>NC_086177.1:11667500-11967500 GCF_023053635.1 Elgaria multicarinata webbii | reverse complement strand
GGGAGGTCATACAGGGTGGGAGGCGCAAAGACATTTCGGTGAGAAGAGGCCGTGCAAAATTCACAGCAAGACCTACGCAAGTCTTCTATAATAGGATTTGCAGCTTAAAATGCCCGCCCTTGGTTATTTAAGAAGCAACATCTCCCACCACAACACTGTATTTCACGAAGGTTTGTTGTGGCTGGTTACAGAAATGCGCCACAACAAAACGCCTTTAACATAACACTGTCGGGGTATGTGTGTGCGTTGCAATTTAATCCGGAACATACATACCCCAGATTAATTATAGCAAGGTCAAACAGCCAGTTATTTTGAGTGGGGAGGAGAACAAAAAGTAAAGGAATTTGAGCCTTCGGTTTGCAGAAGGCTATTTAATTGCCTCGTACAAGGTCACTTGGTGCGCAGGACCAATGAATCGGACCGAGATACAGGTACTCTCGAGAAATAATCACATGTGGTCCACGGGGGTGCGTGGGTGGGTGGAGCGCAATTCCCTTCCTTAAATGACATTTCTGATTTGAATCTGATCACTTACATGTAACTGGCCCACCTGTGGTTCTCTTTCCCCCCACAAAGTTCTAGTTCTGTATTGAAATAGATGTCCACTGGACCCGTGTGTGTGTGTGTGTGTGGAGATTTCATTGTTTTCAATTCTTGCTTTGGGGGTGGGAATTGCGGGCGTCCCCCCAATTCATTAACCCCCCTCCCGGATTGAAGGACAGACTTCAGGCAATCTCTGCAGTCGGTTCTCATCCTGCAGAAGTTTTACCTTCTGTCCCCAAATTGCGAAAGGGAAATCAAGAAGAAGAAGAGGAGGAGTTCTTCTTCTAGCTAAATGGCAAATTGCCCGGGTCTTTTCGCGGATCTCAGGGTGCGGGGGGTGGGGGGTGGGGTGGAGAGAGAGAGAGAAGCGTTCCCTCTTTCTCTTGGCTGCGCTTCTCTTTAATGTCAAAACGGTAACGCATCCGTCCTGAAGTGCTGAAATATTCATAGAGAATCCAACGATTCTCTCTTCTTACCAGCCGAGAAGCTTCAAGTTAAAACGGTAGTTTAAAACATCAAATGTTCCATGTGAATCAATTGCTTCGCACACATTTTTTAAAAAAGAAAAAGTATACCGGGCTCTGGACTTCCCCCGACATCGCATTCAGGCAACCCAATTAGCCCTTTTTTCCTTTCCCTTCAGGGTCCATTCTCACTTTTCATGGAGTTCCAGCCTAATTCTTCCAGCCCTCAACCCTTTTTCTGAATAAATGAGCAACCTGATTCACTGATCATTTAACCCTGAACATTTCTACAGCCTCGACCCTCGCTGGCTCAGTTGCTTCCAACCATGCCTCCATAAAATTGCACTCTTACAGCGCAATCCTATAAGCCCCACTGAGCTCAATGGACCTTATTCCCGTATCAATAGGCTATAGGATTGCAGCCCTAGCCGGATTGCGCCCGCCAGTCTGAATCACAGCACGGTGTCACTCTTTTATCTGGCTTGAGGATAGCAGCTAGCATTGCGCTAGTTTGAAAATTATATTTATCTGGTTTGTATTTAAAAGGCTACACATATAAAGCCATGACTTTTTTTATTAAAACAAACAAACAACCCAGGAGGTGCCATTCAGGGAGGGGAAGAAGGAGCAGGCACACCCCCCCCCAATTTTCAAACCGTAGGTGATCCTTCCTCAGAAGCTCCAATATTTCTGCTTCTGCTACACACTGAAAGTCTCTCGTAAACAGATTGGCCTATGTCCTTTTGCTTAATCTATATTGCATAATATTATTATGCATAATCTGCATAACCCTTATTATGAAGGTTTTAAAAAGCATCCTGAAATACAACCGGTTTTCTCCTTCATCTTGAAATACATCCCCAAACAACCCTTTGACCCTTGTTGTAAGTTTTGCCTCCCGTTTTACTGACACCTGAAATGGCCCCTGGTCAAACTCCACAAACGCGGGCAGATGTCCATAGGATTCACTGGGTAGCGAAGGTAGTTTGCGCCAGAGTCCTTCTTGGCTATTTAGAGCCCCTATTTCAAACTGAATAAATGATCAGACTCTCAACGATTTCTCGATTCAGCTGCTAACGGCTCCATCCTGAACCAAATTAAGTCAAAGCAGTTGGGTCTTAAGCTCGTTAAGGGGGCAAACCAGATCACTGGCAAATTTCCCCAATGATGTTAGAGGTTGTGGCTTGCACCACTGCTCCCATTTGCTCAGGAATTCGACCTTTACAACCCCATGCAGGTTTCCTTTGAAGTATGTCCAACTCTGTTCAAAGGATCAGCTGCAAACGTACATGGAAATAAATACAGACATTTACTCCTAAGAATCACTTCGTCCTACTTATATTGAGTAGGAAGTTCCATTAATTTCAATGGGACTCACTGCGAAATAGACATTGGTCTGTAAACGTGGTAAGAATCTAGGCATACAAATTTAATCCCAATACGTCATCCTATGTTGTAGGAGATCCACTTGGCTATCTGAACTCACCCCCACCTCACCTATTAATTGCTAACCCCCTTTTTTTGGTAAAAGCGAGTGGGGGCACTTTCGTAGACCATACAAACAGACCACAAATTATAGGGCAGCTCTGAGAGACAGACAATTTATTTGGAGTGAACATACCTTTTCGACATAGCTTATTTGTCAAGTTCAAATTCTGTGTTTGTGTGCGTGCGGGCAATGGTGTGAACTCGGTGGAAGAAGTGCATTTTTTTTTCTTTGTGGGTGAGATGCTAACAAGGAAAAGAGGAAAGGGGGGGGGGAACAAAAGCCCAAGGAAGTCTTTTTCGGTAACTGAGATTGGCATGCCACAAATAAAAATAATAAAAAGGACAAACAGCTCCCTCCCCCTTCCACGAAGAAGCTGAATTTGAATCTCGCGCCTTGTAAACTTGCCCAAGGTAAACTCTGAAGGACGCCTCTATAACTAGTGGAAACGTGCTACGGACTTAAATAACCGTGAAGACATTGATCCCTTAAGGTCGCAGCCAAGTGAAAATCTTCCAAACAGCAGAGAAGTCTCTCTCTCTCTCTCTGTCTCTCTTTAAATCATCAAACGGGACTTTTAAAATCCATGTTTTGTTTTGCTCCTGAAAAACGTCTCTTGTTTAAATTTAAACTCTCTCCAAGTCTTCTCTCTCTCCCCCCCCCCCTTTTCTTCTTTTTGGTCCCCCTCCCCTCCCGTCAGTGGCTCGTCCGGCCCGAGTCTTTCTCTCGCTCTCCGTCCCCGTCTTGCCTTCTCCCCACCCTGTCCCAGGGAGGCGGACGGGGCTTGGTCGTTAGGAGCAGAACATTTTGCCGCCTGCTTTGGGGAAAGCCAGAAAGTCTTTGCTGGAGTCCGGGGCCCCCGCCAGGCCTGCCAGCTGCCCCTTGAGCACGGCGGCGGCGGCGGCGCCGCCCCCCAGCGAGCGCCCCAGGGCCCCCGTCTCCAAGATGGAGCCTTTGGTGGTAGCCCAAGACACGGTGGTGTTGCTCAAGGCCTGGTTCAAAGTACTGTGCCGGAAGAGCGGGTCGTGGAACACGCCGTCCACCCAGTTCCTGAGGTTGGTGACAGGGGAATCCTTCTGGTGCCGCTCGATCACGCTCACGGCCGGCGCAGCCACAGCGCTGGCGGCGCTAGGCGCCCCCTGCTGGCGCTTCAGCATGCACGACGGGTACTCCGCCTGGTTGAGCGAGGTGGCCGTGTGCGCCAGCGACCAAATCCTCGGCTTGCTGTTGGCTTCCAGGAGCTGCTGCTGCTGCTGATAACAGGGCTTGGCCTCGCAGCTCCTCTGCCGGGCGCTCAGGAGCTCCGCCGCCTCGCAGGCTTCCGGGCCCGACGTGGGGTCCTTGAGGCAGCTCTTGGCCCTCTCGAGGTTGCTTTCCAGCGTGGCCGCGCCCAGGGAGGCCTCCTTGCAGGGATCGCTGGCGCAGCCGTCGCTCTCCACGTGGCCGAAGGCCTGAGCCTTCAGCTCGCCCTCCGAGCTCTCGGATTCCAGCGGGTCGTAGTCGTCCAGGTCGCTTAGGCCCAGCTCTTTGTCCTCCTTGCTCGCGGGTTCTGAGAACAGAAACGGGGGTGTGTGTTGGGGGTGGGGAGAGTGAGATTTATTTATTTATTGCATTTCTATACCGCCCAATAGCCGGAGCTCTCTGGGCGGCTCACAAAAATTAAAACCATTCAAAGTATAAAACAACAGTATAATAATATGAAATACAATATAAAAGCTCAACCAGATAAAGACAGATCAAAAATAATAATGGTGGAATTCAGTACCTCGAAATACTTTGCGGCCACCCACGAGTCTAAGACTCATCCATCCATCAGTCAACTTGATGTCCTCCAGATGTGCTGGCTCTGGGACGCTGGAAGTTGTAGTCCAACACATCTGGAGGGCACCAGGTTGGGAAAGGGTGGACTAGACAGAGATATAATCATGAGCTATCAAGGAAGCCTCCAAATTCTTCCTCTTTAAATTTTTTGCTTTTCCTTACGCAACAGTTCTGTCCACCCTGCAGTTCCTATTCCCATTTAACAAATAGAGAACTGAAGTTGATAGTCACTTGCCCAGGGATTTGATGGCCCAGAAATGTAGATGTATTTTATTCTGCCAGGCCTAAACATAAAGTCATAATTTCAGAAGACATCTTGGTGTACTTCAATACCGTTATAAAGCAGTAGTGTAGATCCTGCCTCAGAGATGTCTTCTGAAATTTTGACTTCAGGTTTCGGCCTGGCAGAATAAAAGATAACTACATTTGTGCGGCACAGTTTTAGTAAAATGTAAGGTTATCTCTTAAAAATCAGCTAAGTTTCTAATCCTTGGGGTCACAGGGCGGCAAGAAAACAAGACTTTTATTTAGGGGATGGATTATATGTGAGGCCTAGTTGCAAACAAGGGCAGCTAAATCCCTCTTTTGATAATCATATTCCCCTGTCAGGGCAGATTGGCATATAGTTAGATTCTCCTTGAATTTAGGGATACTTCTTGGTAAGAATTTTTATGGTTGCTTAATGGGGCTACAATGCAGGACATTGGCCTACACAACTCAACTGGAAGTTCACAAGCCTCTTAGTTGTCTGAGGGCAACCTCCTCATAGATTCACCCTGCACTGATACTAGGATACTATGCCCATGTACTTCCCAGTTCTTATCTCTTATGTGTATGGTATCCTAGTCCCAGTGGAGGATGAGTGCATATTCAAAGGGCTGCGGTAAAAAGAGGATAAGGGTAAAAGGGACAAGCTCACTTCTCCAGTATTCTGTAAAGGGTCTAGAATGTTTTATAGATACCCTCAAGTTTCTCATTCTTCAGGCTCTCCCCTGGACCGTCTCCCTCATCCTCATCTTCATAGGGTCTCTTTTCATCAGCACATTTGTTCCTTGGTGGCCAGGTCATCTTGTTCTCCTTCTTGAGCCTCCTCCTGGCGTTGGCAAACCAGGTGGAGACCTGTGTGAGGGTCATCTTGGTGATGATGGCCAGCATGATCTTCTCACCCTTGGTTGGGTAGGGGTTCTTGCGGTGCTCCTGCAGCCAGGCCTTCAGTGTGCTGGTTGTCTCTCGAGTGGCATTTTTTCTCCGTGTCCCTCCGTCCATGGTGCCATATCTAGGGTTGGCAAGAGAGTGAGGGAGGAGTATCAGTGAAAATGCATTCACCTAGGTCAGTGTCATGTCCAGTGGAAAAGGAGTCCTGGTATCAATAGATATATCATTTGTTTTTCTGTCTCAGCAAACTCCTCAATCTTATCAGGCAAACTATTCAGCTCAGTTGAATCCAAAGACTCGAAAGATTCATCGCTTGGAAACACAGTGACAGTGTATAATGCTTTATGCGTCTACACAGAAGTAAGCTCTGCTGAGCTCAATGGATACAGGATGGCAGCTTTAAGACTGCAGTCCTATACCCATTTACCTGGGGGTGAGCCCCATTGAAATCAATGGGACATACTTCTAAGTAGACATGTATAGGATTGTACTGTTAATGTTAAAAACCTAGGCAATCAAATCTGCCTGGGTTGCATTCCTATGCACATTTACTTGGGAGTAAGTCTCACTGAACATGGGATTGCACTGTAAATCTTGGAATTTAGGCTCAACTAAGTTATGGGTGAAGTCTTTGGGACCTAGCTCACAATATACTCAGGATACTTAATAATCACCTTAAATGTTAAAAGCCTAACTTGGACTGTTTACAAGCGTGCTGCTTTGGATACTATACATGTTTGCTCAGAAGTAAGTACCAGTGCTTACTTCTGAGCAAGCACTGTCAAGTAAGTATGCTTAGGATTGCAGACTTACAGAACAAACTCATGTGCATTTACTCAAAAGTAAGTGTCACCGTGTTCAGTAGGACTTTCTCTCAAGTAAGTGTGCATCGGATTGCAGCCTAGACGCCAAATAGAAGGAAAGCCCGGCCTTTGGGAACCTCAGCATTCAGCTCGTGTAAGATGGATATACTAGAAAAACGTGCTTCGTCTCCCCCATAGAATACACCTAAGTAACCTCAGGGTGCAATTGTTAATAAAAAATATTTCTTTTATTATTGGTAAATTTCTCACCTACCCTTTCCTTCTAGAGATTTGTTTTTAATGCACAAGATATTGGGCTATACCTGAATATTTAATGTACATCATCCAAGGAAAGGTCATCAGCACCCACTGGGCTTAAAAGGTTGAAATAGTGTAAGTGGGATTTTCTTGGCGTGTGCTCTTTTTAAAAAACAACCATACCAAAGATAAAAAGGGTTTGCTTAATATGATGCAAACGTGGGGGTGGGGACAGAAAAAGGTCCCCATGGGGAATGTTTGGAAATCCAACCCCCCCCCCCCAAAAAGATGCAAAAAACACATGAAGGGATGAGCAAAGGATTTGGTTCACACATGCCAACCGATGAATGAAACATCAAGGTATTACTTGCTTATATGAATGGGCCATTGCAAGTCTAAATGCAAAGCTTTTCAAGGGAGTCAGTGCCATTTATACATTTAGGTGCAAGTTAACAAGGGCTGGTTCACCAATCTATCTCAATCAGTTGATTATTAATAGGTCAAGTGATTTGTATGTGTAATTAAGGCCATCAAAGATAGAACTTTGGTAGAATTTCACACTGTTCTTCCAATCGAGTAAGTTTACACATTCAGATGCCAGTTATGAAGTGTACACTATGCAAGTGTAGAGAAATGACATGCATGCACATGTGAACTAGTCCTTGGAAGCAAGACATGAATAATGATTAAACTAATGCAGATTGGTTGGATAATCAATTTTTTTTGGTGTGATCTGCTCTTAGGCTGAACCCACCACTGCTCTTTCTTACAGTGACTTAAGGATATAAATATTAAATGCTGAGAATATTGGGGGAAATAGGGATTGGATCACTAGGGGAAATTCTCACTCTGTGTTTCCTTCAGATGTTTAGTGCTTCACGAGTCAAGGAGCATGATCCATCAGGGCATTCTCCTGTGCAGAAGCCACTAAAGTAGAAGCCACTGCTGCACGGAGAACATACCAGTGTTTTGTGCTTTTTTGAGAGAGTATCATTGCTCCACTTCTAAATCCTGAACAGGCTTAAGTCCCATTGCACTCAGTTTACTCCCTAGTAAAATAGATTGGATCGGGTATTCATCAGTGGGACTGATCTCCATTTAATCAATGGGACTTACTTTCAAAGAAATATCTGTGGGAATTTGAGAATAGGATGCTAATAAGATTAACAGCATTCCTACAGAAGCAAGCCCTATTGACTGCGTACAGGAATAGTGTGTACACATGTATAGGATTGCAGCCTAAAATGGGGAAATGGTAGACGAATAGAAAAGGTGAGAGGAAACATTTGCATTCGATGCCAGCTTCTCCAAGATAAATCAAGGATCAAACTGTGTAAACAAGCCCCAAATCAGTGAATAAAGACACATATGCAGACAAAATACAAATGTAACTTATTTCATTAATGGTGAGGTAAACACTGGGTGCAATTAAACTCCATTTAATCCCCTGGGACTTTTGCAATTTGTTTCATTGGATTCCTGTGGATACACTCCTGCGCTCGTTTTTTTATGCTACTTACAGTGCAGTCGTATGTATGTCTACTCTGAAGTAAGCCCCACCAAGATCAATGGGACTTGTTGCCAGGAAAATGCATCTAGAATACAGCCTATACATATACAACCAGAAGTCTTGTTGAGTTCAGTGGGGTTTATTCCAGATAAGTGGGTATAGGATTGCAGCATCCACCTGTGAGTAAGTCCCATTGAATTCAATGGGGCTTCTGAATATACTTGTAGAGGATTGCTATTGCTGTTTGCTATTGAAGTCAACAGGATTTAAGTAGCTCAGAAAGCAGTTCACACATGCAGTCTACATCACTGATTACTCATCAATGAATAATAACCCTTAGCTATATGGTATAGCTAATTATGAGCGCGGAGAGCACTTTCCATTTGTTATCTCAGCGATCCTTACAACCCTCCTGTAAGGCAGGCCAGTATTTACTACCTCCATATTGCAAATGGGATGATTGGGAAGCTAAGACACTGGATTGCCTAAGGCCCCCTCTAAGTGAAAGAGGAGGTAGGATTTGAATCAGCGACACTAGGCCAGTACACTACCTCACCACTAGGGTGACCATTTCCGTAGCCGATTTCTTGAACAGCTTCTATTGAAAAGCATTGCTTTTTACAGTCTATAAGGTGCTTTCATGCATGCAGGACTTGTCCACTGGAGACTGCAATCATCAGGTGATGAAGAGGTCGGTGCAAACATGCTACAACTGTATGCCAGATTGCATAATGGCATGAGTACTAAGAAATTATTTTCACGCCTATATATGATTCCTTCCATGTTTTTTGGATCAGTGCATCATCCAGTGATTTAGCCCCTAAAAGCAGTCTGCTCCCATTCAGGATTCCGTCTAATGTGACCTGTGAATGTTCCATGCATCAGACACCAGATCTGGCCATGATACAGTGTGATCTCCTCCTTTCCCCATCCTGTGCACATTAATTTCCATCCACACTGATTGTTATGACTCTTTTATAAATGCACAAATATACCGAGATGATGTAGCCATCTTTAAAGTGCTTCCTGATCAGGGGAAGAAACGCAATCGACCTTCTCTCCCCCCCACCCCTTGCGTCTCCCTGGTTCTGCCTTGCAATTAATTAATTGCTGTTTATTTCTTACCTGTCATATTGATACTGACTGAGGGTGTGATCGTAGGGATAGTAAGCGGCCGCCTGGGTAATTCCCGCATGCGCAGATCCACTCCCATCCTTCGAATCAAAGCTATTCTGGAACAAAACCAAATATGGCCACTTATCAGCCCTCCACTCTCACAGCGGCAGTGGGCAAGGGAGGCACGAATCAATAGGCATTTTTATTTTATTTTTGGCATGGAGAAACATATCGACTGGCAGGATCCAGCCGAATTTAAGCCCCTTAAGCAACGTGTGCTCCTTCAAATGTTGTTGGACTGCAACTCCCATCAGCCCCAGCCAGCATAGCCAATGGTGAGGGGAGTTGTAGTCCAAAAAGAACATAAGAAGTGCCATGCTGGATCAGACCGAGGGTCCAACTAGTCCAGCACACTCTGTTCGCCCCTGTTCTGGAAGGCAGGCTCTCCAGCCCAACATTAATATTATCAGTCCATTTTAGACATGTCTACTCAGAAGTAAGTCTACTGCAATTGAGTTTACTCCCAAGTAAGTGTGCGCAGCCTCCTTCTACTAATTCCAGTGTTTTTCTCACATGCTCTGCTACTGTTGCCCCCTCTCAACAGACTAAATAAGAACTATTTTATACATTCAACTGTATTGGGGGGATATTTTTAGAGCAAATTGCTAGGAATAAGCAAGGATAAAATGGGACACTGAAAATGAAAAACAACAACAACCTGGCATGCTTTTGATGACCTCAGACGCACATGTGAAAATTGAAAAGTAGTGGGCTAAAATTTGCTCCCCCACTTAAAGAAGGGGAAATCCTAAACGTAACTTTACCGGAATGCTCAGTTGCAATAAAATGGGACTTCACCGGGAATTCTAGGACGATTGAACTTTCCAAGCCCACGCAGTCGATTTCTAATGGTGGTGTCTCTTCCAGCAAATATTTTACATAGAATTTTATTTTAAACTTTAAGCTAGCCTTCCCCCAAGTCCCAGCCATCACGGCCAATGGTCAGGAATGCTGGGAGCTGCGGTCCCAAACATCTGGAGGAGAACAGGTTGGGGGAAGTCTGCTTTATGGAAGTCCGAGATCTTGTGCTGTTAGAGACATTCAGATTCACTTCGGTGGGACAGTTTCAGTAGGTGACATCACAGGCGGCAACAGTGATGTCATAAAGCACAGGACCAAACTGGGCTGGGCTGGGTGACCCTACGCATGTTTAGCTCATGGCAGTTTCTCCTTAGCAACTGTGCTTAGGACGGCTGCCTTCCTTAGGGGTGGGGCTTAGGAAGCAAGCACGCCTAGTGTTGGCCGAGACAGTCTGCTTGCTTGCATAGAATCATAGAATAGCAGAGTTGGAAGGGGCCTACAAGGCCAATGAGTCCAACCCCCTGCTCAATACAGGAATCCACCCTAAAGCATCCCTGACAGATGGCTGTCCAGCTGCTTCTTGAAGGCCTCTAGTGTGGGAGAGCACACCACCTCCCTAGGTAACTGGTTCCATTGTCGTACTGCTCTAACAGGAAGTTTTTCCTGATGTCCAGCTGGAATCTGGCTTCCTTTAACTTGAGCCCGTTATTCCGTGTCCCACACTCTGGGAGGATCGAGAAGAGATCCTGGCCCTCCTGTGTGTGACAACCTTTTAAGTATTTGAAGAGTGCTATCATGTCTCCCCTCAATCTTCTCTTCTCCAGGCTAAACATACCCAGTTCTTTCAGTCTCTCTTCATAGGGCTTTGTTTCCAGACCCCTGATCATCCTGGTTGCCCTCCTCTGAACACGGAGGCAACGATCCTGGATAAAAGAGGCTCTGAGTTTTCCTTCTCGTGGAGCCCCGTTGCCCCGAAGACTTACCAAGGAGTAGAAGGCCGACGCCTCCGTCCCGTAGGTGACGTAGTTGCCGTAGCCCTGGGTGTTCGTGTAGGGATTGCCATAGACCCCCAGGGCAGCTGCCGAGTTGAGCTCGTGCCTGGCCGTGGCCAGCAGCCTGCTCTCGTACACGGGGCAATAGACGGGTGTCTGCGCGGAGGCTGCCGCCGCCCCCGAGTCCGCGAGAGTCCGGCCGCTGGTCTCGCAGCAAGTGGTCAAGGAATTGGTAGTCATCAGGAACTAGGAGAAGAAAGGACAGGGCAATGAACTCGGAGGGTGGAACTGCGAGCCCGGGCAACCAAGGCCTTAGCTAGACCTAAGGTTTATCCGGGGGTCGTCCCTGCCTGCTCCCGGGATATCCTGTGTGTCATTTACATGAACAGGGATGATCCCGGGATAAACCTTAGGTCTGGCTAAGGCCCAAGATCTACCAACCAGTGACAAGCGAAAGCCATTGGGGTGCGGGTCCCAAGCCCCCTATTGACTTCCGTGGCAAACGTGTCCATCGGTTTTAATGACAATGGTTTGCACACGTTCATTAATCCAGAATAACTTCCACCCCTCTTTCTGTCCTCACTCATGGGCACATACAAAGGACCAAGTTGTCCCAGGGTAGCTTGGTGGTCTCCATTGTCTAGTCAAGGGGTGATCATCAAGTTATGCATCATCAAGTTATCACACACATCGTCAGGTGCAGAAGTGTGGTAAAATCTGTGATAAATGGTCGTCTGTAACCACCCAGTCAACAGCACAAGCCTATGTGCCTTTTCACTAAGTCCTATTGAATTCAATGGGACTTACCCTCAGGTAAGGGAGTATAGGATGTTTAGGAAAGAGAGCGAAATCCAGCTTTAACTGCGGTAGGAGAGGGCAGTGAAAGGATAACTTATCCGGGTTAAGTGATCTTAAATAAGTACCTTATATATTATGTTAAACCCAGTTGCTTAACTAGTTTGTGGATCGGGCAGTAATTTAAAGAGCAGCTGGGGAGTGGGGGAACCTAGTTCCAGCTCACACTTAACTAAAGAGAGAGAGAGGATGAGAGAGACTTTTCAGGGTTTAATGCATTCTTATCGACACTAACACATATGTCGTCCAAGCCGTTTATTTCGAAATAAAAGTCATCTAGATGTTTGTGGAATTTACTTCCAGATCCTTCGAGAGACCTATTTAATCTTTGTTAGAGCCTGTAATTATAACAGCCGCTTCTGGGTTGGGTGGGTGAAGTCCATCCTGCTCCCGCAGCTCGTAAGCGAAAGACCCAGAAAGCAGTTCAGCCGAAACCCTGCATTCCAGCTGATGTTGCTCCATTGAATGCCTCGCTCTCAAATTCAAGTTGTGGCATGAACCTGGTCTCTGCAGCGTTTGTTTTGCTTCTTCAAAACCTGCCACCATCCACGCTCTTATCCCACAGTAGTTCCATGGCACTGGCCAGTGTGAAGGAGTTTTCTTTCTACCCGCAACTCCAACCCCACTTCTTGCAAGTAAGACCGGAGGACATCCGTGGAATTAAGTAGTGAGTTCTGGAGTGCCTCTGAAATTCGTTAGGCTTTAAGGTACTGCAAGAATCTGTGCTGTTTTTGCTGCCGTACAGATTAAGGCTGCAGCCCTATACCCCACTTACCTGGGAGTAAGTCCCTTGAACTCAATTGTGCCAACTTTGGAGTAGATATGAATAGGACTGCACTGTAACAACGCTACCCCCTCCGAAAGTTGGTACTTCGGAAGTTGGAAGACCGTGCACACTGCACCCCGATTCCTTACAGCTCTCCTTGCTTAACAGCGCGATCCTTGATCTGTTCACTCAGAAGCAGTGGAGGCTGGTTGTTCCGATTTCGGCGGGGCTGCGAATCCACTCTGGGTTTCAGGCAGAACTCTAAAGGACCTCTCCAAGGTGCTGAACCTAGTTTGGGGCTAGAGTCCGGGACCTTGGACAGCTCCGTTGGCGTTCTGGACACGGATTCAAAGTCCCACCAAAATCGGAGCCTCCAGCCTCCGCTGCTCATAAGAAAGAGCCCCTCCAGGCAATGGGCCAACGACCCCTTTAACAGCGTGCTTAGGACACCAGCCTTACAGTCCCAGGACGAAGCTCTCCCTACCGTGGCCACAATTAACCATGTTTCCTTGGAAGAAAGTGCCTTTGAGTGCAATGGGATCTACTTCGGTGTAAAGCAGGACAGCTCCCGGCTCTGGAAGGATTTTGCTCGCCCTCCCCCCCCCCCCATATATGCTAGTTGCATCACAGGGTCCTACAAACGCGTCTGGGGCGAGAGACCTGGGGGCGGGGGCGTTCCGGCACAATGCCACCGGAGGAGAAGGAGGAGGAGGAGGAGGAGGAGGAGGAGGAGGAGAACGCCGAGGGCGTGGACGCGATCCTTGCCCGGCAGGTCTTACCTGGGGTGCAGATGAGTAGGGGTATCCGAACTGGGGGTAGGACATGGCAACGGGGGGCTCCCAGGCGCCAGGAAGAACCAGGAGAGGCGTCCGATCCACGAACTCCGGCGACAGCCTTGCTCTGCCGTGTTGTCCCGATGGAAGGGCAGCGTGACTTTCCTAGGGGCTGAGAGGACCGAGCACAAAGCCACCTTGAATACATCTATCTGAACCGGCAACGGGTTTTTTTTTTGTAAAGTGGGGGTGGAGGTATTCCCCACCCCCACCCCCACCCCCACCCCACATGTACACAAAGCACCCCCACGGTCTCCAAAGAGGGCGCTTAAGGAAGGTGGCGTTTCTTCCACGCGTAGGAGACATAAAAGCCGTGGCTGCTGCCAGCTTTCATATATATATATATATATATATATATATATATATATATATATATATATATTTGGCCACACACAGGCAGAGAGAGGGTGGGTGGGTTGTGTGTGTGGGGGGAGAAACCACCCATACTTCAAACACACATGTCAAGTCAAAGAATATCTGACGTCAGGAAAAGCCCCACAGAAACTATGGGTGGGTGTGGTGGGTGGGGGAGGAGGCAGGCGTGCGGATGCACCTTTGGAGGGTACGCCACAGTTTAAAGCACGCCCAAGGGCGCCTGCAATAGAACCAAGTTTGTTTGATCGAATGGATTGATCATCGTCATTTCGAGTGCTGTTGCGGCACCGAAAATAAAAGGGGCGCAATTCGGTCGCTCGCAACTCGCGCGCGCGCACCCGCACGGAGTCACACGAACGGCAAAGCTCCCGTGGGTTTGAGTGATGCGTTAGTGCATTCTCAGAGAAAAGAGTTTGGAGATGAGGGAATCACCCCACACCAAGGGTGGGCAGACAGTAGATCTACAGCGGCTGGTTAGATCTCTGGGTAATTTGAAAAGAGATCCCCGGGTAGTTTCCAGTAGATCACGAAGGCTTTCTGACTTCCTATCGGTTAAGAAAAAGGATCAAAAAAATGCCCCCCCTCCCCGAATCCTAAACGACACCGCTGAAATGAAGAAAGCTTGAAGGGGGTGTGTGAGTGTGTAAAAGGGAGAGAGAGAGAGAGAGAGAGAGAGATCTGGTACTGAAAACAAATTCCTAGGATCAACATCAACGTTCTTTAATTCGAAGTTTATGTCTTTGACACCAGGCTCCAGTTGGTTCTCGAGGTTCTAGAAAAACTGAAGGAGATCCCGGAAGCCTGAAGTCTGCGCGCGCGCGCGCGCGCGCGCACGCACGCACACACACACACACACACACACACACGGACTCACTGAAGGGTACTCAGCACTTTTAATTAGAAATTAATTAATGAGCAGCTGCCTGCTGCGTCTCCCTTCTCGCCCTGTATTCATCAGTCCCACTTACAAATAAGACCGACGGAATGGACTAGGGCCAGGGAGGCTTTTAAATCAACTGTTGAAATAAGCCCTGACGCTTGCGAGAAGGCGGGCGGAAAGGAGGCCCTTGCAGCTCCCCTGGGGTTTTCCACGCTCCAAATACGTGACCCCCATCAAACACCCCACATTCCCCTCACCAAAACACAGATTAAGAAAGGATAAGATGCAGGCATTTATTTACACTGGAACCGAGTCTGAGCATCTGAAGCGGCAAGCCTGTATCCCCTTACCTGGGAGTGAGCCCCATTGAACTCAGCGAGCCTTACTTCTGAGTAGACAAGTACAGAATTGTGCTTTAGGAGGATGGAGGTTACTTATAAAAACAACTTTTTAAACTGGGCGTGGGGTCTATCTTCATTTCTTAAAGCGAAGGTGGGAGGGAACCACACCTGGGAATAAACTTTATTTTATTACAGGAGGAGCAGAATGGAACTTTAAACTCATGCTGACTTTGATTTGCACATTGACAGCTTTTATCAATACTTCTCACACCATCTGAGAGTCATAAACAGGGCAGAATCTTCATACACATGCATTACATCAGTAATCCTTACAACAACCCTGCAAAGTATGCCAGTATTACCATTCCTAACTTGCAGGCACAGGGTTGGGGCTGAGAGAGTGGATTGTCTAAGAACTCCTAATGAGTTCATGATAGGGGCAAGGTTAGAGGAAGGGACTTCCTATCTAATAGCTTAGACTTTCCTTCCCCAACCTAGTGCCCTCCACAACTTTTGGACCACAACTCCCATCAGCACTAACCAGCATGGACAATTGTCAGGGATGATGGAAGCTGTAGTATAAAACCACCTGGAAGGTACCAGATTGGGCGGTAGCTAGACCTAAGGTTTATCCCAGGATTTTCCTGGGGTCAAACCTGTTCATCTAAGTGCCACACAGGGCATCTAGCGCTCAGGCAGGGACGAACCCGAGATGATCCTGGGATAAACCTTAGGTCTAGCTACGGCCACGGACTATGCTAAAGCATCCTTCCATCTCAATTACAGTACAATCCTATACATGATTACTCAGAAGTAAGTCCCATTGAGTTCAATGAGCTTTTCTCCCAGGTAAGTGTGTACTGGATTGCAGGGTTGTTGTTTTTTTAATTGTGTGGGTACATGGGACTTTTTGTAGACCAGAAATACATTATGTGACTGGAAAGTTTTCACATCCTTACACCAGGAGAAGCTGCTCCAATATCACCAAGTTTGTAGTTATGACTTTCTGGAACCAGTTATAGCTACACCCTACATTGTCCACTTAAGGCAGGAATGTCATGTGATCTCTTCTCTCTCTCACACACAATTACTCCATAAAATCTCTTGGAGTGAAACAATATATCAGCTCTGTCTGTCACCCTTGGTTCTCAGTCCTTGGTCTAATTGTATCATTTCAGTTGTAAGCCAACCTGGAAGGTTTATTAAACAACAACACAAATCCCTCCCACTAAACATACATACACAGACGTTTCTCTTTCCAGCAAATACAGATTTTATCAAGTTCAGTTCCTCCTCCCAATGTTCACAGTATCAATCAATCAAGTTCATTACAGAAAGTAAGGGGCATATCAATGTTCACAGTATAATCCTATACATACTCAGAAGTAACCTCCATTGAGGTCAATGGGGCTTACTACCAGGAAGTGTGTTTAGGATTCCAACCCAGTTTGTATCTATTCATTTCCCAGAATTCCACTGACCAACCTAAAACACCAGGAGTGGTTAGCTTACATTATAGCAGGAGGTGGGACATAGCACTGTGCTCTCTCTAAAATTAATTTGGATTGATTTTTAATCTTAGTGTGGAGGCTGGCATAAGGGCAAAAAGCAGAGTGGACTTATTCCCTCACTCTTGTTTTTATTCTTGCCCTTTGTATTATCATTAGTCTCTTGTCCACGCCACCCTAATAAATTATAACCCCTTTGAAACTTCACTTGAGTTTTTGGTCTGCAAGGGCTATCATTCTCAGCCTGAAAAAGCACGTTGGTCCCCATGTTGGTCCATGGTGGGGGGAACTTTCCAAAATCTGTAGTTGGGTAAAACCTTTATTAGAACCAACCAAAATGCCACAAAAATAGAGAGCAGATGTTTGGGTTCTCCAGAACTTTTTATTGGGCTGGATGGTACACAAAGCAGGGTGTGTGGTAAACAGTGGTGGCTGTGTGTGTGTGGGTTCGTGGAAGGAAAGAGTACACAAATTAGACTCAATCTTGTAGCCATTTGAAGAGTGGGTTTGGAAAAGCACACTTTCATTACTCCAAAAGTATAGCTAAAATGTCTTAAGTAGTGACAAATTTGTGTCCTCTTCATATCCATTTGAACATGATATATATAAGAACACATTAAGAAAGGCATTTTCTTGGAGACTCCCCAAATTCCAGGTCTGAAAACTGTTCTGAAGCCTCTTGTTAGGCCTTTTAATCTATTAGGCAAGATTAATAGGAGTGAAGTTTTAAGATTTTTATGTAAGTAATACTCAGACCCTCTTGTTCTCTCTCTCTCTCTCTGATTGTTAGCAGTACCATTGCTGGAAGAGTGATCCAGGTTTCATTGACAGTAATAGAAAAATGCCTATGAATTTCAATGAAGCTGTAACATCTGAAGTGCTGAAGTGTTTAGGACAATCTGAGAGCCAGGGGTTCAAAACACCATCCCTGAACTCTGAAACAAGTCTGAGATCTCAGATTCTCAGGCTGTGATCCTAAGAGTTAACTATGGTCTTACTTCTAAGTAATCATGCTTAGGAATTCAGCAACTGTTGGAAGGAACTAAACTCTCAGTGTGATTTACTTCCACAATAAATGAAATAGTATTAACTGTGGCCTGACACTCAGAGTTTTAGAAGAATGAACAAGGTAAAAAATGGGGGAAATGCCCCCTTAATGGGCCACCCATAAAGTTGCAAAATGTATTTATTTATTGCAGTTGTATAGTGTCCAATAGTTGAAACTCTCTAGGTGGTTCACACACACACAATCTGTATCGAAAAGGCAAATAGAGTTTCCATTGACCTTCCTGTCGATAGAAATTCCTTCCTTGGAGGAACCAGAGCCCTGGACTAAACTTACAAGCAGTGTAGGTCCTTGGGCAAACCCCTGGTAGCTTGGCTGAGTTGACTGTAGGTAGTTGTGTGTTTCCAAGATATTCTCTAACCCCAGTCATGGGGTAGGCCAAGATATTAACTCAAATCACTTAACTACATTTAATTTGTTTGAAATAAGTCTTGCTGATTCCAATGGATCTTACTACCAGCATGTTTATTAATCCTAAAGTAACCCTTTACTTAGGTTGCAATCTTACACACACTTACCTGGGAGTAAGCCCCATTCAATTCCGTGTAGAACACTTCCAAGTAGACATGCATAGGACTGTGCTGCTAAAGCATAACTTCATTGCTTTATTGCTTCATGCCAAACCCAAAACAATATCTTTGGTAAATGTTATAAGTGATCTCAGATATATTTAATAATCCCAAAGATTATTACCTGGATCCGTAAGTCCTCTTTAGTAAGACCCACTGAATCCAGTGGAACTTATTTAAAGCTTCTTAGGCTTGGGGAATAAAAACGAGAAGTTCTTTATAAATTCTAATACTATTAGTAGTTTCACCACCCTATCATTCCTCCTCACCCACTCCTGCAAAATCCAGTGCTTATAGTTTCCCTCCAGGGTTTGTGTGTGTGTATATTGGGGGGTTGGGGAAGAACCCAGTCTCTCAAAACCCCACTTTCCTGGTTGGAGGAACTTGCGGTGGGCAAGTTTGCCAGACCCTTGGGAGACTTTGCAAGCTCTCTCTCTCTCTCTCTCTGTGTGTTTATAGAGGGGAGGGGAGGGCAGCTGGGGCGGAGGAAGGGGAGGAAAGGAGTGCAGACTTGCTCGGAGAGCTGCCTGGGTTCAGACATGTGAATAGCCCCAGGGTCACACTCTAATTAATGATGATGTTCCCTTCTTCTCCCCAGCTGGAAGACTTGGTGCCTCCCAGGGACGAATCTGCCCGCTCTGACAGCTCGATTGAGGGTGATGGATGACTATCTGGAGACCGCAGTACACCTAATATAATCATATCTGCTGCGTAATTGCTATAATTTACCGAGGCAAAGGCTTGGGCTCTCGCAGGCTCGAGTTCAAGGCAGCCAAGGAACACAGCAGTCCCACCGGAGGAGGAGGAGGAGGAGGAGGAGGAGGGCTCCCAATCCTGAGCGCGCATACTCGGAAGGAAGGGATCCATAGGCACCCGTGAGGCTCCCTCCGAAGTAAACCTCTTCAGGCCAGCTGTGCCAGTCGCTGGGAACTTCGGTGGAGCCGTCCACACCAGTATGAGAAAATACATCCCACTAAAACGAATGGGACCTAGGCTTCAAAGTAACAGCCCGGTTCTGTGCATTACTCAAAAGTAAGTCCCACTTTGTTCAATGGAACCGGGGCGGGGGGCAAGCAGCAGTTGAGGGGGGGGCGTTCAGAGAGGCGAAACGGGGGAAGGGTTAACATACCCTCTCCCAGAGCCTCTTCTGCCATCTACCCCTCCCCCCCCCCCGCAGATGCTTTTAAGAGAAAATAAATAGGCCTAGTAGTAGACATTCAACCCCCGATTTCCCGTATAATGTGAAGTATGAACCTTAAGGCTGCGATCCCACGCACAGTTGCTTGGGAGTAACTCCCATGGAACTCAGTGGGGCTTACTTCTGAACAGACACGCCTAGGATTACACTGCACTGTAATGTTTGTTTATTTAGACCTAAGGTTACTTACTTTCACGTAAGTAAGCAAAGGGATACAGTCTTCATGTAGGCTGTGTACAAGTCTCTGTGTGTGTGTGTGTGTGTGTGTGTGTGAGAGAGAGAGAGAGAGAGAGAGAGAAAGGCTTTGGTAAAATGTAGGAAACACGTGTCCAGATTTCTCCTGTATGTATGTAAAGGGAGAGACGTGTGCAGAACACGGCACTCGAACGACTCAGTGTGGCAACCCGATCCACAACGCGACTAAACCAGAATGGGCTAGTTTTAAGTCTATTTGGCACAAACCCGATTCTACTGGGACGGAGGTCCCGTTTATTCCGGCGAGAGACCTTCCTTCCACCTAAGGCGCTACAGGAGCCGGATCTTATTACCAGACTGACAGATCATTTAAAGCGGCTTAACTGGTGCATGGTGGTACCTTATATCGGGTTGAGTGCAGTCGCTCCCGCCCAGCCCACCAAGTAGTTTAGGGATCGCAAAAGACTTTTCAGCAAATGCGTTGGGGATGGGATAAAAGAGATCTCCTTTCTGTTATTGCTTCCTGGGCAGGCTGTGAAAGTGATGCCTTTTCCTCCTGCAGTGCTAAAACGCCCCCCCCTTCTTGTATACAGCCTGTCGCTGATGAGGGATTCAGCCAAATTGGGCTGAGGGGGGTGGTGGTGGTTTGCAGAAGAGAGATCCACTTTCAGGAGCGAAACCAATTCCTCCCATACAAGTGAGCGATCCGACGTTTTGGCAGACGCTTTAGCTGGAGAGCCGGTTCAGATCTGATTTAGAAGAAGTGAGGGTGGTTTAGAAAACCAAAGCTGCCGTTCTAGCCAGGTTGACTCAGAACGCCTCCCCTGCCCGCTCCCGGATTTGACTGGAAGTGACTTCTGAGTCGAGGTACCTTAGCTACAGACCGCGATCCTTGGGGGGACGCGGGTTTGTTGCCTGCCGCACGCAGGCGCGTCATTCGCCAGGGGCTGGTAGTGGCGGAGCCCAGGAGGGCGGGGATGCAGCTGCGCCCGGATCGCCCACGCAGCTCAGCGCCGCACTTGGCGGATGGGCGCGGGAGGAAAACTCTTTCCGAACTCGTCGCGAGCGTTCCAAAATCGAACGTCGGGAAATCCGCCTTTCCCACACCCCCGCGCGACGCCTCGCGAAACTCGAAATTCCACCGGCAGCGCCCCCGGGGGCTCTATTTCCGTATCAACCGCCGATAGCCTCTGCCCAACCACGCCGCCTTTACACCACTCGCCTGAGAATTTCCCTCGGAATAAGCCGTTCCGGTGCTCGATAGAAGTAAACGCGATTTATTTATTTTTTAAATTTCCCCCCTCGCTTTGCCACTGGACTTCCACAGATTGAGTCCGACAAGGCCGCGGTGGCTGGCGAGCCCTTCCCCTCGCATGGTTTTTTGAAGAAGGAACAGCTCGATCCGAGCAGATTCACTTGGAAATAAGTCCAGCCAGATCCAGCGGTGTTTGTATAGGAATGCAGGGCCACAGCTAGACCTCAGGTTTATCCCTGGATCGTCCAGGGGTCAGACCTGTTAATCTAGGTGACACACAGGGGATCCAGTGCTCAGGCAGGGGCGAACCCTGGATGATCCCAGGATAAACCTTAAGTCTAGCTGTGGCCCAGGTTTTAGATGGCGTTCCGAAGCACGTTTACTCGGAAGTTGGCCTCCTGGCGACCCACGAGCCCGATATCCGAATAACCGTGTTTAAGATCAAGGCCTGTCCGGGGTGTAATCGACGCCTCCTTACTGGGGAGTAAGTCCTACCAGCCTCAGTGCAACGAACTTCATAGGAGCGGGCTGCAAGGATTCAGCCCTATGCACACTGACTCGAAAGTAAGTCCTATAAAGCAACGTACGATCAAAATCCACACTTGTCTTTAATCCCTCTTAATATTTTTCCATTCGTCCCCTCTCTTTTAACCCCCTCCATCCTGTCATCTTAACTTCTCCAGCGCTTCAACAACTCTCATCCCTATCCTATTTTCAGCCTCATAAACCTGTTTGGAAAGCCGAGTTATTAAAACAACAGCAGCAACAACAACGCCCCAGCTTGGGAAGAAAGGGTTCCTTCGCGAGTAAGTCCAGTTGCATAACCCCCTTCCCAACTTCTTGGGCCGACAGAAAAGCTGGCAAGCCGCGGTGTCCCAAAGGCACCGCAGGGCAGAGCTTTAAGCGTGCCTTGCTCACTTTGACAGCCGCGGAGAAGAGGCTGCGCGCTATTCCGATCAGGCATTTGAAAAAGGACCCGTTCGTTTGGTGGAGCGTAATGGAACGCGCAGACCTAACCACGAAGAGCCCCCGAAACAAAACGGAGCTCCTTTGCAAAAAGGAGTCCACCAGGACCAATCGGAGATTGGAAAAGAATAATTCCCAAAGTCAACACTTTGAATAGGTGCTATTCAAAACCACAACAAAACAAATCAGAAGCATCAGAGCCCCCAAAAAAGAAGAGGGGGAAAAACGCGCGTGCGGGTCCTCAGAGTTTACAACTCTGTAGATTTTTTTTTTAAATCCTCTTTCTCCAAGAAGCTGAAGCCAAAGTCTGTTTCTTTCTTTCTTCCTCCCCAGGAAAACTTGGAAGAAAGAGACAGATGCCCGGGCAGGCCCTTAGTGGGTCAGACAGTTGCTCTGATGGACAGAAGGCAAGAAGTTTCGAGCAGTCCGAGAAAACAGTGTCTTGTTTTGCCCCGAGTACACAAGCTGAAAGTTACTTCGCCTTAACTGCCCAGGAATAACTATTACCTCGGGTTCCGAATTTACAGCCGTCAACGCGGATTAGAATTCGCAGTGTTGTGTAAAGGGTGTTATAAAACCCGTCTTTCCCCCACGCATTTTGAGCACCCAGATGGTTGAGGAGCGAAGTTGCAATCCTGCGCATTTTTTACTCGTGGAATCCCAAATGAAAACAGTCGGACTTCCTCCCGCGTAAACATGGTTAGGATGGCTGGTAGGGACGTTAAATGAACTTGAGCCTACGACCTTGGAGAGAGGACCTTAAGTCGGTCTTCCCCAGTAATTTCTATTTCGGACCTTGGCTTCCTACCTGCTTGGAGAAACCTGCAAGAGCCTTAGCCTAGAAATTGCGGATCTCTCCTGGCTGGTGAGCAGACACCTGACTTGACCCTGGACTTGAAGTAGCCACAACCCTAAAGCCAGTTTAGGACCCACCTTTGCACAAACTGTCTCTAAACATATGCCTGGTCCGAACTAATAGGACCCCCCCTCCCTGCTTCATTTCTGCGGATATTTGGGTTCGTTTTCATTCTTCCGGCACACGTAACAATTAAGGGACCCTCTAGGAGATTTTTCTCCAGTTAACAAAAAATAAATAAAAATAAAAAATCGATGGGATTTATTACCCAATATCTTCAGCAGTAAGAAAATTGCCTCTCCCCCAAATTAAATCTCCCCTAAGTTTTCTTCCTTGACTTCCAACAATGAAAAGAAATCTGTGGTGAGGCGTTGGCCGGGGTAGGAGCAAGAAAGAAAGAGAGAAAGAAAGAGAGAAAGAAAGAAAGAGCACATTTCGACAGGGCTAATTTAGAAGTAGGGCCCATTTAGAACCCGTTTTCAGTGTCGAAACCATGGGAGTCCTAGCCAAATGCGATGAAAATCAATAAAAAGTATATCCCCGAGCATATGCAGAGTGCCACGGCGTCGTTACTGAAAACTACGACTGGTCCCCTACGACCAAGGGAAACCGTTTCGGGGGGCTGATTTCAAAGCAAGAATCTCTGATTGGAGGAGGGAAAAAATAACTGTTGCAATCCTATATCCACGTCAACCATATTGAACTCAATGGGACTTACTTCTGAGTAGACAGGTACAGGATTGCACTGACAAGCACCCCCCCGCCGCGAATCAGCCTCCCCACGCCGAATCAACCCCTCTCCAAACAAACACCAAACACTTGCTTTACATTGGTGCCCCCCTCCCAAAAAAGCCCTGTCCACCAAACTTTCTCAACACAGCAATAAACCAACGCAATCCGCCCCCACCTTCTGTAGAAACCCGCGAAAGTTCTCCTGCGTGCACACCACCCTCCCCATATCCCCCGCCAACGAAGGCTTCTGTTTTGCCCGCTCTCGCTCAGCCCTGGGTAAACAGTGCCAAAGCCGCGTGATTGATCACCGCGAGTTTCTCTCACCTCCAGCCTGAGGTTTTCTCCTCCCAGCCGGCTGGCTGGCTGGCTGGCTGGCTACAAAAGGCCGGCTATTGTGGCGGGGGGTGGTGGGGTGGGGGTGCGCGCAGCGGCGTGGCCGGCGCGCGAGACAAGGCGCTTTCCTGCCCCTTTACCTGCAATCACGCCGGGCTGCGCCTAGGCTCGCCTGGCGAGAGCTTGTCCATGGCAGGAGGCGGCCGCCTCTTTTCGCCTCGATCGCCTCGGCTCGCTTTGGAGAGGAGCGGAGCGGCAGCAGCAGCAGCAGCGGCAGCAGCAGCCGCAGCGAGAGCAGCAGCGCGCTAATGGACACATTGCTCAGTGTATGGAATACCTGACTGGTGGAGTCAGTCCGACTAGTGAGTGCCTCCAGTCCCCAGGCGCCGCAGTCACTTCACTAACCCCCTGTACCGGAGTGACGTTCCAGTGAATAGCGGCGCTCGTCGCGCGCCTTTTTCCTCCTCCTGATTAACACTTTCCAACGCTGCCCTGGCTGCTGGCTGCGGCTGCGGGGGAGGTGGCGGCGGCTACTCCCCCGCGCGCAACTTTCTCTCGGGGCTGCCGCCAACGCAGCTCCCAGCTCCGCCGGTTCGAGACCGGCTTAGCGAAAGGAAAAGAACAATAATAATACCCCCCCCCCCAAAAAAAACCCCCAAACCCCTGCGTTCCTAATACGACTAAAATCACGCCTAGGATTTAAGGTACTCGAAGCTCTTCGCCATGATCAGCTCCTCCATCCTTACACAACAACCCTGGAAGGTAGGTCTGCAGATGGGTATTGCCTGCAGATGGGGGAAGGGGCTGAGGCCAGGTTCGAGCCAGGCACTGCCGAATTCGCCGCCCGCTGGGGTCACTTCTTCATGTCTACCGCACTTTCTGGGCCTAAAACCATTTTTTTAAGCCCATACCCCTCATAGCTTTGGTTGCAAAGCGGGCCAGGGAAGTGAAAGATAACCTTACAACATAGAATCATAGAATAGCAGAGTTGGAAGGAGCCTAAAGGCCATCGAGTCCAACCCCCTGCTCAATGCAGGAATCCACCCTAAAGCATCCCTATAGAAATCCACCCTAAAGCATCCCTATCATCGATCCCTACAACTAAAAGTAATCAAGAAGCTGCAGGTTTACCCACGATAGTAGGGTCGTATGAGTGTTTACTCGGAAGTCAGTCCCACAGAGTTCAATGGGACTTGCCCATTGAATTGGAGCCTTGGGCCTGGGCACGTTTTCAATGGAGTTCATCCCTAGATAAGTGTGAACAGGATCGTGGTTTTAGGATTGCAGTCTGCAGGCCTTTATCTGAAAAACGCACTTTGGGCCAATTGATACCTTCAGGAGAATGAAATGGTAAAGCTTTTCATGGACTGGACCACTTCAAGCTACAAGTAGGGAAACCACACATTTGCGTTTTCCATGAAAGAAAGATCCTTCCGGATTCAAAGGCAGCATGTCAGGGAGGAGAACCCAGCTGTGGTGTCTCACAACCTGCCCTTTTCTGTCCCAGGAGTCTCCCCCCACTTCCAGAAATGGAACACTCTTCACCTGTAGCCTGAAGTAGTACAGCCCAGAAAAGGTTTTACCTCGCGATTCTGTTGAATGTATCAATGGAAGCTATATAATTGTTGGCCAGATAATAGTGTATATAGCTGATTTTAGTGGGGCTTGCAGTCATAAAACTTAAAACAATGCAAATGACCTTGGGATTGAGTGTGTGCAAATAGGAGGGCACCCTAACCCTATCCATCACAGACCCTTGGAAGCCAGCCCTACTTATTTCAGACACATTTACCTCTGGCCTGGAGTAGATAAGTCAGCTTAGGACTGCAGCCTCTATTTTGGAATTGGGGGTCTCGTGTGGCTGAAAGCTCTGAAGTCTGAAAAACGTTTAAATGGTGTTGCTGGTGTATGCTTCTGAGTGGATGGTTTATTGATCTAGGCGACATACTGATCCTAAACACCTTCACTTCGAAATCGGTCCTATGGACGTCTACTGGCCTTACTTCCAAGCTTCCAATGCTCTGCCCTTTGGACTGCCTGAATGTCAAATTTGGGTGGAAGAGGAAAAGAGAGACTGAAGGCCCTATCACTAGCAGGGGTTAGATTGGTCAGTCCTGGACACACTTACCTTTTCTACCACTGAAAAGGCCCTCTGTCTTGTTTGTGTCCTCTGAACCTCCCCTGGAGGAGGCACTCTGAGGAGGTCCCCCCCTTAAAAAGAAAGAAGTAAAAGTTTTAAGTCTGCAGGTGGGGACTGTCTTGTTTAATTGATTATATGTAGGCTGCTCTGGAACCCTTTTTGTCTGTGGAGTGGCATAATCTATATAAATAAAAATGAAAAAGACCGTTCGTTACTGTCGTTATATCTCCGAAAGTTCTTCACCGATTGCTTTGAAATTTTGACACAGCGTTGCGTTCGAATACGCGAGCGTTGTTTTGTAACTATGTTCTCTATGGGGTCAAAGGTTTGTCTTAAAATCAAAGAAATAGGCCTCCTCAAAACCAGTCCTGCTGATCATTGTGACATCGCCAACCAGTAGGCCAATCCGCTGCCTCTGCCTCCTCTCCTATTTGCATATTCTCTCGCAATTGGCTGAGTGAATATAGATGTCACACTTGTGACAGTTACACGTTCTGAAGAAAGGTAACTGCCATGAGTTTCCAGTAACCTCCTCACCGTAAAAACATGCTTTTATATCTCCGAAAGTTCTTCACTGATTGCTTTGAAATTTTGACACAGCGTTGCGTTCGAATACGCGAGCGTTGTTATGTAACTATGTTCTCTATGGGGTCAAAGGTTTGTCTTAAAATCGAAGAAATAGGCCTCCTCAAAACCAGTCCTGCTGATCATTGTGACATCGCCAACCAGTAGGCCAATCCGCTGCCTCTGCCTCCTCTCCTATTTGCATGTACTCTCGCAATTGGCTGAATGAATATAGATGTCACACCTGTGACAGTTACACGTTCTGAAGAAAGGTAACTGCCAGGAGTTTCCAGTAACCTCCTCACCGTAAAAACATCCTTTTTTAAAAACCAAACAGTAGGCCAATCCACTGCCTCTGCCTCCTCTCCTGTTTGCATGTTCTCTCCTATTTGCTCTTATAGGTCATTGTGACATCGCCAACCAGTAGGCCAATCCACTGCCTCCTCTTCTATTTGCATGTTCTCTCACAATTGGCTGAGTGAATATAGATGTCACACCTGTGACAGTTAGACGTTCTGAAGAAAGGCAACTGCCAGGAGTTTCCGCTAACCTCCTCACCATAAAAACATCATTTTTTAAAAACCAAACAGTAGGCCAATCCACTGCCTCTGCCTCCTCTCCTATTTGCATGTTCTCTCCTATTTGCTCTTATAGGTCATAGAAGCAACAATCTTGACAGGACCTTTCAAAGGTGAAGATGTCCTCATTCCTCGCATTCCTGTGATTCCAACAGATATGCCATTTCAATTTAAGAGATTGCAATTCCCAATTCGATTGGCGTTTGCAATCACCATCAACAAAGCTCAGGGCCAATCTTTAGAATTGTGAGGTTTAGATCTAGACACAGATTGCTTCTCACATGGACAATTATATGTTGTGTGTTCTAGAGTCGGCAAACCAGGCAATCTCTATATCTACACAGACAATGGAACAACTAAAAATATTGTATATCCACAAGCATTGTGAAATTAAACATATTAGAAACATCCGCTTTGTCTTTTCTTTCTTTTCAATTTAACCAGACTGAGCCACAGCAACGCGTGGCAGGGTACAGCTAGTAACACTATAAATAAACAACCAGTGGAAGCCGATGTTAGTGGAGTGGTGACTCTGCTCTGGGTTTTAGTCAGAACCGATCAAAACTCTAAACGAGCTATCCAAGGGGCTTCAAGAAACACCTTCGGTAGCTCCTTTAGAATTCTGTTTGAAAGCCAGAGCGAATTCACCACCCCACCGACATTGGAGCCACCAGCCTCCACTGACAACATCTATTACAGAATGTGTGTGGTGGGAGACGAAGAGGAGGAAGGGGCTAATAAAATAGCCTAGTCCTCAATCCAGTGCAATTGTGTAACTGGCCAGAGTTTCTGTCCAGTAAACTTGAGCTTGTTCGGGATATTAGGGCCAAATGAGTAAGGTATCAGGTCTTTGCTGCAATTACTTGAGTTCCCTCATGGCTTTGGTGCACTGTTTCTTGCTCATCCTCAAATAGCAATGTTGAGCCTAATGTACAAGGACCTGTAGAAGGGGACATTTCTCCCCCCACCCAACATTTAGTTTGTGAGGTGATGTTGAAAGGACTGAAATACATTAGAAAGGCCTTTAGGGCTTTAGGAGTGAAAGGGAAATTATTAATTTGAACAATGATGGCAGCACATATATTTAAATATTAAATATTTACCTGGCATTGACCTGCATTTATCAAAACCTACAGTACTACAGAACTGCAACGGCTTTTTAAAAAAACGTGAGGGGAGGTGAGAGAGGGAAACCTAAGGATGACTGTTTAGGGCCATATAATTGCATCTTTTACATGCAATCACAATATGGAATGATTTGGGGGCAGCAACCTTTTGAGATAATTTCCATTGAAAGCAATGGGATTTATTCCCTGAGTGAACCCAGCTAGGACTGAGGTGTAGGTAGCTTTCTGATTCTGATAATTCTCAAATCAAAGGCGTTAGGATGATGTGCTAGCTTAGCTGTGTGTGTGTTGGACGATCCAATCGCTGTTGTAAACTGTATTTATCAGAGCTATCAGTGAGTGTTGTTTAACTTTCCAAATGGGACCAGGGATCTGAGGCCACTGGTAAGATCAGGGCAAAGCTGGTAATAGGCCCAGGCCAGGTGGGAAATGTAGGCCCCATTTCAAGGCCTACATTTGTTTTCAGTTCTAAATACATATGAATTAGAATGATTTATAAAAAAAGGTAATGGCAAGCGCTTTTATTCAAGATGTATATTATAAGACGTCACTTCTTCACATTCAGAAATGCTTTACGTGATTTTCTTTGGGTAAATTCATCATCATCATCATCAACAGAAAAAAGGCTGGAGATGGGGGGCAGGGTGAGGACCCCTTGGCTTTTTGGCTGTCTCAAAATGGAGTCAGTACTGCTCACTCAGAGGAGAGCTACTTCGAAACAAATCTTTACCAAAGGGTCCCCCTTTGCCTCTACCAGGGGGACTCAGAGTACGCCCCCTCAAAATTGTAGGCCCGTGCCAACTGGCCCCACCTCCCTCCCCTCTGTCCAGCCCTGGGTAAGATTTTGA
Organism: Elgaria multicarinata webbii; assembly: GCF_023053635.1. NCBI lineage: Eukaryota > Metazoa > Chordata > Lepidosauria > Squamata > Anguidae > Elgaria > Elgaria multicarinata. The sequence goes on along the minus strand of NC_086177.1, from coordinate 11,938,506 downwards.
GATGGAATTTCAGGTTAAGCAGGAGTGTTGAATCTCAGGATCATAAGCCCAAGTCCGGCCCACCCAGGGCCCCATTCTGGCCCTCCAGGGCTTGCCAGGTGGCCAAGCCCCTTACCCTTGGCCACTCCCCTTTTCCTCAAATGCTGATTGCTTAGTCATTTCCTGGTTGAAATGCCTTTTCTGAATTAATAGTAACTGGTAGTAAGAGCTTTAAACTAAAATAGGCTGGCATTTTTTGGTATTTCTGGCCCTGCCCATTTTTCTTTCAACCTCGGCACCACTGGAATGCAGTCCCTGAGAGCTTCTTTGAAATTGAATTTGGCAAGCACATGTCATAAAAGCTTCACTACGAAGCACCATGGGGGATGGATGGACAATGGGGCACAGAGAAGTGCTGGAGGGCCGGAGGGAGGGCAAAAGGTATGGAAACCACTTCGCAGGTAAACAGCTTACAATTTTTGTAATATCGAGTGGTATACAAATATTAATAACTCAACAAACCTAGGGTGGGGAGGGGAGAATTGTTGCAAAAGGCAGGGGAAGGGTTATACCCCCCTCATGAAGATGCTTTTCCCACAGAAGAAGTGGGCGTTGGGGTTCTGTTCCATGTGTTTGCATGTCCTGTGAAAATCAGGGATTGTTCTGGGAGGGAGGGTTAGGTCTCCCCTCCCTGCATACTGTGGGCCTGATGAAAATTGGGACTCCCCAAACCTGTGATTAAATAAAGGAATAAAAAGATATTGTTGCTAATGACACATTAAGCATCGTGTGTAGTTTGGCCCTTAGTTCATTCAGGGCAACTATGAGCTTTCCGACACTAGGCTGTTAATCCGCTTTAACTACTTCTGGTTTTGTTGCAGAACTGAGATCCAAACGCTTAACGAAGAGCATTTCCTTTCCTGTTTGTCCACTACATAAGATCTAGGTGACACAATAGTATAGTAGAATAGTGCAAATACACATGTGAAAACAGTGGGTGTTTTTTTCACTTTTACAATTAAATACCACATTCCCTGATCTTTAAAAAAACAAACAAACAAAAAAACCCTCACCGAAAGTGCTTGTTATAAGAAGTAAAACTGGAGGGCCAGGGTGTTATCTAACGAACTTGTAAAAAAACAAAACTGTAAGTAGGGAAAGATAAGCTCATTATTTATGTATTATGTAAATTAAATTTCTATACTGCACCATAGCTGAAGCTCTCTGGGAAGTTTACAAAAGATTAAACATTAAAAACTGATATACAAAATTTAAAACAATAAAAACACAACATACAAAAATTATTATTACTATTTACAATATTTATATACTGCTCAATTATCTAACAGATTTCCAGAGCAATAAACATAGGTATAAACAATAAAAGAAAGAAGATTAAAACAAATTAAAATGATTCAATTTAAAAACAAAGGAACCAGAAAAACAGTGGCTAGTAAGTTGAGGAAGGCTTCTTGAAACAGAGTTGTTTCAGGAGGCGCTGGAAGCAGCCTAGTGTTGGTGCCTGCCTGACCTCCCGGGGCAGAGAGTTTCACAGAGAATAGGGTGACCATATGAAAAGGAGGACAGGGCTCCTGTATCTTTAACAGTAATGTAGAAAAGGGCATTTAAGCAGGTGTCAATTGAAGAGGGTGAAATTCCCTCTTCATCACAACAGTTAAAGCTGCAGAAGCCTTGCCCTCTTTTGTGTCTAGTCATTCTACTATAGCTAGTGTAGCTTTAACTGTAGTGCTGAAGAGGGAATTTCACCCTCTTCAATTGACACCTGCTGAAATTCCCTTTTCTATGCAACTGTTAAAGATACAGGAGCCCTGTCCTCCTTTTCATATGGTCACCCTAACAGAGAAGGGGCCACTACACTAAAGGCTCTTCTCCTGGTGGATTCCAATTGGGCCCAAAGGTCCATGTGGAGCCACCAGGAGAATTCCCTCCGATGACCTCAGTGATTGGGCAGGATGGTGATTGGGCAGGATGGTAAGGGAGAAGGTGCTCTCTCAGGTGTCCTGGTCCCAGGTAATATCCATTTAAAAACAACTTTGAGCTCTCAGCCAGACTTAAAGATAGATTTGGGCTCAATTAAAACTCAAGGTATGCTGTTAAATGCCTGGGAGAAGAGAAAAATCTTGACCTGGCACTGAAAAGATAACAATGGTGGTGCCAGGAGGGCCTCGTCGGGGAGATCATTCCATTATTGGGGAGCCAGCACTGAGAAGTCCCTCTCTCTTTTTGCCTTCCTCCAAGCTTCCCTCAGAGTAGGCACATGAAGGAAGACCTTAGATGTTGAGTGTAGAGTACAGGTCAGTTCATGTCAGAAGAGACATTGTGTCAGGTATTGTGTCCAAAGCCATGTAAGGCTTTATGAGTTAAAACCACCATCTTGAATCAGGTTGTATTCATTCACCACCTTGAATACAGGCAGCCAATGCAAGTGGGCCAGAGTTGGTCTTATATGTTCAAATCTCCTGGTCCTTGTTCTTAATTTGGCTGCTGCATTTTGCACAAGCTGCAGCTTCCGAACCATCTTCAAAGGGAGCCCCATGTAGAGGGCATTGCAGGAATCGAACTTGGAGGTTACCAGAGCATAGACAACTGAAGCCAAATTATCCCTGTCCAGATAAAGGCATAGCTGGACCACCAACCTAAGTTGGTAGAAGGCACTCCGTGCCAGCAAAACCACCTAGGCCTCAAGTGACAGAGATGGTTCTAGGAGAACTCCCAAGCTATGAACCTGCTCCTTCAGGGGAAGTGCAACCCCATCCAGGCCCACCCACTAACAGCATCTCAGTCTTAACTGGATTGAGTTTCAGTTTATTAGCCCTCATCTAGTCCATTGTTGCAGTGAGGCACCAGTGCAGCACATTCACAGCCTCACCTGATGAAGATGAAAAGGAGAAGTAGAGCTGCGTGTCATCAGCATACTGATGACAACGCACTCCAAAACTCTGGATGACCCCACACATCGTTTTCATGTTGAACAGCATGGGGGATAAAACTGACCCCCGGTGGAACCCCATACTGGAGAGTCCACGGGGCTGAGTAATGTTCTCCAAGCACCATCTTCTGGAGCCGACCAACCTAATAGGAGCAGAATTACTGCAATGCAGTACCTCCTACTTCCAACTCAGACAATTGTCCCAGAAGGATACCATGGTTGATGGCATCGAAAGCTGCTGAGAGATCAAGGACAATCAACAGAGTCACACTTACTCTGCTTTTCTCATGACAAATGCCCCGTATAGAAAAGCCCAGTGAAGCCCAGTCAACCTGGCCAGAGCTTCATATGAACTGTCTGAATACCTTAGAACATGCTCATAGACTGTCCAGGAGACCCACAAAGGTTCCTTGGCAGACAAATCAACATGAAAGGGTCTTCTGAAGGTCAAAACTTTGAAGATGGCTGTACTAAGCAATAGTGTACACCTGGAAGCAAACCAAATGTACATTGATGGTGTTATATAAATAATAATAATAATAATAATAATAATAATAATAATAATAATAATAATAATATTATCAAAGATTATAGATGAATAGAATTGTGAGAAGAACAAAAGGGAACACAAACTTGCACAAAGGAGATGCAAGCAGACAATAAGAGATGCAAAAAAGCATTTTGAGGAGCATATTGCTAACAACATCAAGGCCAACAATAAATGATTCTTTAAATATATCAGAAGCAGGAAACCAGCTAGGGAAGCAGTTGGACAATTGAATTAAGGGAGTACTAAAGGCGGATAAGGAGACTGTAGAGAAGCTGAATGAATTCTTCACAGAATAATTCTTCACCGCAGAAGATTTAGGACAGATACCTGTGCCTGAACTGATGTTTCAGGAAGAGAGTCTGAGGAACTGAGGCAAATAATGATGACAAAGGATGAAGTTCTCAACTTTATTGAGAAATAGAAAGCAAATAAATCACCAGGCCTGGATGGTATCATCGTAGAGTTCTCAATGAACTCAGATATGAAATTGCTGATCTTCAAACCAGAATATGCAACATGTCCCTAAGCTCAGCTGCTGTACCAGGGAATTGGAAGATGGCCAAAGTAACACCAATGTTTAAAAAGGGGTTCCAGGGGGATCTGGGAAATTACAGGCTGGTTAGCTTAACATCTATTCTGAGTAAACTGATTGGAAGCATGAGAAAAGATAAAAATATTTTATTAAAGGTAACATTAGTAGGCATCTAGAAGGACAAGCCCTGCTGAAAAAGAGCCAACATGGTTTCCACAAAGGTCTCATTAACCTTTTAGAGTTCTTTGAGAGTGTCAATAAACATGTGGGTGGGTGATCCAGTAGACATTGTTTATTTGGAATTCCAAAAGGCTTTTACAAAGTCTCTCACTAAGTCCCCTGAGCAAATTAGCAGGCATGGACTAAGATGAGAGGTAGTAAATGGTTAAAGTACAGAAAGCAGAAAGAATAAATAGTAAATTCCCCCAATGACAGTATGTAAACCATGGGGTCCCACAGGTATTGGGACCGCTGCTTTTCAACTTGCTCATAAATGATTTGGAATTAGGAATGAGCAGTGAAGTGGCCATGTGCTCATTCATCTTCATGAAGCATCATGCCCTTAAACTCTGGCCATCTTCTGACCTGTTTCATTGTCCAGGACAATGGATTAAAGTGATTCAGAAATTTCATCAGGCATTGCCTGCACACCTGCAAGGACCTTGTCCCAAACTTATGGGCTAGAAACTTTGCTTTCGGAGGTGCGGCGGAGGTGGGATATATATGCAAGTTTTCAAAAGCTGGGTTCTGTGTTTGCATAGAATTACAGCATGCATTCTCTCCAAAAGCTTTGACTTAACCAAGTTAATTTGCCCATCTTGGCATCCTCTGAAGTTACCAAGAATGGGATCATATGGTGGAGAGGCCTTGGCACACATAATCAGTCCATTGATCTATCTAGCCCAGTGCTCCAGAATTTCAGGCAGAGGCCTTAGCCAGACCTAATAGATCATGTTTAACGGGAGATGGTGGGGACTGAAACCAAAGCATTATACATGCAAAGCAGGTGTTCTTCCAGGGAGTGATGGGTGCATGCAGTACTTCCTTAAGGATGACTATGATGAGGCTCATCCACTGTAAGAGGGATGAGACCCAAGAAGGATTTCATTGAAATTATTTTGCAAACAATCCTAGGGGCTAAAAGGCCATTCCATATGCCCTCCCTCTCGACCAGAATATTCACACATTTCTATTTTTGCCTTTCAGGGAAGAAGTAAGTCCATGAAGTTCAATGGAACAGACTCAACTCATAAAGTTACAGATGTGATTTCTTAGCCAGGGATGAAAAAGACGCAGGATAACACCTCCCATTTCCCCAAAAGATGCAATCCTGTGCCCACTTACTCCTGCGTAAGCATTCGTGCGACCAGAATGCAAACATTCATTCCCTTAAATGTTTTTAAGCTTTAAGAGAGGCCGTTACCAACACCCTCTTGCTTCTGAAACCAGCATAGGACAGGCGATTGCAGAGGGAATTAATATAGCATACAACCCTGCAGTGCTGTGCAATGGAGTGGGGACAGCGCTCAGAGAATGATCCTTGGTGCCTTGCTTGCATCTGTCAATCCTCGGAGAGTATGCCATTCATGCATTACACAGAAGCAAACCTGGCTTTTGCTACTCAGTGGATTGGATCCAGACTTAAAAGCTCCATCCGACAAGCGTTTTATTGCACGCTTGTTACTGGGCACTCACGGAGTTTGCTCAGGTTCCTCACATGTTGTCGTCTGCCTCCTGCGCACTTTCTGCCCCTTCTGGCCTTCCTTGCGCAACAAAAAACCCCCTCATTAAGTCCGATGTATTTTTAAACACGGACTTGCTGCTCTCTCCTGCTGTGTGCAGAAGCAGTGCCATTAGAACAGCGGACTCAATGGGCCTCACGCTTGTTGTGTACTTCCTCTTTTGAAAGAGGAAGTAACTGAGGAACAAAAACACGGGCGGAGAAGCGAAGGTAGGGAGCGTGTTAACTAGGGGTGTGCACGGACCCCCCGCTCCGCTTCACTTGCAGATCCGCCATTTTTCGGAGCGGGTCGCTCCGCCCCGCCCCCGCTCCGCCCACTTCCGCTCCGCTCCGCTCGGAGCTCCGGATCCGGATCCGGAGCTCCGTTTTTGCCCCCCCATAGGGTTGCATTGAAAGCTAAAAAAGTAAACAACTTTTTTTCCGTTGAAGTTAGAAACCTCACGTTTGGCACCATGACACCTCATGGGCGTATACACACACACGCCAAGTTTCAAGGCAATCCCATCATCCCCTGATTTTTGGCGAATTTTTGAAAATCGGGCACCCCACACACAACATCCCTGCGAGGTGGGCAGGGGAGGAGGGAGGGAAGGCAGGCAGGCATGCAGCTGGCATTTCTGGGGGCATAAGGAAGGGAGCCAAGGATAAGCCAGTAATGCATATAAAATGGAATAAATCAATCAATAAACAAAGGAGGGGTGGAATTAAAAGCAGCAGTGTTGCTCAATAAACAGCAAGAAGAATTAAAAAAAAAAGGCTATATCTGTCTTTTACCAGCAATAGGGGGACGTGCCCGGGGGAGGGGGAAGTAGCTGCCAGTTCAAGACAGCCACCAACAGCTCTGAGAAGAAGTAAAACGCTCACTTCAACTCATAACAGGCATTGCTCCACCACTGAAAAGTGACCATTCACTTCAACTCATGATAGGCATTGCTCCACCGTTTTACTCTCTTTGGAAGGCTCTATGGCCTTCCAGTGCAGGAGAGAGTGGGGGCACGTCCACGATGAGATGCCCTAGGGGAGCTCATCCCCTTGCACCACATCGATTCAGTTGTTCACCAAGGTTAGGGTGGGGAGCAGTGCTGTGTTTTCTATCTCTTATTCTTGGCTTAGTATATGATTTCAGGTTGTGTTTGTGCATTTGGTGGGGCTACTGTGTTAAAAAACACGGGGAAAAGCCCGTTCAGATGAAGAAAGAGAAGTTTCCCAGAATCCCAAGTTACCTGTTTTGCCTATGCCCTCCTCCAACTTTGGGATCATCATGACCGGGAGCTGACTCTGCCCCTCAGCCCTTTGAAAAAGGTATTTTTCCCGCCGATTTTTAAAAAACTTCTAGCCCGCGACCCGTACGATGCAGAAAGTTGAGAGTGGTCTCAAAATGACCCCCATCCACGACTCTCTGTGCACAAGAATTTTCAGAACGATAGCTTAAACCCCCCCCCAGTTATCCCCGATTCTTTCCCTCAATGCAATCCTATGGGCGAAAAGCCGAAACGGAGCCCCGCGGTTGACCCGATTTTTAAAAAAATATTGCACGTGAACCACAGCACGCAGAAAGTTGAGAGTGGTCTCAAAATGACCCCCATCCACGACTCTCTGTGCACAAGAATTTTCAGAACGATAGCTTAAACCCCCCCCAGTTATCCCCGATTCTTTCCCTCAATGCAATCCTATGGGCGAAAAGCCGAAACGGAGCCCCGCGGTTGACCCGATTTTTAAAAAAATATTGCACGTGAACCACAGCACGCAGAAAGTTGAGAGTGGTCTCAAAATGACCCCCATCCACGACTCTCTGTGCACAAGAATTTTCAGAACGATAGCTTAAACCCCCCCCCAGTTATCCCCGATTCTTTCCCTCAATGCAATCCTATGGGCGAAAAGCCGAAACGCAGTTTGAGCCCCGCGGTTGACCCGATTTTTAAAAAAATATTGCACGTGAACCACAGCACGCAGAGAGGTGAGAGTGGTCTCAAAATGACCCCCATCCACGACTCTCTGTGCACAAGAATTTCCAGAACGATAGCTTCAAAAACAACGTAGTTATGCGCGATTATTTGCCGCAATGCAATCCTATGGCGAAATGTTTTCAAGATGGCGACCGGAGCGCTCCGCCTGAACTCGGAGCTCCGAAAAATGGTCGCTTCTCTTCGCCTTGCTTCTAGGGGGTCCGCGGTCCGCTCCTACTCCGCCTCTGGGTAAGGCGGAGCAGGCCAATCCGCTACTGCTTCTACGCTCCTAATCGGAGCGGAGCACATCCCTAGTGTTAACCCCTGGTGAGATGGAGCTTTTAGTCATATTTAGGGCAGACCCGTTGAAATCAACAGGACTTAAGTTAGTCCTGACTATCTTATCATTGATTTTAATGGGTCTACTTTAAGTATGATTAGTCTGGGTCTAAGCCAGTGTAACCGGGTAGCGCTTCCTAATGGGTGTAGTGGCATAGAGTATATTTCCAAACACTTTTTTGTTGCATTCACTCTTTACATTTTTAAGTGCGCACAGCACATTCTGGGTTTACACCTAAAAATGCAATGTGTAAAGTGGCCCTAAGGTCCAGCATAAAAAAGTGAACTCTCCATAAGAATATTTGTAAAAGAAGAAGAAAGGGGTGGGTGGGGTTGACCCATGTCCATTATATTTAAATTGGATTAATAACACACAGAAGTTAACAGGGCAGTGACAATTACTCCATAATACAATAATTAATGCAACATTTACATTTTCCTGTTAGGAACTGCTTGAACAAAACTGTCTGCTAATGATTCTAATTAGCATTTTAAAAAGCCCTTTCTTGCACTCATAACTATCATTGCTGCAGAAGAAGAGGATGTAGAATCATGTATGTGTATGTATCTATGTATGTCACTACTTATAAACAGAGGGAGAAATGACTGAAGCCCAATTTATAGGAACAAAAACTTGTTATTTGTTATTCAAATGTTTTTGATATGGAGTCTAATTGTATTTGCTTATCACTGTCATGTAAGTATCACTGAGCTTCAGACTAAAACTGTGTCAGGATTCTGGGGGAAAAAATTAAAGAAAATGAGACAATTTTGCTTGGCTTGACAAGTCTTTCACATTGGCTATATGTGTTTTAAGTTAAACCAAAATATAGCCAAAGGGCAGACAGGAGTTTCAGCAGTGTCCACTGTAATACTGAGTGTTTTTAATTACTGTAACAATAAATCACAGAGGAATGTCCTCCAGGAGTGAAATGATTTTCTTTAAAAAAAAAAAAAAAAGAGAGAGAAGAAAAAACCCGTCTTGGAATATTTCTGAAATTCAATTAATTGAAGGCACCAGATAAAAGGTACACGTTCTTAATGGCTGTAAAGGAACCCTAAGGGATGTAACCGAGCTCCAAGCTGAACTTCAAAGTGTGACAGAAATACTTACGGTATTACTTTAAAAAGTATTCAGATCAATGAATCAGTTAAAATTACTTATATGTTTAACTGCCTTTTCATTCCCCCCCCCCTTTTCTTTTTGAGCTGGAGAGACAGAATTGCTCTCATTTCCTGTGATACCAAAAAGAAAAAGGAAAAGAAAGAATAAAGAAAAAAAAAAAAGGAGAAAAAAAGGGGGTGGAAATGGGTTGAAACCTGTAAAAGAAATTGTAATTAAAGCCAGCCTTCAGTCAAAAATTGGTATTATGAATTTCTAGTTGACACATGATAAAGAGACCAGGATAACATAAAAGTGTCTTGATGAGACCTACATTTGCAGGCTTTATGCTCACATTTCACAGGGTTGTGTAATACTTCTTTCCTGAACCACCTGAGGTGTGTTTGCCATTGACATACAACTCTCCCACCCCACCGCGGCTATAACGTGCTCATCCTTTGACCCACTATTGCTGTACATGATTTAGGCAAGTGGAACCTCTATGGAAAGAGGCAGTTGTGCTCACCAGGTACCGGATACTGTGGAACAGATGACAGATGCTGCTTTTGGAAGCAGAGTATGAGAGCAGTGGTGCCGCTAGGTAATTGTATACCCGGGACTTCATGATCTTACAGGGTTCCCTTTTCATGGAAGCCCTGCATTATTTCTCTTCTCCTCACTACCCACGGTTATTCTATGCTTTACCACTGCTTCTACATTTCTGATATGTTACAGTGAAAACAAATGGACAAACTCTTTGCCACCCCAATGGAAAAAGAAACACTCTGAACGTGTGAAGTTTCACATTTTATGCTTACTCAAATCAAAGTTTGAGAGGCAGAAACGGTGGCGAATTTGAAATGCCCCTGGAAAGCACACTTGCTCACACACAGGCCCTCTCTGACCTGTGAGGACACTGCTACTATCCTGTTTTATTGGGTGTCGTGCTGTAATGTTTTGATTAGGGCGACCATATGAAAAGGAGGACAGGGCTCCTGTATCTTTAACAGATAGAAAAGGGAATTTCAGCAGGTGTCATTTGTATATATGGAGAAGCTGGTGAAATTCCCTCTTCATTACAACAGTTAAAGATGCAGGAGCTATACTAGAGTGACTGGATTTAAAAGAGGGCAGGGCACCTGCGGCTTTAACTGTTGTGATGAAGAGGAAATTTCACCAGGTTCTCCATATATACAAATGACACCTGATGAAATTCCCTTTTCAGTACAACTGTTAAAGATACAGGAGCCCTGTCCTCCTTTTCATAGGGTCACCCTAGTTTTGATTGATGCATTTTTTTTCTATCTTGTTTTTTAAATCTTGTTTTACTTTATTTTTTATGGTGGACTGCTTAGGGGTTTTAATACATTAAGGAGTACAAAAGTATCACAAAATAAAATAAAATCAAGAAATTATAGCACCATTATGACTACAGGAATACAAAGGCTACATCCGCTCCAGTGGCTTGACTCTGGTGCTTATGCCAGGCCTTTTCTTGCTACCCATCACTTGCTGCTCTCTGGGTGATTAGTGTGTGCGTGCGTGCGTGTGAGAGAGAGAGAGACACACACAGAGAATGTGTGCTCTGTACTTCTGCCCCAAGGTTGAGCTCTAATTGCACCAATGTATGAGATGTCTTTGGGTCTCTTCCAGCAGGGCAATTCTTCTTTACTTGTGTGAAGCTTCAGAGGCTGCTTTGGGAAGGCCCTTGATAGACCACTGGAGGAAGGAGGCAATTCTCTTCCCAATCGTCTGGCTTGCCTTTTCTTTAGCTCGGCTGCTGCTGAAGTCTGTCGAGCTGCCGAAGAGGCAGGCTGCTCCCTCCACCGTCTCTCCGTCCCCTGCAATACTTTCCTCATCTTTGCAGGGTTGAAGCTTTCCCCACTTATACTGTGGTGGTTGCTGTGCAGACCTGCACCATCTTTACTGTTGTTTGATGATGGCGGCTCTTCTGGAGCGTGAACATCATCCTGCACACGCTGGAAAGGCAGAAGAGTTTGCATGTCTAAATGGGGGCTGGGAGGAAAATATGGGGGAGGCCGTGGCTCAGTGCATTCTGTGCATGCCAAAGGTCCCAAGTTCAGTTCCCCAGTTCTCCAGGTAGGGCAGGAGAACTCCTGCCTGAAACGCGGAAGACGTGTGCCAGTCAGTGTGTGGGCTGGATGGACCAAGGATCTGCCTCAGTACAAAGCAGCTTCCTATGTTCTTAAGGCAACACCAAAAATGGTGAAGAAGGCAGAGGAGAGGCAATCAGCTGGTGCAGAGTGAAAAATATGAGAATTAGAAGCACTGTCTGTTGGAATCGGGGGTGGGGGGAGTCCAGTACATAATATATCCTCTGGATTACTCTCCTACTGCAGGCTGACTCCATGGATATCACTCTGAGCTGTTAGAGATAAAAAAATGGATTAAAAATGGAATCGATCACTACAGGGGTGACCTTGGGTGACCACAGGCATGCACACGAAGTGCTCTGATCTCAAGGGAGTTACATGTCCTCTGCCTCTCCATGCTGCCACCACGGCCGTTCCACAAAGTTAAACAAAGCAAGCCCCCCCCCTTCCCCGGGCCTGGTCACTGCCGTCCAAAGCGGTGGCCTGTGTATGCTCATCTCTTTGGGCCTGACTCTTCTTTGAAACGGCAGAATTATTGCTCTTGAAGAAAGTGCGTTGCACAGGGGCGTGTATGCGTGTTTCCTCATTTGGCATCAAAATGGGCAAGTTCAATTCTTCTCAATGTACTACCCTTGGGGTCACCAGTGTGGTGCCCATGAGCACAAATGTGCCTGCAGACACCTGTCTTGGTGCCTGTCAGGCTCCCTGTCCATTCCCCCCCCCCCCCTCACACACACAGGCAGGCAGGCAGGCTGGTATGCTGCATCTTAACCATGCATTCTTAATTTTGTGTCTAAACTTCAGATGAAGGGTGCAGAAACCTTTAACAGCCTTAGGACCAAATTCCATTTTGGAGATGCTTTCGGTGGGCTGCATTCCAGTGGTGGCCAAGGCTGAAGGCAAAACAGGGTGGGACCAGAGGGAAAAGGGATGGGCCAGCCTAGTTCAGCTTTAAAGCTCTCACTGCCGTTAACTAAGCCTTAGGAGAGGCATCTCAACCCTTTCGAATGGGGCAGGGGGAAACTGCACAAAAGCCAGGAAGCCACCAAAAGACAGGGTCAGGAGAAAAGGGTGGGGCCAGGAAAAGGGGGCGTGGCTTCCTGGGGCACCCCAGAGGGCCGGATTTGCCCCCCAGGCCTAAGGTTCTGCACTTCTGTTTTAGACTGACGTGGTAGACCGAGGTGAGGTTCCTGGGTTATATTCAACGTTATGCTCGTGGGGAGAAATTACAAGAGTTGACATTGCTCCCCTAGGGGTTGCACAACTGCTAACAGAATAAGTAGCACAACTAACGCAAGCAGCACCGAGCTTAATGAAGTCACACTGAGTTGCGCATTACCTTGCGCAAGTGGATTCCAAGTACTGGAGGCCTCCAAGTATTCTTGTGCAAGAATGAAAATGGGGTTTCTGCAAGTGGTAAAAACTGTGGTAGTCAGGGCCGGTGCCAGACTATTTTGCGCCCTAGGCAAGGTGAGCTACTTTCACACACCCCCGCACCCCCCAAAATGCCAACTTTGATTTTTAAGAGCATATGTTTCCTGGAAAAAATAAGAAGCACAAAACTTGAAACTGCTAAATTTATTTTAAAGTACAAGAAATACGTCATGCCAATTATAGCAAACAAATTGGAAAGGAACGTCTATGGGTCTAAAATGCATTATTTAATAGGACTATCACCTCCAAATCATCCCCCCCATCTCACGTGCGTGCACGCGCACACACACTCAGCATCACTCACTCCAAACAAACACACGCATGAACACATGCATTCACTCAAAGACCCCATGCACCCCATACATTCTCTCTCTCTCTCTCTCTCTCTCTCTCTCTCTCTCTCTCTCTCTCTGTCTGTCTTCCAGGCGCGTTCCGGAAGTCCGAACATAGAGCCGCCCCCACCCACCCCAGCTTCCCTGGCTTCGCTTCGGCTGGGCAGGCACAGGGCACCATCTCGCCTGCCCAGGCCCAGCTGAATCCTCGTGTCGGGCCGGCTCACAGCCAACGCACATGAGTGCTGCGCTGTGCCCGGCGTCCCTCTTAGCTTGGTGTTCTAGGTGGCTGCCTGAGTGGCCTCTATGGTAGCACCGGCCCTGGTGGTAGTGGAATGACATTGCTGGCTACAATCCACTGTCACAACACTGCTGTACATGTGTGTATTTTTTTTTATTACTGCCCTCTTTTTGGTGTGCTAGTTTATAACATATAGGGATTTTTTTTTTTAAAAAAAGTGGGATGGCAATACAAAAATATGACCCGTCTCTTGCAGCCTGAAGTAAAAAATCCTACCACCTCAGTCTGTACAGGATGCTCCTCAGCTCGTAACTTCGCAAGAACGTATGCTTTATGAAAATTGAGAGATTGCTGCATGGGCACCCATTCCAATAGCCAGTTACAGTGAGCCAGGTCTACTTTTTCTCACAAACAGGTTGTTGCTTAGGTCTTGAATGTTCCTCAGTACAAATTGGTGACCCCCTTGACCTGAAGTTCTATAGACCAGAAGCAGCTTTGCCCCCTGTCTGCAAGAAGCAGGTGCAAAATAAGAGTTGGACGGAGGGAACTGTGACTTGTCACCAGGAAGGGAACTTATAAACACTTGCTCAGAAGCACAGAGTTTACCGTGAACTCCTTTGAACTAAGGGTTATTCTGACACATTTCTGATAACTCTGTGGACTACTCCCCACCTATTGCACTGGAAAAGAGGAACAATGAGGGTCACTGAACAATGGGGAAATTCACAGTAGATTACAATCACAAAGTCAGCTGTGCTAAGGTGTCTTCTGATGGTTCATTCTCTAGGAACCAGAATAAACAACACGGAAGGAAAGGGATTCCCAGCAGACAGAATAACGGAGTGACAAGGGTGACCTAATGTACAGATCACCGTGTTGCAAATAAACAATTTTCTGTATGACATTGCAATGCAATGTGTATACGAGAGTACAAGAATGCCAGATGATCAATTAATTAAAACAGAATGCAACTTGTACAACATTTCCAACTTGTAACACTGTCTGGCTTAAAATCTGCTTTTAGACTATAAGGCCTGACTATAATGCAAGTCGCTGACAATGACACAAGAGTAGCGGTTAAGAGACTGAGCTGTGTTATTATCTCCTTCAAGAGTACTTCCAATCTAGAATCTCACCATTTCCTCAGTGGGAAGCCAATCCGATCGGGTGATGCCTGATCCACGAGGATTTGATGTGGAAAGAGAACAGACTCAATTTCAAAAGAGAAAAGAAACAGTGAACGCCTTTTGCAAAGGTAAATGTTGATGCATTGCCAGGTGTAGAAACCTCTGATGATTTAAACATGCAGCCACTGGTCCACAGATCCTGCTGCGTATCAGCTTCTTACCTCCTCTATCCCAACATGTGTGGTGGTGGTGGTGTATGTGGAGGGGACATTTTATCTGGGCTACAAGCCCATTAGCACAAGAGGGAAAATGAACATAAAAATTGTAGATCATGCTAGAAGAAGCTCATGCAAACTTCTTTCCCTGTACCTATACGGAGTGTCCAGATTTTGTAAGATCTTATGAAATTTTCTGGAGCCAATCCAAGAACAAACCAAGCAACACAAAAACATAAGAAGAGCCATACTGGATCACACCAAAGGCCTATCTAATCCAGCATTCTGTTCATGCAGTGGCCAACCAGATTGTCAAGAGAAGCCCATGAGCAGGTCATGAGCACAATAGCACTCATTTGCTGTTGTTCCCCAGGAACTGGTATTCGGAGGTATACTGCCTCCAATACTGGAGGTAATATTAGCCAATATGACTAGTAGCCATCAATAGCCTTATCTTCAATGAATTTGACTAATTCCCCCTTAAAGCCATCCGAATGGAACATTCTGAACAGTGAGCAGCTGCTAGTCTAGGCCAGGGGCATGTCTACACCAGCCCTATATCCTGGGGTAGTCCCTGGGCATCTAAATGACACACAGCAGATCTTGGGGGCAACCTGGGACAACCACGGACTTTCCCTGGGATATCTGGGACTTCAGGGGGAAGAGCTTCATTGGTAGGCAAGCTTCTGTCTTTTTTCCTAAGAGCTTTTTTTCCCCTTTTAGAATGGGGGTGGGTGGGTTGTGTGGCCATTGCAAGTGGGAACTGCAGCAACTGTGTTCATAGAATCATAGAATAGCAGAGTTGGAAGGGGCCTACAAGACCATCGAGTCCAACCCCCTGCTCAATGCAGGAATCCACCCTAAAGCATCCCTGACAGAGAGACCACCACCTCCCTAGGTAACTGATTCCATTGTCGTACTGCTCTAACAGTCAGGAAGTTTTTCCTGATGTCCAGCCGGAATCTGGCTTCCTTTAACTTGAGCCCGTTATTCCGTGTCCTGCACTCTGGGAGGATCGAGAAGAGATCCTGGCCCTCTTTGAAGAGTGCTCTCATGTCTCCCCTCCATCTTCTCTTCTCCAGGCTAAACATGCCCAGTTGGCAGCCTGGCCCTCATTTTGCATCCTCTACAGGCGGTGGTGGTCTCGTTTGCCTTCTCCGCAAGGTTTTTGGGCTCTCTCCCTCACACTTCACAGTTGAGCAGAGAACCGCCCCACCCTCCTCATTCGTTAGCGAGACCGCCCTTCGACACACACGCCCCCAACAAAAAACGGGATGGCCGATATAGCGCAAGGACAGCAATACACCGTACGGAGGAGCGGCTTTATTGTGCACGGAGGGAAAAAAACCGGACTTCCCCTCTCCAAAATAAGATGGAAAATGGAGGCAAGAGGCAAGATGAGTGCAGGACAGGGACAATGTCATGTGAGTACTGCGCTGCAAAAACACGTACCAGGCATGGCGAGATTGCGATAAATCGCTGGTGTGATGGAGCTGGTTCTGACTGAAACCTGGAATGGATTTGCAGTCCCACCAGCCTCCACTGCCCTTGACAGAAAAAAGGTTCCCCGCTCCTGGTCTGCACTGCCTGGCAGTGGCTCTCCAGGGTTTCAGACAGGGTTCTTTTCCAGCCCTACCTGGAGATGCTGGGGACTGAATTGGGGGAGCCTATGCAAAATAGGGTCTCTTCCACTGAGCTAGGTTGTTTTGACCTTCTTGGAGGGAGAGCAGGCAATCAATGGGATAAGTCAATTAAATGATTGAGGGTTTGGCTTAGCTCTCTGGATCCTGCATAGTAACAAGTTTAAAAAAGTGGCAGTTTTCTTTCTTCTGTTTCACCCATAAACATTCGATGGGCCTTTTAGAAGGCTAGTAAATGTATCTGCAGATTAGTTATTCCTAAATTGGCTGTTGCAATGGATGATAAAGGGCTCCTATGTATGAGCACCAACTACTCAAACATGTGGGACTACCTCTCCCAGGCAATATATTGATTGGGCTGTATTTCCTTCCAATGAGCCTCTGTTGGGGAGGTTCATTCTGTTGCCCAACGCAGAGATGCTGCAGAATCTCCTGCTTTCAGATAAAGCTCCATGATATGAGTCTCTCTACCTGAGTCACTGCTCTGGTGTTGCGAGAAGCTAAGCAGGGGTGCTTGCACCCGCAAACAATCCTGCTCGAATTCATATATGTAGAATCGAGGCTATCTCTAGTTGGCCGGCCCTTTGCCTTGATTTTGTTTGTGCCTCCTGTCTACTATCCCAAACCCAAAGGGGAAAACTCTTACCTTGAGGGCCAGGCTGGGACAGCAGATGGCAATGGCTCTTTTGAAGCTGGGATAGGTTCCAAGGGCCTCTCTTTCTTCCCCTTCAGGTGGTCATGTGTCCTTTCTTTTACAGTAGACAATCCTCTGTTTGAAGGTCTACCAGAGGACCATCATCTATTTGAAGGCCTCTCCAGTCCAAGTCTTAAGAACTGTTGCCCATCAGGGACTTGGGTTGTCCCCTGAGCACAGTCTTCCACACTGTGGTGAGATACTGTATACGGAGGCAGGGATTGGTGTCTGAATGGTGCAGCATTTATTTATTTTTTAAAGTGCTGGCCTCTAGTATAGTGGGGAGGTGAATAGGTGGACATTTTTGGCTCTGCTTCCAGCAGCAAAATGTCTTGGGGCAGCACTGGATCCGGGCATCCAGTGCAGAGTGGGAGGAGCGGTAGACGTAATCTTCCCTTCCAGGCTCCTCCTACTCTGCATTTTAGCTCAATGGGCTTTTTTACCCATCTAGCTGCGGCATGTCAGAGTAGGAGGGGAGGAGGCTCAGGAGGCCTCTGGATACATCGTATCCCAGCTTCCTTAGTCCCCTCCCCTCCCCACCAACTGGCACGCCCCCTCTACCCGCTCGCTAAGGTTTCCTTTGTGGTCTCGGAAAGACAGCTGGCACAGTTCTCTCCACAGTTCTCTCCAGCCTTGGTTTCAGGAACCGGAGAAATCCTATCCCCGCCCCAAGACACTGTGTAGGGGCCATAGGTTTGCTTCTAGAACATTTGGGGCATAAGAGTCAATTGTTGCTATTTTTAAAGTGCACCTCAGCTGTCAGAAGTTTGGGCAACAAAGCTGTGGGTGGCGGCTGAAGATATCAAAAAGTTTGTTCTGTTCACGGTGCAATGCTAACCTACCAAATTTGCACTTCTGAAGCCAAAATGCAGCTGTCCTTCTGTATTTGCACATCTCCTAATTTTGTGATGCAGTCCTCTGAACTACCGATGCATACAAAATGTATAGCTGAAGGAGGCATGCACACAAAATGCACACATTAGTGAAAATCATGCAACATGCATTGTATTAGGGGAAACTGCTTGCAAAAATGCACTTAGCCAAATTGAAATGCACATATTAGGGGAAATATGTATGAAAATGTATACAGATTTTCATGCACCCACCCACCCACCCACCCACCGATGCAGAAATGTGTCTGGACGAATTTAAGATTGGAAAAAGGCGAAACTGATAGAAACTGAAATTGACAGATTCATCTATTCCCTACTTGTCCCTGAATCGTTTGATTGCATTTCACTCACTAGATTTGACTGCTGTCCTGAAAATAGTTAGGCTAGGTTCAAGGGATGTCAAGCAGTCTTGTGGCATGCAGGCAAAAACATAGCCCTTGAACATTTTTGCTGTGGCAGTTCTCATCAGCATCTCACCCACCCTGATTTTATCAAATTAGATAAAATGAGATATCTATTTGTAATATTTGAAGGAGGAGAGGAGCAGAACTACTCTCAAGGGATTTGGAGTGGTGCAATTTGATCCTCTACAGCTAACCTTCCTCCCATTCTATCCTCACTTTCAGAGTAGTGTGCTGGGTTGAGAAATCCTTGACTTGGGTAAGGTGGCTAGAGCTTCACTGGGATAAATTTGCTTGAGTGATAGTGATTTTCATCTCCCAGCTCCAAATGGTAAGCGATGTATTAATAATCAGGTCGGAGGAGGAGAGGGTGGAAAAATGAATTACTGGGACGTAGTTTCCCCTTTTGAAAAGACTTACACCCGTGGGTGAAGCCATATCGCCAAAGCCAGCCTGCCTTTGTTGTAAGGTATAGCTGAAGCTTCCCAATGAGGCAGCGTGATGGATAACTTCATTATAAGACTTGTGAAGCCTTTATTTCTTTGTCTTGTGCCTTTCCAGGTTCCGTTTAATCACTTAGCTCTGGTTGAGCCAGGTGATTTCTTCGGTATTATATGAAAAAGCAAGTTTTTAGCCTAGCCAGGCTAAACAGAAATGTGTGCGTACACATGAAGATAGCATATACTTCATGCTTCCAGGTTCTGTGGTTTGGAGTTGTCTATGAGCTTCTCTGCACGAGCGATTTATTGCAAGCTCACGATGGGTCACTCACAGAACTTTGCGGGTCCTTTTCATGACGTGGGCAACCTCAAATGCCTCTCCTGCAGTTTTCAAGCAAGAATCCACCTTTTTATAAAACCCTGAAAATGCAGTAATAAACGGAAAACGTGCTATAAAACAGTGCCATCTACTGGTGTAGAATTGAAACACATGGGAAGGAACTGGCAAAAACAAGGGTGGAGGCAAGCGGGTGTATTGTGACAATTGTTAAACCTCCAGAAGACAACGCCCTGGTAAGGCTGTGGGAATTTTGCTGAACGTGGAGAAGCCCTATAGCTCCCTTCAGACATTATTTCTCCTACACATTCAAAGAACATGTTGAAACGAGGCAGCTTACATGCCCCTGTCCTACCCCATTTCATTAAATGCCTTGCTACATTTTCCTATAATGGAATGCATCCTTTATAAATCATACATAGGAACAGAGCTGGGTGTATGGCTTGAAAACTCCCAGCAACTGGTACTCAGGGGCCTATTCACTCTGAGCCTGGGGTTGCATAAAGCCATCATGTTTAATAGCCATTGATGGCTTTTCCCTCTGTGAGTTAGTGTAATCTCCCCTTTTAATGCCATTTAAGCTAGTGGTCATAGCTACATCTTGTGGAAGCAAATTTCACAAACTATGTACTGTGTAAAGAAGTTCTTCCCTTTATCTGCCCTGAATCTCCTGCCAATTAGTTTAATTGGTTGACCCCAGGTTTTATTCCTATGCAGGAGAAAAGCTCTATTCACTTTCTTAATAACATGCATAATTTTTATAAACCTCTATCACGTCCCCCCTTTGTTATCCGTTTATAAAACTAAAAGCAGCAACCGCCCTGCCCCCAATCATTGTAGCCTTTTCCGGCAGGAAAATTGCTCCATTTTCTTGATCACTGCACTCCTCTTTTCTGCACTTTTCCAGCTCCACAGTATCTTTTTTGAATTGTGGCACCAGAACTGTACACAATAGTCCAAGTATAGGTAGCTGCACCATAAAGGCATTGGAAAGGATATTGGCAGTTTGATTTTTGATCTGTAACCTAATGATCCCTAGCATGAAATCTGTCTTTTTCACAGTTGCTGCACACTGGATCAATGTTTTCACTGTGCTGTCTACTGCAACTCCAAGGAACCTTTCCTGCTGGGTCACCAGAAGCTTACACCCCATCAGTATATATGTGGAGTTAGAATTTTTGCTCCAAAGTTCATCACTTTACACTTACTTTCTACTGAATTTTGTTTCCAGTTTGCTGCCCAATCACCCAGCTTGGGGAGATCCTCTCAGCACTTTGCAGACTGCTTTGGTTTTCACCACCTGAGTAATTTGGTATCATCTGCAAACCTGGCCCCATCACTGTTCATCCCTCACTCCAGATCTGAACAAGTTCAATACAATACTTCCTTGACTGCAATCATCCTGAAACAGTAGCCAGCAGGAGCTGGAGGGATGTGACTTCAGGACAAAGTGTGGGTGCATAGTAATCTTGGTGGTATTGTTTGGTATTGCTGTATCCTGTTAAAAAGGCAGTTAGCAGAAAAACAAACAAAAGGCATAAGGGGATGAGCATTTACCAGTCCCAGATCCACACAAGGCTATCTTAGGCCACAGCTAGACCTCAGGTTTATCCTGGGATCATCCAGGGTTCGCCCCTGCCTGAGCACTGGATCCCCTGTGTGTCACCTAGATGAACAGGTTTGACTCCTGGATGATCCAGGGATAAACCTTAGGTCTAGCTATGGCCTTAGTGAAAAAGGAGACCACACTCTTCTTTAGTGAAGAAAAATAAAATGCTTTACTCACAGTTCCTTGCATAAAAATGCAGGCACAGTTTATAGGTTCAGACGTTGTTCAGTTCATTTCTTTGCATTCTATAACATTAGCAGGAGAGACAGCAAACACATATACTCCCAACAATGAGAAGATCAGAGCAGGGGTGGGGAAAATGGGGAGGAGCAGGAAGACACACTGTAGGCTATAGAGATCTTAAGGCTAGCTATGCCCTAAATTCCCATGCATTAACTAGTTAATTGCAACACTGCCACCTTTCTGTAACTTGCATAAGAGGTTGCAAATTCCCAACAGATCTCTGAGGATAGAGAGGCCAATTTGGAGTTGAACTTGATCCATGCTATGACCCACATGAATCTTAAACACAAATAAGTTTTTTCCCCCCGGTGCAAAGAGATTATTCATTCCAGAAAACTTTGATAATCTTGGTGCCTATGGTGATTTATTATTTTGCTTTTAAAAATTGGCTCAAAATGTTTGGCTTGAATTAGCAAGCTTCCAAGAAGAGGTTTCATTTTGATTATGATACAAGCTAAGCAAACAAACACCATGGCAGCACCAGAAAAAAAAAGTATGGTGAGGGGCACAGGGAGACGTCAGGATGTGGGGAGCTTCGTCACACATGTTAGATTTCTGATGTTGATGGAGTAAGCACACGTCGGTCTTCAGCCTTATTTTAATGTCCAGTTTTAATGGTTCGGTTATAAATTGCATGTGAAAAGTGCCTTTCATTCAAGAAACTACAATTGTACAGCAACCAGAGTGGATGGGGGCATGAAGTACCAGGGTTTGCTGTTCTTGACTCCTTTGCCCTCTTACTGGAAACAATGGGCCAGTTTGCATGATCGCTGCAGCCTGCGTGGTGGGCTGCAGTATGTGCATATGGCCATTTTGAATATTCAGCCATCAGCAGAGAGGTTGCCATGGTTCGTTGTGTTGTCTGAACCTAGGTGGGAGGGGTTATTTGAGGGTTAAACAAGCCCCAAATAACCCTACAACAAACCATAGGTTGTTTAAGGTAGGGTGACCCTATGAAAAGGAGGAGAGGGCTCCTGTATCTTTAACAGTTGTATTGAAAAGGGAATTTCAGCAGGTCTCATTTGTATATATGGGGAACCTGGGGAAACTCCCTCTTCATCACAACAGTTAAAGCTGCAGGTGACCTGCCCTCTTTTAAATCTGGTCACTCTATAATAACTCCTGCAGCTTTAACTGTTGTGATGAAGCCGAAATTTCATCAGGTTCTCCATATATACAAATGACACCTGCTGAAATTCCCTTTTCAATACAACTGTTAAAGATACAGGAGCCCTCTCCTCCTTTTCATAGGGTCACCCTATTTAAGGATCTTTTAACTCTTCAAACAACCCCTGCTGATACGACAAGTCACACGCAGGGCTTGAATAGGTAACCTGGCACCTGAGGGCTTAAATAAGCACTGTTGTGCCTTATGTAAGCCATGTTGAGCTGTGGTGATCATGCAGACCAGGCCAGTAGCTTAAACAGGCATAAAAAAATGTGTCAAAGAGTGGGAACTTTCAAAGAGTGGACACATTTCAAAAAAAATGTCAAAGAGTAAAAGGAGTGTAAAGTAGTGACTTCTGTGAAAATGCTTGCACCACCTCTTAAAATGGCAGCTTTGTCAGTGAAAAGGAAACCTCACAAAGATTTGGCAAAGAATTATCTTTGAGCAAGGATGGAGGAATCTGAGCAATTGGGAAAAAGACCAAAACGATGTTGGCATCAGATTAACAATTAAAATCAGTTAGCACCAAGTACACGGTGGCCCTAGGTAAAATCCTAACACAGGCCACGTCTACACAGCGTTCCGAAGGCGCCCCGAAGCCCCTTGAGGGCGCCCCGAAAACGCTCGTGTAGTACGTACCTTAATCGTCCCCAGAAGAGGCGGAGGAGGAGGCATGCTTCGGCAGCACAGACTGTGGGCGGGCTGCTCTAGGCTCCGTTTCCCTTTAGCCAGCAGGCTCTGCAAGAGCTCCCAGCAGCGGGGCTGGGTCGTGGGAGGGAAGAGAGCGGACGGGCGAGGAAAGGGGAGGGCGCCCCCCACGCCCCCGGGACCGCGCAAGGGCTGCCGCCGCCGCCCCTTTCCTCGCCCGTCCGCTCTCTTCCCTCCCACGACCCAGCCCCGCTGCTGGGAGCTCTTGCAGAGCCTGCTGGCTAAAGGGAAATGGAGCCTGGAGCAGCCCACCCACAGTCTGCGCTGCCGAAGCACGCCTCCTCCTCCTCCTCTTCTGGGGACGATTAAGGTACGTACTACACGAGCGTTTTCGGGGCGCCCTCAAGGGGCTTTGGAGCGGCTTCGGAACACTGTGTAGATGTCCCCTCAGTTATAGGGCAAGGTAAATAGGTGAGACTTTAAGGCCCACTTGAAGGCCTGTAATTATGGGGGCAAGTGGACAGAGTTCCACAACCAGGGGGCCACTCCTGAGAAGGCCCTGTCCTTTGTGCTCACCAACCTCATTTCTCTTAAAAGCGAACCAACATAATTGCAATGTATTTCCTGCTGTCCCCCCCCCACTCTGCCCCTCCAACATTAGGGGTGTGCACGGACCCCCCAATCCACTTCTCTTCCAGATCCGCAATTTGCAGATCGGGCTGCTTCGCTCCACCCCACTCCGCTTATAGTCCGCTCCGCTTTGCTGCGGAGCTCCGGATCTGGATCGGAGATCCGCTTTCCCCCCCCCCCCATAAGATTGCATTGAAATCCAAAAAAGTCTACAACTTTTTTTCTGTTAAAGGCACCATGACACCTCATGGATGCATGCCAAGCCTCAAGCCAATCCAAGCGTCCCCTGATTTTGGGGGAATTTTTTGAAAATCAGACACCCCATTTTCAGACATGGACTGCTCTCCGACATTTTGACAGATAAATTTTTTTGAAGTGGGCACCCTCACAGATGCCATCTAGATCCACAATCATGCCAAGTTTCAAGCAAATCCCATCATCCCCTGATTTTTGGCGGGGCTTTAACCTCTAACGCACCACCCATAACCCCAATTCACACCCCTTTCAATATCTCCGTCAATTTTCACATTAGAAACCTCAAACTCGGCACCATGATAGCTTATCCATGGATACACATGCATGCCAAGACTCAAGCAAATCCCATCATCTCCTGATTTTGGGGGAATTTATGAAAATCGGACACCCCATTTTCAGACATGGACTGTTCTCTGACATTTTAAAAGATAAATTTTTTTGAAGTGGGCACCCTCACAGATGCCATCTAGATCCACAATCATGGCAAGTTTCAAGCAAATCCCATCATCCCCTGATTTTTGGTGGGGCTTTAACCTTCTTTTTTTATATAATTTTTTTTATTTAATACTACATAAAATACAAGCCAACATAACAATTAACATACTAATACACCAAATTACTTGAATATACAATTGTTAACACATAATGCTTTATCATAACATAATCCAAAATAATTCAACAAATAACAAGTGCTCCCCCTTCCCTCCGGGATCATTCCTGTTTCCAAAATCTTAACACCTCTTCTGCTGGAGGTTTCCCACTTCCCTTAGAAAACACAAATATTAGGAACTGCTTCCAAATTTCCTCAAAATCATTCGTTTTTGCTATACCTTTTCTCACTTTTATGTTACATGTTAATTTATCATTAATAGCAATCTCCCATACTTCTTTATACCACTCTTCAATACAATAATCACCTTGAATCTTCCAGTTCCTAGCTGCAATCAACCTTGCTGCAGTCAGCAAATTCATTATCAATTCCTTGATTTCTTTACTACATTTAAAATCTTCATGTAGTGAGAGTAATGCAACTCTTGGTGTTTCTTCTATTTTCATTCCAACAATTTCTTCAATCTCAGACAACACCATCTTCCACAACTTTTGCACATATTTACATTCCCACCACATATGTAAATACATTCCTTTTTTACCACAGCCTCTCCAACAATTTGCTGAATGCTGATTATTTATCTTGGGGCTTTAACCTTCTAACTCACCCCAAATCAAGTCCCATGCTAGAACTACGTCAATTTTCACATTAGAAACCTCAAGTTCGGCACCATGACACCTCATGGACGTATACACACGCTTGCCAAGACTCAAGCCAATCCAAGCCTCCCCTGATTTTTGGGGAATTTTTGAAAACTGGACACCCCAGTATCTCAGGGATTTAAAGCTGCAGACAGCTCAATGGGGCCATTTCAAAGGAAATCCCAACATGCCATGAATTGGGGAGTAGATAAACCTATATGAATCTTCTTCCACACTTGAAAAATTGATTTGGAACTTCCAAAAGTCTAAGTGAGCGCAGGAAGGACTTATCCCCTGAGTCAAAGCAAGACACACAAAAACCATCCCTGCGAGGTGGGCAGGGGAGGAGGGAGGGAAGGCAGGCAGGCAGCAGACATTTCTGGGGGCACAAGGAAGTGAGCCAAGGATAGTTTCAAAGCCAGTAATGCAAACCATCCCTGTGAGGGGAGCAGCACAGAGAGATGCCTTTTCTTTTGCATCCCATAACTAGGAGGCTAGGAGGATAAGAGTAAAGCTTTGTGATCCTTGCTTCAGAGTTGATTGACTGCACTGTGATCACAGCCATTATTAAACAACAACAACAACAATAGTAACGTTAATAATAGCAGTACTAATTAATATTAACAGCAATAATAACAACAACAAAAATAAGGTGTTGAACCACAATTAAAGCCTGCCCGATTTCACTGAAGAGGAAAAGCCAGGAGAGCTTGGGCTATGGGGTGTAAATATAAAATGGAATAAATAAATAAATAAATAAACAAAGGAGGGGTGGAATTAAAAGCAGCAGTGTTGTTGAATAAAGAACAAGAAGAATTTTTTTTAAAAGGCTATGTCTGTCTTTTACCAGTAAGAGGAAAGTGGACGTGCCCAGGGGTAGGGGGAACTGTGCCAATTGTTGACTGGCCCTAAGTAAGTACCAGTGTTAAGAAGCGACCTGCCACTTCAACTCATGACAGGACTTCAGTCTCTCCACTGGGTTACTCTTTGGAGGGCTCTGATGACCCTCCAGGGTGGGAGAGTGTGTGCACTGGGCACGTCCACATGCCCTAGGGGACCTCATCTCCTTGCACCACATCTATTCAGTTGTTCACCAAGGTTAGGGTGGGTAGCAGTGCTGTGTTTCCTATCTGTTATTTATTTGCTTAGTATATGATTTCAGGTTGTGTTTGTGCATTTGGTGGGGCTATTATTATTATTATTATTATTATTATTATTTATTTATTTATATAGCACCATCAATGTACATGGTGCTGTACAGAGTAAAACAGTAAATAGCAAGACCCTGCCGCATAGGCTACTGTTTAAAAAAACACTGGGAAAAGTCCATTCACAGACTAAGAAAGAGAAGTTTCCCAGTATCCCAAGTTACTATTATCCCATTTTGCCTATCCCCTCCTCCAACTTTGGGATCATGTGATCATGAATCTGCCTCTCAGCACTTCAAAAAGGTACCTCTCCCGCTTTTTTTACCCGATTTTAAAAAAAATTATAGCAAGCGAACCGCACCACGCAGAGAGCTGAGAGTAGGCTCAAAATGACCCCCAGCCATGACTCTCTAAGCACAAGAAGTTTCAGAAAGATAGCTTAAAAAACAACACAGTTATCCCCTCTTCTTTTCCACAATGCAATCCTATGGGTGAAATTTTTCAAAATGGCGATCGGAGAGCTCTGCGAAAAGAGAAGCGCTCCGCCTATGGCCGCTTCTCTTCGTCTTGCTTCTAAGGGTCCGTGGTCTGCTTCTACTCCGCCTCTGGGCAAGGCGGAGCAGGCCAATTCGTTTCTGATTCTCCGATTCTAATCGGAGCGGAGCACATCCCTATCCAACATCATCACCCAACAATATGAAGCAGGCCCAGGAAAATGCATATGATACAGATGTGCCCAGGGCACAGGGTAAGTTGAACTAGATATAACAAAGAGGGAGGGGGAGAACTTGCCATAGGAAATGCCATTTACGTCATCAGCCTCACGTTGCTTGGAACATGGAGTTCGGTCCTTTGTGGCCAGAGCCAGGCTGTTTTAATTTTAGGCTCCAGTACAAACATGCAGGAAATCCATCCTGAGTTCCATTCAGCTTCTGAAAATTCTTAGGATGACAGCTTAAAGGATCTGAGAAGTTAAATATATTTATTCCCTTCACCGTGCTCTGCTTTGCATGTGTTAATATTGAAGCGCCACCTGTCATCGGCTTCTCCCATCACCTCTCTCTGCTGACTCCTCTGGCATTTGACACAGTTTCCTGGCGCCTCAACCCTACGTTGTTTTCTCATCTTGAAATTTACCACCTCTTTGTCCATCCTCCTTCCAAGATCAGTAACGAAGGTTACATTTCGGCATTGTTTTATTCAATCTTTAGGTGGGGATGTGCTGACCCGGTTTTTCAGTAATTTGCTATTTTGCTGCTGATCTGTGCTTTGGTGTTGTTTTATTTTTGTATTTCAAATTTACATAGTTTTTATATTGTCTTTGTTGTTGTTGGTATTATGTTGTTGATAGTATGATATTATGCCATTAACTGCCCAAAGAAGTCTGTGAATGTTTGGGGTGTGTGTGATTTTTTTAAATTAAAGAACAACTATTTAAAACATGATGGCTTCATGCAACCTTCATGCAATCCTTCCCTCTTTATTGTTTACTACAACTTATTAGATTGTAAGCCTATGCGGCAGGGTCTTGCTATTTACTGTGTTATCTGTACAGCACCATGTACACTGATGGTGCTATATAAATAAATAATAATAATAATAATTAACTATCAAACAACATACTATCAAACAACATACAACTAATGCCACTGCAAAAACAAGTCTACAGGGCCTTTTTACACTTTGTAGCCAGCCTCCCTCCTGAGAAAAAAGTCAGGGTAAGTCCCTGATTTTTTTCTCTGCAGCTTCGCTGGAAAGCCCTGGGGTGGCTGTGCGGTCCCAAGTTCGACACAGTGCCACCACGCACCCACCTCAGGGTTTTCTGTGCATTTAAACAGCCCCTGTATTATGAGAGACACTTTTTTGCTACTGTTAAAGCAACCCAAGGTGATTTATTGCTGCTTTCTCTGTCAAAGAGCCTCGTGTGGCGCAGAGTGGTAAGCGGCAGTTACTGCCGCTGAAACTCTCCCCACATCCTGAGTTTGATCCCAGCGGAAGCTGGTTCTCAGGCAGCCGGCTCGGGTCGACTCAGCCTTCCATCCTCCCGAGGTCGGTAAAATGAGTACCCAGCTAGCTGGGGGAAAGGTAACTGCGTCTGAGGAAGGCCATGGCAAACCACCCCGCTACAAAGTCTGCCAAGAAAACGTCAGCGAAAGCAGGCGTCCCTCTAGGAGTCAGCAATGACTCAAGTGCTTGCACGAGAGGTTCCTTTCCTTTCCTTCCCTGTCAACAGTCTACGATCAGCATATGTAGGAACTCATGAGTCTGGTAAACATTGGGATTCCAAGCCTGACCCACACACATTTTGGAGAAGCTCTGGTGGTGGGTACATTCCAGGTGTGGGCAGGACTTAAGGCTCTGATTGCCAGTAACCAAGCCTGAAGAGAGGTGTTCCCTATGAGAATGGGGGTGGGGACTGCACAAAAGCTGCCAAATTATTGGTGAGTGGGGAGAAAGGGGGAGGGCTGAGGAAGAGGGCATGGTCATCTAGGGACCCCCATTAGACCTGGACTTAGACCCCCATCCTACACTTCTGTCTGTACTATGCATTCTGGAGGGGCAGTAGAGAACTAGATTCACAGATGTCATTTTCAGTGGCAGTTCTGTGTCTTCCATAACATCTAGTTCTTCTCTAACAAGTTTCATATGCTGAAACTTCATGTTCTTAGCAAAGCAGGATAGATTAAAAAAAAAGTAAAGCAAACACCATTAATTCAATCATTTACTTGTATAATTCAAGGATGTCCCAAGTTTCCATGCATTTAAACAATTCCCTGTGTGCTTCTGTTTCGTGCAATGAAATAAACTCTAACTTTTCTCAGCCACAACCCAATGAAAATGTGTTATCTCTGTATAATAACACTACATTTTCCTTTTCCTTTTCCGCAATTGTAGCCTACTTTAAAAGAACCTCAAGTGTTTCCACCTTTAATCAAATAAATCTTTCAGAGCTTTAAAAATGATTTTCTGGTGTTTTTATAACTTTAACATCTCTCATGAAATCTTTAGGGACTATATAAAATCTAAGTAAAAGTATTCCAAATCCTTTCCTATTATCATCTCTGTTTACCGTGGCAGCATCACAGATTTCTGAATTCTAAATAACTTAATTATTTAGCAGTATATCAGAATAATACGTAATAAAAAGAGACAAATCATCATGTTTTTTTCAGGAGAGAGTGCATCATACCTGAGCAAATGACCTGACTTTTCCATTAAGGACGGCGCACAGAGCTTGCCGTGCTCACACACAAATGAAATGCTGATTTCGTTTTAACATTTAAATATAGAAATGGTTCTGCAAACCTTTCCAACAGCTTTGATAATCTTAATTCAAACTGTTGGATATAGAATAGGGTTGCTAACTTTAATTGCTTTAATTAATAGATTATTCCCAACACAATCTACCGGAGTGTTAGTTAATTACGCAGCATTTCTAGTGCTGCGTGTTTAAGGGCACAGTAACTTGCGTGTTAATGCTATTTTGGTTCTGGTGTGTTGCTGTAATACAGAATGAAAAACAAGTTTAAAAAGTGGTCTTTCCTTTTTAGCAATGGATGACAGCTTTTGTTTATCAATGATACAATCCTATATATGTCTACTCAGAAGTAAGCTACAATGAGTTCAGTAGGACTTATTCCCAGGTAAGTGTGTATAGGATTCTCTAAACTATCTCACACTCTTGCCCTAGCCTAAATTATCTAACACTTTCTTCAATATCTAAGGAAGGCACAAAGATATGCTATCTCCACAGCATTTTCATGATTTACTAAGTTACCTGATCGAAAAATGAAATAAGTGCAGTCTGGCAGGACTTAGTCTTTACAAATCCAGGCTGCCTTCCAGTGATTAGTGTCAAGGTGCCTACAGATTGAGCACTTTATAACCTGCTCTAGAATCATCCCAGATAATGATGTCAGACTGACTGGTCTCTAATTCTCCAGATCTTCCTTTTTGAAGATAGGAACATTGGTCATCTTCCAGTCATCTAGTGCTTCACTTGTTCTCCAGGATTTCTCAAAGATGATAAAGGTTCCAAGAGCCCACCCACTAGATCCTTCAACACCCTAGGATGCAATTCATCTGTACATGGGGACTTGAACTCATTGAAGGTGCTTAGATATTCCCTATCAACTCCTCGCTCCTCACCATTTGTCACATATGCCAGATGGGACACAGATCCTCTTTTGGGAGAATACTGAGCCAAAATAGAAGTTGAGTAGTTCTGCCTTTCCTTTGTCACTTCTCAGCATTTTATCCCTACCATTACTTTTGTCATCCGTTTACTTTCAACGTATCTGAAGAAGCATCATTTTTTATTCTTAGCATCCCTTGCCAGCCATGCTCATTCTGAGCTTTAGCCTTCATGATGCTGCAATTCTGGGCTATCTGCCTGTACATTTCTTAGTGACCCGTCCCTCCTTCCACCTTCTCCATGTGTCATTTTGACTTTCAGATGTTCGCAATGCTTTTTATATAGCCGTATTGGCTATATAAATACCTGATGGAATGCCTCTCCCGACAGGAACCTACCTGTACACTGCACTCAACATCTAAGGTCCTCCTCTGAGTGCCTATTCCGAGGGAAGCTCGGAGGGTGGCAACAAGGGAGAGGGCCTTTTTGGTGGTGGCCCCCCGACTGTGGAATGATCTCCCCGATGAGGCTTGCCTGGTGCCAACATTGTTATCTTTTCGGCACCAGGTCAAGACTTTTCTCTTCTCCCAGGCATTTAACACCATTTAACAACGCTAAGTTTGTTTTTTAACGGACCCCCAGAACTGTTGTTTTTAAATGGATACTGTTGTTTTTATACTGTTGGTTTTTTATGTTTTTAAATTTTCTATACTTTTAATGTTTACTGTTTTTAACTTTTGTAAACCACCCAGAGAGCTTCGGTTATGGGGCGGTATATAAATGTAACAAATAAATAAATAAGTAAATAAATAAATTCTACTGTTGTCTGGAATTGTTTCTGATTGAGCCTTTACTTTCTTCTGTTTGGGGAATTCCAGCCCCTCTGGAACTTCTCTTTCTGTTAGGTTTTTCTGCCATAGAATCCTAAACATTGCCTTGAGTTTATTAAAATCAGCTTTCCTGAAGTCCAAGGTACATGGTTAACTGCACTCATCTTTAGTTCCTTAAAATCTCAAGCGTTACGTGGTCACTTTCCCCCAAAGTTCCTACTACTTTCACTTCATCACCTCATTGGTCAGAATCAAATCAAGAATGGATGATACCATCATTCCTTCGTCCACCTTCTGAAGGAGAAAGTTGTGAGTAAGGCAAGTCAGGAATTTCCTGGAGAAACCATGCTTGGCAGTTTGACTTCCAAAAAATATCAGGATATATTTAAAGTCCCCCATTACTACTAATTCATGCTTCCCTGACATATCTACTATTTACTTTTGGAAAACATCATCCATATCTTCTCGTTAGTTGGGTGGATGGTAGTAGACTCTAACTACAGTGTTATTTTTATTCCTCCCTATGTTGATTTTAACTCATATGCTTTCAGCAGGACTACCATGTACATTCTCTTGAATTTCTGTGCAGGTGTGTACATTCCTAACATATAGTGCAACTCCCTTTCTCTGGCTTCTGTTCTATTTGAACAAATTATATCCTTCAGTTGCTATATTCCTCTAGTAGGAGTCATCCCTCCAAATCCCAATTATAACAATTAAGGCATATTTACCTTCTTGAATCAAGAGTAATTCATGCTGTTTGCGTCTTTTAAAAATGTACTTTTAATGTATTTTTATTCTTTTATTCAATTTGTCCTCTGAAATTCTTGAATGGTGAGCAGTATATATTGTAAATAAAATAAATTCCCCATACTCTGAGCATTAGTATAAAGACATCAAAAGCCATGAATTTTATGCTCCAGTGACCTCCCAGCATTTTTATTAAGCGGTTTAACAGGCTCCACTATAGCTGCTCTTCCAGTTCTTGTGACAGTGCCTGAGCCTTTATCTGTTGTCTCCATCCCCCACAGAATTCAGTTTAAAGACTCCTGAACAAACTCAACATTCTTGGGCAAACCCATTTTTCCCAGTCTTCATGAGAAACAGTCTACTTCCCATCAGTAGTCCTTCATACAAAATAATGTAAACTGTGGTATCAGAAATCAAATCTCTACCAGTGACACCATCTTTGTAGCCCGTTGTTCACCTGAAAAAAACCCCATCGCCCCCTTCTTTGGTTCTCTTCCATGGACTGGAAGCTCAAAACCTTGAGAACACATGACCCCCAAAGATTTTGAGCTTCCTTCCTAGAGCTTTGTATTCCAACATGAGGCAGTCATAGCTGTGGTCGGCAGTATCATTCATTCCCACATGGATGAGCAGAAGGGGATAGCTATTGGTGGACTGGAGCGTCGGCAGCTGTTCCATCATATCTCATATGGTGGTTATTGTTGCATGTGTAGGTAGCAAATAAACACACATGGCCCAAATTATATGGGAGAGTATTACTAAATAGGTAAGTGCATTTTGAAATAATTCTGAAGGCAAAACTGTGTGTCTTGGACAGAAGGCAGAATTATAGTGCTTCAGTAAATGTAGCACTTCCATTTATAAAAAGTAAAATTGTATTAATAAAGGCAAACCAGAGCTGTTAGAAAGGTTACAGAATGGGAGGTGGTGGTGAAGAAAGGGGTTTTATAGAGTGTTAAATATAATCATGCATATATGTCTAATCCAGTGGTGAGGAATGTGTAGGCCTCCAGATGTTGTTGGATTGCAACTCCCATGCAACCATTAGATTGCCAACGGTGAGGGGATAATGGGAGTTGCAGTCCAACAACATCTGGAGAGCCACACATTCATCACCCCTGGTCTAACCCATTAGTAATGTTTGAAGCCAGAGGTTCATCAAAAAGAGACCAAGTCATCACAAACAACGTAGGAGATCTCAGGTCAGTAATCCCCAAACTGAGTGTCACAGGAAAAGTGCTAATGGGCCCTGCAAAATCATTGAACTAAAAATTAAGATCTCCTGTGAGATCCCAAAGTACCCACCCATAGAAGAGGTTGTTCCTCTGCATGGCTTACTGCTCTAGCTTCAAATGGATCATGCACAGTGCTGATACATTCTACTGAGAAAGAAGTCCTACTGAGTTTTTTCCAGGCACATGCGTAGAGACACAGCAAAATTAACTGCCTTCAGAGAAGCCACTCCATAGGACTGACTCACACAGAAACACAGGAACTGGGCTTCTCTGAAGGTGGGTAATACACTTTTTCAATGGGGCAGGATTAAACTGAAGTTGTACCTTCAATTTTAATTCAGAAAAAAAGGAATGACGGTGATGAATTTTGAAACAGCAGTGGCTGAGAAACACGTTTCCAAAGTTTGGATTTCCTAAGCTTATTACGAACCAAATCTAAACATCCTCCAATGGCTAAAGCAGTCCCTTAACCATTTTGTGGTTAAGCAGCATGGTTTGGTGTGTTGTCTGAACCAGGCCAATATTAGTAAAGATTCAGGATGACATTTCCCAGGGGTCTTCGTGCTAGGGGTATTGGTACAGCAGTGGTATTGGGCATAATGTCCTTCCCATTGCCAGCCCTCTATGTTGCAAGCCCTCAACCAGTTTTTATTCCCTCAATGAGATACAGGAAGAAGGCAACTGGAAAGAATTAAAGCATGCTGACGGAGAATTGTTTGGGAAGATGATGGCGGCCATCAAACTCCCCAAAATGTTATCAGGAATGTTATGGAATACAAACTTCGGAAAGGGCTAGGGAATAATACTGTTTTAAAAATAGTTTTAGCAGCACTCATTCTGAATAGAAATGGTGTGTTTGGGGTGGGGGATGGGCTGGGGACTTGCCCATCCCAAAAACACACACAAGCGCCTCGGCTATCAGAAGTCTAAAAAGGGGTAGCTATTTTTATTTCCTCTTAAAGCACTGGGGTGTGTGTGTGTGAGGGAAACGAGGCCTTCACAAACAAAATTTACACCGTTCTGAACATTAATGTTCAATAGCATGAAATTATATACAACTATAGCAGAAAGGAAAACAAAATAGAAAGGGAATCTAGGCCCCTCAATCAATATTTGTCCCTGTACATATTTTTTCATGGTTCAATCGTTTTTGCCTTCTGCTCTTCAACATTCAAACATTCTGTAGTATTAAAAACAGGTGAATGATTATAACTAAAACCTAAGTCCCACCGGGGACTGGAATAAACCTCCCTACTCATTGCGTTCCTTCAGTTAAAGTTAAACAGTGTTCAGGAGCCTGTTGGTATTTTTCTTTGAAATTCATGGTGTGTTTATTCCTGAATGTAGGCCGGAAAACACAGGCTCTTGTGGGCCTCAAGCTCCCATCCGCTGAAAAGTTTGCCTGAGCTTGCACCTCTTGGCAACATCCGTTGTTCTGGTCTGGCCGTCTACTGGACTGTCTCCTCAGGGTCTGTCTCCATATCTCTGCACTGGGGCTGACTGGCACATTTAGATGTTGGCATGCCGATGTAGGGGAAAAAACGCACCAATAAGCGTGGATGCTAAAAAGAGAAATCAACCCTGGTGCTTGATAAACATATTAAAAACGATTTTATTCTTAAAATCCAAAAATGCTCTGCTCAACGTTTCGGACGTATCATCCTTCATCAGGAGCTGGAAACAGTTGCTGTGCTAGCAGGAGCTACTGTGTCTCACTGGTTTTCTCACCCGCAGTTATGGCGTTGTGCTAGTAACTGCTCATGTGGGGATAGCTCTCCTTGCGAATCCTGGGTGGTAGTGGTGGGTGGGGGACGGCATCCACCAGAGCAGGGCAGACACGGCTCACACAGCAAGCTGCACAGGCTGCAGATCACAGGATGCCCATGCTGATCTAGAGTAAGTTACTTGCACTTAGATCCCATTGAAATCAATGTGAAAAGTTTATCATTGACTCACTTAGTCTGGATCCAGCCCACTGGATATTCCTTAATTAAATTGTTCCTGGATTTCTGGGTAGTGTATATAGCCCTACTCAGGTTTCTCCTCCAATACTTTGCCATTGTGTGTGTATGGTGGGGGGAGTAAGCCCATTATCCCCACATCCTTGGTTGCATGTCGGTTGCTGGCTTTGTTGCCATCCATGTGTTGGAAAAGTGGTTGGCTACTTGGGGCGATTCCCCATGTGAATCCTAGAAGGACAGGGTTCTAAATGATGCAGGAAACCTCTTTGTGTAGAGAAGTCCCCTCACTGCAGATGTTTGCCTTCAGAAGACATGGACGACAGTGGGAAAAGGCACCGTGATGCCCCAAAGGGGGCCAGTTAGAATGCTCATTCCTGCTCTCCCCCTCACCAAATGAGGAATATAATGACCGAAGAGGGTTCAATTCCCATTAATATAATTATTCTTATATTGCTTTCCAGAAGGTCTTATGGACAATACCACCATATATACATATATGTTCCCTTCATTATATATTCTCCCAAATATTTTCTTTCTCCCTTTTTTAAACAAAACAAAACATCACGAATATATGATCTCCTAGACAATATTTTGTAACAGGATTTTCTCTGTTTAATGCATGGAAAGATAGACCTTTTGTCCAAACAGTGTTCCAGTTGCCCGCAACCACTGAACTCACCATTTCTCTTCTCCACTCTATAAGTGATATCCTGAGTTTTTAATGTCCCTGAATATTTCATGCATCTTTTGCAAATTTTAAAAGGCCTTTGCCTAGAAGTAACTAGACCTTCTTTTTCCTACTGGAACAATTGGAAGCTGTCAGTTGGTGAGGAGCTGAGGTAGCTGGTGCCCAGGGAGCACTGAGCATCTTTTCAATGGCTGCATGCATTTCCCCCCGTTTCCAAAACAGTTGGTGGCAGGGTAAGGTTTTTCTCTTAGGTCAGTGTGGAAGTGACTCACATCAGACTCCAGTTTTTCTATAGTGGTGGGCCCTAGGGATGAATGGATGAATCTGTTGGTTTCACTTTTTCCTGCATTCAATTTTTTAAAATCCCAAGTTCTTTCCATTCTATGTATCAGGGGTGCAGAATCACAGGCTTGGGGTCCTAATTTGGTCCTCTAGAGTTCCACAAATTGCCCCATCCCTTTCTCCCAACCCCAATTGTTTGGTAGCTTCCTGGGCAGAATCTACACTACTGCTTATAACGGTTTATAATGGTTATGACAACTGTTCAGGCCCAGGACACATTACATATACAGTTTTCATACCGTTTTAAAAGTGTTATATCCTGCTTGGTGTAGATCGGCCCCTGGCTTTTGTGTACTTTCCCTCAGAGTTTAGGGCCAAAGGAAACGTTCTTCGAACCACGCATAGCATGATTGGATTATTTAATTCAGTCTAAACATGCTTGGCTCCAATTCAGATCAGGACAGTGGTGCCCTGGGAGCAGGTATTTAAACCGTCTCCCATTTCCATTTTCATCCCAAAATTCTACTCCTCTGTGATCTACTGGAAATTACCTGGAGATCTATTGATTTCCTTATTTACAACATTTATATACCATTCTATATCTAGGCAGATTCTGGAGCAATGAAGATAGATTCTAGAGTAGATGTCCACATCTAGACAGCTTCCAGATCCACTAGTAGATCCCGATCTACCTTTGCCCATCCCTGATGCAGGAATCTAGCAACAGCAGCAAGAAAGGCATAGAATAGCTTTAATTCTGATGTGCTTACCTACTACCTACAAAGAGTATTGCATGTGGTGATGGGGAAGCATTAAAAATATGACTTCCCTACCTGAAATCTGAAACAATGCACCCTACAATTCTACCTGATTCTGTGTAATGCTTAGAAGTGCCTCCTAGCAAAAGAAAGTATTTCACACCCTAAGAAGGCCACATCTTCCCATGTGGTCTTCTTAGGGTTCTAATCCAGTTTGCTCCAATTATTATTATTATTATTATTATTATTATTATTATTATTATTATTTATATAGCACCATCAATGTACATGGTGCTGTACAGAGTAAAACAGTAAATAGCAAGACCCTGCCGCATAGGCTTACATTCTAATAAAATCATAATAAAACAATAAGGGAAGAGAATGCAAACAGGCACAGGGTAGGGTAAACAGGCACTGGGTAGGGTAGAACAATGGAGGAGGTAGGCTGCCCCAGAACCATACCAGAACAAGTCACCTCATAGACTTAAAAAAGCCCATATAGTCAAAGATGATGCAAAAAAAAAAAAAAAAAAGCAGGGGAGGAGAAAGTCAGAGGCACAAAAGAACACCAGTGAGCTCAATGAGATGACAAATGATGGTAAGACTTCAATAACAACGTCATCACACAGCGGAAAATCACGATTGCTTACTGTCACTTCTCCGCCCACTCGTTTGTCAATCATTACTTCCTCTTTTGAAAGAGGAAGTAAACAACTTGCACATGGCCCATTTAGTGGGCTGGTTTGATCCCGCTGCTTCTCTTGCACACAGCAGGAGATAGCGTCAACTTCCATCTTCAAAAATAAGTTGGACTTACTGGAGAGTTTTTTGTCACATGAAGAAGGCTAGAAGGTGCAGGAGGCAGATACGCAAAAGTCCATGAATGCCCAGTAATGAGTGTGCAATAAAATGCTCATCTGATGGAGCTCTGAAATCGAGCTAGGCCAAGCCTGGATGGAAGACAGCAGCAGAAAGCAAATCAGAATGATAGCAGGACATCATGTGAGCGAGGAAGAAGACTTTCAGCCCCCAAAAGTTACAATGACAGGGTTTTTTGAGGACTTCCAGCAGTTCACTGGAGATGCAATGCCAACAAGTTCCACGCATGCAAGAAGAAATGTTTAAAAATAGCCCTGTTCTTGAATGGAACATCATTCAGGAAGGAGACAGTTTTATGTGGATTAAAGGAAAGAGAGGCTCAGTAACATATGGTGACTAGGGGTGTGCACGGACCCCCCGCTCCGCTTCACTTCCAGATCCACGATTTGTGGATCGGGCCGCTCTGCCCCGTCCCCGCTCCGCCTATGTCCACTCCGCTCTGCTCGGAGCTCCGAATCCGGATCGGAGCTCCGTTTCCCCCCCCATAGGCTTGCATTAAGCTAAAAAAGTATACAACTTTTTTTCTGTGAAAGTTAGAAACCTCAAGTTTGGCACCATGACACCTCATGGAGGTATACACACGCACGCCAAGACTCAAGGCAATCCCATCATCCCCTGATTTTTGGGGAATTTATGAAAACCGGGCACCCCATTCACACCCCTTTCCATAGCTCCGTCAATTTGCATGTTAAAAATCTCAAACTCACCACCATGATAGCTTGTCTAGGGATACATACGCACGCCAAGACTCAAGGCAGTCCCATCATCCCCTGATTTTTGGGGAATTTATGAAAACCGGGCACCCCATTCACACCCCTTTCCATAGCTCCGTCAATTTGCATGTTAAAAATCTCAAACTCGCCACCATGAAAGCTTATCCAGGGGTGCACACGCACGCTGAGACTCAAGGCAGTCCCATCATCCCCTGATTTTGGGGGAATTTATGAAAACCGGGCACCCCATTCACACCCCTTTCCATAGCTCTGTCAATTTGCACTTTAGAAACCTCAAACTCGCCACCATGATAGCTTGTCCAGGGATACATACGCACACCAAGACTCAAGGGAGTCCCAGCGGCAGAGCCCAGTAAAGGACCAAGGGAGAGGGGGACCTTACCTGCCTCCGTCCGTGGTCCCTCGCCGTCTCAAATTGAGCCCGCGGTTCCACCAGGAAGTCTGCCCAGGCTTCCTGGTGGAACCGCGGGCTCAATTGAAGACGCCGACAGACCGCGGACGGAGGCAGGTAAGGGAGAGGAGGGCGGGGAGGGGGGTTACCGGGCCCTGCCGCCGTCGCCACATGGCAGGGCCCGGTAAACCCCACTTACCTTTCCGGCGGAGCTCCGGATCGAGGCGAAGGATCCGCCTTCACCTCGATCCTCTTCGCCACGCACCGCTGGCCCCCCAATTCTCTTCGCCTCTGCCTTAAGGGCAGGTGAAGCCCCCCGCTCCGCTCCTGCTTCTCCGGTCCGATTAGAAGCGGAGCACATCCCTAATGGTGACCTTTTCCCGGCAAGGGAAAAATCACATACTAATAAAAAGAATAACATATAAAGCAGGAATATGCAACCGTTTTGGACCCATGGGAACATTTGGTGATTTGAGAAACTGTCCTGGGCACCACCACAAAATGGCTGCCATGGGAGGCCTGGCTAGTCATTACTGATAAGTAACTTGCCCAAAAGGTACTGAGTACAACGCAGAAATGGGGGCTGAGCCAACACAGTAAACCCACAGTT
Organism: Elgaria multicarinata webbii; assembly: GCF_023053635.1. Taxonomy (NCBI): domain Eukaryota; kingdom Metazoa; phylum Chordata; class Lepidosauria; order Squamata; family Anguidae; genus Elgaria; species Elgaria multicarinata. Next base: position 11,899,294 of record NC_086177.1, on the reverse strand, counting down.
TTCAGCATCAACAGAAATCAAACCTTTTCTCTTCCCACTGTGCCTTTTGCAAGCCAACTCTTTCTCTCTCTCAATGTGACTCACCAGCCATAGACACATGGTCTCGCTCTCACACACAACCCTACCAACCCCTGATGACTTCCTGTGGCTCCCTTCCCCACACCACTGACTTCCTGCTGGCTTTCCCAAACCCCAACTGACTGAGTGCTTCTCTTCCTAGCCCCCACCCCCATCTCCCTAGCACCCACCAACTTACCAGACAGAAGTGACAGAGGTCCCTTTTTCTCCCCCCCTTTCCCTGGTGCCTGGGTGCAAAGGAAAGCATTGGCCTGCATCCACCCCACCACCATTGTCATTTCCTAAGAATGTCTCTGAGCTCCATGTGTGGTCCAGAGGCATTCATGGGAAATGAAGATGGGAGTGGCCAGAAGCCCTCCTTTTGCTTGGAAGTGATGCCAGCTGCCAGTCAAAAGTAAAAATAAGAAGTGAGAGGAGTGGGGCACCTCAGTGGGTGCCAAGAAAAGGCTCCATGGGCACACTGGTGCCCTCAGACACCGCATCGCCTACCTCCGATAAAGCATCAGGTTAAGACCCAAGTGATCTGGTGACGAAACATCCTAAAACAGCAGCCAGTCCATTAAAAAGGGGACACACTCAAGATAAGATGACAAGTATCTTTTTAATTTGAAGATAGCTAGTTGCTGTTACTGTGCATTCTTGGAAGTCACATAAAACGCGGACATCATTTCTCACTGTTGAACTATAATGCCATGTCAGGAACTAAGTGCCAAAGGTCCTAACCTGTTTTGAAATGGAGCTAACAAATAAATGGAAAGGCAGGCGGTGGTGGCGGTGGTGGGAACTCCACATTAAACTCACGTTTTACCTGTAATTTTGATCCTTTTGGGTTAAAGGAATTGTTCAAATGCTTTCACAGTATTTTTTTTTTGATTGAAAGAATTTGTAATTGGATTTCCAAACACGCTGCTTTCATCTTGGGCAGTACAATATGCACTTTGATAATAACACGGCTATGTCATTAGAAAGAAATCCATTTACGAGTTTAGGCATAAAATGAGATACAGAAGGAGACAATAAAATGCTTTCTAACATAATGTACCTTATTTTTCATTGTATTCCATGGCTGCATTATGAATAAGTAATTTTATAAGTGCATCACCAATATGGTTCGCCTGATCAGTGGCTGCTGTCTTTGAGCTGTCAGCGCTCCTTTGCCACCCAAAGCATTCTCACTATCACATGAATATCTAATGAACTTTATACAACTTTATTACAGATCAGAATCAGTGGCTAGAAGTCGCCAAGGCCATTTGACAGCAAAGCAGATACTTCGTCATGAATTTTATATTCATCTGAATTAGAAAAATGGAAACTGTCAAAATAAAAAAATGGGGTGAATATATGAACATATACAAATTGTCATATTACCCCATCATCCTCAAATGCTCCTTATTTTCATGGATATGCACATTACTTCTGTGTATATACTGTAGACTTTTTTTTTAATGTTTCCTATCTGCCAGTACTCAACTTTAGAGATTTTGTCGTAAGTGTTTCATACATTCTGCAAAGAACAGGGATATAGAGATAGGAGCAAACTAAAGCCATCTAAATTGGAAACTTCGCCTCAACTTTAGCAGTCACCATCTGCAGTAGTCCGGCTCCTCAGTGCCTTACCTGTTGAGTGAAGATCTGCTTCAGCTCTGTTTCAAAATTCCTGGCTTGTTTGGGAATTTTTTTGTTCCAGAGTCTTGTCCGAATCAAAGCCCCATCACATCTACGTAGGTAGAAGCGTGCAGCTCCCGTCATTTCTCTGTCATTGCTCCCACGTTGCGTCTTGAAAACAGGAAGTAACGAGGCTCATTCAGTCCGGCAGGAGAGAGCAGTAACCAGACTTTTTCTGGGTTTTTTTGCAACGTGAGGAAGGCAAGAAGGGGCGGAAGACGCACAAGAGGCAGATGACGCCATGTGCACAATCCATGAGCACCCAGTAACGAGCGTGCAGTAAAATGCTTGTCGGATAGAGCTTTCAGTCTGGTATAAGGTCCCAAGCCTCTCCCGACATGAACCTACCTATGCTCAACATCTAAGGTCTTCCTCCAGGTGCCTACTGCAAGGGAAGCTCAGAGGATGGCAACAATGTCAGTGGTTTGATCCCGCTGAGAATGATTTCATTCCATAATTATTTCAATTATGGAATGATCTCCCCAATGAGGCTCGCCTGGCGCCAACATTGTTATCTTTTCAGCGCCAGGTCAAGACCTTTCTCTTCTCCTAGGCATTTCATAGAATCAGAATAGTAGAATTGGAAGGGGCCTAAAAGGCATTTAACAACATATGCTATGTTTTTCAATGGATCCTAGAACTGTTGTTTAAATGGACGCTGTTGTTTTTATATTTTTGATGGTTTTAAATTTTGTATACTCTTTAATGTTCACTGTTTTTAACTTCTGTAAACTGCCCAGAGAGCTTCGGCTATGGGGCGGTACATAAATTTAATAAATAAATAAATATTTCGGCTATGGGGCTACGTCTATTTCTTTTGAGTGGGCTCCAAGAGTCTCACTAGAAAGCATCAAGGGTAGGCAACAGTAAGGGTAGGGAATTCTGCTTGAGTGCATCTCAGCACCACAGGGAGGTGGAATACCGTCCCATTGATGGCCCCGGAGCAACAGGGCTGTTGCGTAGGGTGGTCACTTATGAATCTCCCAAAAGAGAGGAAATGCATCACAAAAAGAAAAAAGAAAAAAGAAAAAAGAAAAAAAAGAGGACAGCAATTTCCATAAAATTTGCATGTGCTAATTTACACATGTAGGTGCAAATTTAAAAACAATTATTATAATTTAAACAAAAATACAATAAATCTCACCATGATGTGGTATTTGATGAGCAACTTTTCTAATGGGTCTTTATTTTTAAACTGGAATTTGACTGGACAGCCCTTCAAGTTCAACTAAAGGACTGTCCTCTGTAAAAGAGAACACATGCACCTTACTTGCCAGCTTCCATTGCCTTATTGTGTTGCCAACCACAATATAGCACATTATTGCGCTTTTGGCATAAAGGTAGTTCTCAGGCTGGGTTTTCCTCCTGGTAAGCCAAGACAATTATATCTGTCCTGTTTCTCCAATCCTCCAGTGAGGCAGCAGAATCCGAGAATGATAATCTGGAACACGTAATGGAGTGGATGAGGGCTAATAAACCAAAACTTAATTCAGATCAGGTAGCTCAGTTTGTTCAAGAAATGGCTCAGCCTGCTCCAAAAGATCAGGCCTGCACTTTCGGAATGCTCCTTGATTTACGGCTGTTGATGTGTTCTCTGCTTGAGGCAATGGCAAGGAGTAACATTCCCCCATTATGCTTGGTGCACCAGTCTTTGAAGGGTATCTGGAAAACAAAATGGGTTCAAAACATAGTAGTTAGCCATAGAGATCATGTAACAACCATCCTAAAGGGGCTTGTTGCTGAGTTTCTAATTGTCGCTGGGCTAAACTCCAAGTTCTGGTGGTGACCTTTAAAAGCTCTACTTGGGGCGTTACTAGACGAGGCTCTAGCACGCGTTACCTTCCGCAGTCACGTCGAGGCTTCCAGATGACGTTCACGAGGATCCGCCGTTATCCTGCGGTGAAGCCTCTTTCTCCCGACTTTAAAAAAGTGAGTTTTAGGGCGCCTTTTCCTGCCATCCCGCGGTAATTCGGAGTACGTGTGGGAGGATGTGAGGTCACTGCGGTCCGCACTGGGCAGGAAAAGGCGTGCTAAGGGGGAGTGGTCAGCGGCTTCGGTCAAGCCGCCTCCGCCATTTGCGCGCAGTCCGCCAGCTGGGGCAGCGCGGCGGAGCGGCTTTTTTTTTTTACTCCCCCAGTGACAGTTTGCGCAGGAACGGAGGAACGGAAAAGTGGCTAGTGTGCTGCTGGGGTGTGTGGGGGATGGGTGGGGGATGTGCGCCTGTTCTAGTGGTTTTTTTTTTATTTCCCCAGTGACAGTTTGCGCAGGACCGGAGGACCGGAAAAGTGGCTGGTGACTCCTTGCGGTGGGCAGCTACCGTGGCCGCATAATGGCGGTGCTGTACACTGCCTGTTAGTGTGGGTACCAGGCTGGCAGAGGGCAGAGCTGTTTGTGGGCTGCTGCCATGGCTACGGCCAGATGTGGGTTGGCTCCTTGGGATGGGGCACAGGGCACAGAGGCGGTCATCGCCGCCGACACCTCAGAGGCATGATGGGAGATGTAGGCACAGAGTGGCCATGCAGACGATTGACCTCGGGTCATATGACACCCGCCACGACCCCCATCAGGAAGTGAGCGCATCAATGTTGACCCTCAACAGCACCAGCAGCACTTCAGCTGGCACTGGCACTGCCGCCGCTGCCGCCGCCAGGGCCGGCGGCGGCATCGCTGACGGCTGCGCAAGTTTGCGGTCTTTCGGATGTGCGCAAACCGTGCAGCGAGCGGAAAAAAAAGCCGCGGCAATCAGGCCGGTGTGGCTGCGCAACTGTGCTCGCGGCGGCAGCAGCACAACCGGCGCAAACTTCCGCCACAAATTGAAGGCAGGTGTGGATCATGAGGCGTCACGGCTGAACGGGAAAATCCGCTTTCACCGCTCCTCAACGACGGAACACCCGGTAGGTCTAGCAAGGCCCTTGGTCTGGAATCAGATTAGGATGAGGATCATCTCCTTAAAGCACCTCATGCCTTAAGTCCTGCCCGTTACTGTATGTCATGTGCACCACCTCTTCCCAGGCTCTGATGGCGATGGCAAAGTCTAGGGCTTTCTCAGCAGTGGCACCCAGTCTTGGAGCTCTCTCCCCAAGGAAACAGGCCTGACTGATTCTCTCCTGGGTTTTAGAACACAGGGAAAATGTTTATCTTCAAGAAGACTGTAAGCGTTCTTCTATGACAAAAGTCATTGCCATTTTAAACCCTGAAACTTTTTTGGGGGGGAGGGGAAGGGGGCTGCTAACCTTTCTGCTGGGTTAAATCATTGAGTTTTAATATGCATTTATTAGTTTATTGTAGTATATGGATTGCTTTATATTGAAAACCCAGTTGGAGACCCTAGTGTTAAGCCAGGTGAGTGGGATCTAAATACTAACATCAATAGTAAAAAATCAGCAAAATTATGGGCAGTGCAATCGTACATATGCACGTTTGCACAGGGGAAAAGTCCTATTGCGCCCAAAAAGGTTTAGTCCCCTAGTAAGTGTAAGAACATACAAAGAGCCCTGCTGGATCTGTCCAAAAGGGCTATCTAGTCCAGCATTCTGTTCTCAGACTGGCCAGCCAGATACATAAAGGAAGCCCAAATACAGGATATGAGTTCCCCAACAACCGGTATTCAGAAATATATTGCCTCTGATACTGGAGGTAATATTTAGCCATTATGACTAGTAGTTGGAGATCATCATTGGAGACCCTGCTGTAAGTGCCCCCAGATGCAGAGATTCAGGGGGTGGTGGTAGGGTGGCTACTTGAGAGTGGGCCTTTTCTGTGGTAGCCCCCTGGTGTCTACTTAGGTAATTTTCTGGCATCATGCAAAGACCTTTTTATTCTCCCAGACCTTCGAAGCTAATTTTAAACTTCTGCTTGTTTTATTTTTTAATGATATGATTAATGACGATATTGGCAATTTATATTCAATCCCTTTCTTAATGATCCCTATTATGGAATCCCACCACCAATTTTTATTCCATCAGTGTATAAGTGAAATTATTTTTGCCCCAATGTACATCACTTTATACTTGCTTATGTTGAACCCCATTTGCCATTTGGTTGCCCATTCACCCAGTTTGGAGATATGATGCTGCTGCTGCCTCCTCCTCCTCCTCCTTCTACCCACCCTGAATAATTTGGTGTCATCTGCAAACTTGGCCATCTCATTGCTCACTGTTATGTTTCACTGTTTTCATGCCTTATATCTGTTTTGTAAATGCTCTTTGAACTTCATATAGTAAAGATGGTAAGTGGTTAATTCTGTTGGGAGGGGGAGCGCATGGGAGGGGGAATGCATGGGAGGTTGGAATGAATGCTGATTAGCTGTTGGATTCAAGTGTGTGAAGGAGAATGACAGTTGACAGTTAGGAGTTAGGAGTGAGAGTTGGCAGTGAGAGAGTTGGGGTTTGTCTGCTGAAGGGAATAGATAGTGTAGGGTCTGTGTTTTATTATTTTGGGGAACAAGAGGGACAGGAGGAGTTAGATTTGAGATAGAGGGTAGAGTAGGCAAGGAAAACTTGATATATTTAATGTAACGAATAAGTACTGAACTAATGAAACCACAAAGCCTGATCAAATGCATACACTTACTTCTTGTTAAATAAATGTTATGTTTTATGCTGGAGTGGATTCTTCAAATACCTGAGGGAAGGTTCAGAGTTATATGGTGGCAGCTGTGAAATACAAGAGTGAATTAAAAGATACACAGTGTACCAAGCTGGTTGCTGTGGGACCTAAAAGGGGTCATAAAACCACAGAACTGACTGTGTCCAGGGTTGGGATCCGTTATAGAGAAAGGTAAAACGGAGACCCAAGGGGAGCGGTCATGACACTCCCCCCTTTAATTCATGAAAAAATTAAAACACACACACATAATTCTTTATCAGGGCTGTTGAACCTCTTAAGGGCTGATGGCTAAATTCAGTTTCAGGTAAGCTGTTGGGGACCACATTCTAGCAGTGAACAGGGCCAAATGCAAAAGGCGTGAGCCAAAAAATACCCCCAGTATCTGTATATTTTAGCTTAAAGCTGTTACTGCCAATAATTAAATGTTAGGAAAGGCATTTCAACTTTTCAGAATGGGGAAAAACATGCGAAATCCAGGAAATCACCAAATGATAAGTGGTGGAGGGAAAGGGGTGGAGTCAGAGGAAGGGGTGTGGCCATCAGGAGAACCCATGGAAGCACATCCCTGTTCTGCATGGATGATAATGTGAACTTTAATCATGCTTTGCCCTAAGTTACCCAGAACAGACATTATGCTGACTGGCATTGTGTGTTTGTGTGTGGGCTTAATTCAGATTGTGCAGTTTAGGCAGGACCTTGTGGGGTTTCTTTCTTACTCCTTTCACACAGCGTTGAAATATTACAGGTGCTCAATCAATAATAACTGTTCTCATTTGTTTTAGTGTAATATTAGTGTGCTAGTGGGACGCAGTCCATATCCTTGAAATAAGAGGAACAGCGAAAACCAAAAAGAGTCTGCAGTTTTGTAAAGCTTTTTTTATTTTAAAACCAGAAGTTAAAGATGTTTGAACGCAGTCCATAAAGCATTTCTGAGCCTTGTTGATTTCAGTGAAGACGTTTCAGCAGGCGGTCTACTCCCATGAGCAAGACCCCATTGAATATGTGTAACAGACGTCTCAACATCAGTTTCCATGGAGGGGAGGGGGCCTCTGGGGATGCTGAAAAGCTTGCTTACTGAACCAGCCATTGGGCCGTACATTAATGAATATGCTAACCTTGTTCTCTGCACAAGCAGACCTCTCATGTAAACAGATATTTGCACAAATAAGTCACTAATGTATTTAGGGTGCAATCCTATGGATTGCTGGCTGGGGAATGCTGGGAGCTGTAGGACCTTTTCTGTCGAAACAGGCATAGGATTGCACCCTAAGGTTTTCGTTGTTGTAAATGAAAGTTTATACTGAACTGATAAGAAAGCCTCAGTAAAAGAACTTTACTGATGATTAAGGACTGTGAGTATTATTTATTCCCCTCAACGAGTCTCTCAAGGTAAAGTGCAAGGACTTTGCTGCCAAAACTTTCGTTGCGTCCTACGCACTCTGCTCTTATCATTCGGATAGAATCGGTGCGTTTAGGTCGGGTTTAACCCGTATAGACATTCCCCTGGCTTATGTAGTTTCACTGTTTTCTTTTTCTTCAACTCCCTTCTCAAAATTAACCTTTTATGCGTGAATCCTTTGGTTTGATCAACCTGTTTGAATCCCTAAGTGCAAGTACATCTAAGTGTGTTTGGTCACATCCATCCCCTGGCTGTTGCCATTGCTTCATTCCCCTCCCCCGCTTTCTTTCTGGTTCTCTGTTTTCTCACCCATGTTTGAGATTTAGATGGCCAGCTCCTTTGGGCAGGGACCCATCCATTTTGCTTATATCATTCTGTATAGCACCATATATATTGATGGCACTGTACAAATAAGGATAATGACCATACAGAAATAAAACATAGGCAAAACCCCACTGAAGCGGATTTTCCATGCATGATATTTTACCTACATGAGTTTGGAAGCAAGGCAGAACAGATGTGCATTTATATGTGTCATTGTGCATGATAAATCCACAAGGATTTTTCACCTCATATCTGTGGCTGAACACCCAATGGAGCCCTATGTATGTTCAGTAGGCATGTGCTCCGCTCCTATTAGAAGCGCAGAAGCAGGAGCGAATTGGCCTGCTCCGCCTTGCCCAGAGGCGGAGTAGAAGCGGACCGCGGACCCCTAGAAGCAAGGCGAAGAGAAGCGACCATTTTCGGAGCGCTTCTCTTTCCGCGGAGCGCTCCGATCGCCATCTTGAAACATTTCGCCCATAGATAACTGGGTTGTTTTTGAAGCTATCGTTCTGAAAATTCTTGTGCTTAGACAGTCGTAGATGGGGGTCATTTTGAGGCTACTCTCACCTCTCTGCGTCGTGCGGGTCGCATGCTATATTTTTTTAAAAATCGGGTAAACGAACATTACAAACAGGGACAGCGCGGGTCAAACGGCGGTTTTCGTCCATAGGATTGCATTGCGGAAAAGAATCGGGGATAACTGGGTTGTTTTTTAAGCTATCGTTCTGAAAATTCTTGTGCTTAGACAGTCGTGGATGGGGGTCATTTTGAGCCTACTCTCAGCTCTCTGCGTGCTGTGGTTCGCTTGCTAGAATTTTTGGAAAAATCGGGTAAAACAGCGGGAAAATGTACCTTTTTCGAAGGGCTGAGGGGTAGAGTCGACTCCCGGTCATGATCACATGATCCCAAAGTTGGAGGAGGGGATAGGCAAAACGGGTAACTTGGGATTCTGGGAACTTCTCTTTCTTAGTCTGAACGGACTTTTCCCAGTGTTTTTTTAAAAGAGTAGCCCCACCAAATGCACAAACACAACCTGAAATCATATACTAAGCCAATAATAAGAGATAGAAACACAGCACTGCTACCCACCCTAACTTTGGGGAACAACTGAATAGATGTGGTGCAAGGGGATGAGCTCCCCTAGGGCATCTCATTGTGGACGTGCCCCCACTCTCTCCTGTACTGGAAGGCCATCAGAGCCTTCCAAAGAGAGTAACCCGGTGGAGCAATGCCTATCATGAGTTGAAGTGACAGTTCCACTTTTCAGAGCTCTCGTGGTGGAGCAATGGCTTTCATGAGTTGAACTGACAGCCTTGCTTCTTAAAAGACTGGTTGACCAGTCAAATTGGCAGCTGCTGCTTCCCCCTCCCCTGGGCACGTCCCCCTATTGCTGGTAAAAGACAGATATAGCCTTTTTAAAAAAAGTTCTTCTTGTTGTTTATTCAGCAACACTGCTGCTTTTAATTCCACCCCTCCTTCGTTTATTTATTTATTTATTTATTCCATTTTATATGCATTACTGGCTTATCCTTGGCTCACTTCCTTATGCCCCCAGAAATGTCTGCTGCCTGCCTGCCTGCCTTCCCTCTCTCCTCCCCTGCCCGCCTTGCAGGGATGTTGTGTGTTTCTGGCTTTGACTCAGGGGAGAAGTCCTTCCTGCACTCACTTGGAGTTTTGGAAGTTCCAAATCCATTTTTCAAGTGTGGAAGAAGATTCATATAGGTTTATCTCTACTCCCCAATTCATGGCATGTTGGGATTTCCTTTGAAATGGCCCCATTGAGAGGTCTGCAGGTTTAAGCCCCGCCAAAAAACAGGGGATGATGGGACTGCCTTGAGTCTCAGCGTGCGGCGTATGTATCCCTGGATAAGCTGTCATGGTGGTGAGTTTGAGGTTTCTAACGTGCAAATTGACGGAGCTATCGAAAGGGGCGTGAATGGGGTGCCCGATTTTCAAAAATTCCCCCAAAATCAGGGGATGATGGGATTGCCTTGAAACTTGGCGTCCATGTGGACACATGGATAAGCTATCATGGTGCTGAGTTTGAGGTTTCTAACATGCAAATTGACAGAGCTATCGAAAGGGGTGTGACTTAGGGTTATGGGTGGTGCGTTAGAGGTTAGAGACCCGCCAAAAATCAGGGGATGATGGGACTGCCTTGAGTCTGGGCATCCATGTGGACACATGGATAAGCTGTCATGGTGGTGAGTTTGAGGTTTCTAACGTGCAAATTGACGGAGCTATCCCAAGGGGTCTGAATGGGGTGCCCGATTTTCATAAATTCCCACAAAATCAGGGGATGATGGGATTGCCTTGAAACTTGGCGTGTGTGTGTATACGTCCATGAGGTGTCATGGTGCCAAACGTGAGGTTTCTAACTTGAACAGAAAAAAGTTGTTTACTTTTTTAGGTTTCAATGCAACCCTATGGGGAAAAAAAACGGAGCTCCGATCCGGATCCAGAGCTCCGAGCGGAGTGGAGCGGAAATGGGCGGAGCGGGGGCGGGGTGAAGCGGCCCGATCTGAAAATCGCAGATCTGGAAGTGAAGCGGAGCGGGGGGTCCATGCACACCCCTAATGTTTAGTTCGACAACTTCCAGCATTCCTCAGCCAGCCGTGTGGAAAGTGGAAGGACCTTTCTTTGTCTAATCATGCATAGGATTGAACCCTAAAAGGAAGAATATGCACGAAAAGGAGCTCGTCCAGTTTGTTGCAGCATTGAGATCCTCTTTAAACCGTTTCTCATTTCTTCCTGCCTAGTTTCCTGGAGTTAGCAATGACAGAGCAACGCTTGCCACATAGGGACTTTAATGTCAAAAGCAATGTTTCATCAAGGTTAATACTGATTGGAACCACTGAAGCTGTGTCTATGATTCTGTTAATCACAGAGGAATATTGCTGAGAAATATCTGTAATGCCAGTGGCATTATAGCAGGGATAACCTTTGGAGACCTGGGCCACAGCTAGACCTAAGGTTTATCCCTGGATTGTCCAGGGGTCAAACCTGTTCATCTAGGAGACACACAGGGGATCCAGTGCTCAGGCAGGGGCGAACCCTGGATGATCCCAGGATAAACCTTAGGTCTAGCTATGGCCCTGGATTATACTGTTGCCAACCACCTCATCCTATGGTAGTGAATCTTACAGATCATGTATTGAAAACAAAAAGAGTCTGTGGTACCTTGAAGACGAACGGTGTTTAATTAAGGTGTGTGTTTTTGTGGGCTAAACCCACTTTAACAACTTGGCTTGTGTGACAACATAAAGACAAACAGATTTATAGTGGCATAAGGATCGAGGCGGGGTACAACACAAATAAAAACACCATAAAATACATACAACAAATTCAAACGTTTAAAACCAGCGCATCATTAAAAAGTATAGCACAATTTGAAAGAAGACATTAACCCAGGGGAAACACGAAGATTAGTTATGGTGATATGAATATAAATTTAAAAATGAATTTGAAGATGAGCTTAGCCAAAGTCATTTAGAATCGGTATTGAAATATTTTGAGGCAGGATGTAAAAAGTTAAATGATATAGGGAGAAAAAATATTTGAAGCAGAAATATTTTGAAAGTAAGGGAAATCCACAGAAACTGCTCCATTATTTTGGTTGACTAGCAAACAAAAGCAGAATATTATTCCTCCTATTAAGAAAGATGATAGTGCTGCTAGTGGTTGAGAGATTGGTTCAAACATCTGAAGGAATTAAAGTGACTTCTTCACTTTGTATAAGAAAGTGTGCTGGTGTAGTCACAGGATCCTACATCAGAAAATGTTTCTGGGTGGATTGTATTGTATTGATACACAGGATAAGGGGAAACCCTCTGTATCCACCCCCACCCCCACCCCAGGCACAGAATACTGTGCTCTGGATGTTCCTAAATGCAGTATCCTTGTGCCACAGCTGGGTTGGGTTGGGGGCAGCCATCCTGAGGACTAATTTACATAGCAATTGTGATACTATCACAATCTTTTCTTTTTAACTGTCAAGTGTGTAAAAATGAAGCCATACAAATAACAAATGAAGTATTTTGTGTGCTTTGTTTGTTTTTTAAGTGAAAGATTGCTTTTCTACCCAGCCAAGTATTTGCTTAATCTCTTTCTCTCCCACCCCCTTCATATTTCCATTAGGGCACCTGGATCCATAACTTCATGTGATAAAATAAGTGTTATTCATATATGAGTGAACATAGTGTTTCGGTCCTTCTTGTGGGACTTGCTCCTGTTACTAGGGGACATTTTCCTTTTACTGGAAGTGGTTAAGAAAATCTCAGCAGGCTTTGGTACAATTATCGTAACCTCTGGTTTCCATCTACTGCACTCCTAGCTTTGCAGTTTCTCAACCGGTGGGAATTTAGCAAACTACTTGGAAGGAGTTCAGGTCAATCAGGCATCAAAATCTACCTTCTTCTCACACACTCTAGATGGTACTGACGCAGTCTGAAAGCTGCATTGTGCCTTTTCACACGGTGTGCTCATTGGGGACAGGAGCACCAGGGTTGGGAGATGGACGGTGTCCAAAAATAAACACCTTTCAGGACTTTCACCAGAGAGTCTCTCTCTCTCTTTCTCTCCTGGAAACCAAATACAGTATCTTCTTACTTAAGCTGTGGCATCAGTGTTAACATTAGATGTATGCAATAATCAGAAAGGATGCAACACAGTCATGAAGTCCCACCACGAGGCAGAAGAAACACACATAGAACTCCATCACACCAGCGATTTATCGCACACTCGCCATGCCTGGTATGCAGTTTTGCAGCCCAGTACTCACATGACGTTGTCCATGTCCTGCACTCACTTTGCCTCTTCCCTGCATGTTTCTTTTCTCTTTGGAGCAGGTAAAGTTTGCATTCCCCCCCCCAAGTGACTTTAATGCACCCTTAAGGCTCTATGTAGGGCTGTGCCTGTGCTTTTTCCTTTGTTGGGGGCATGTGCTTTGAATGGAGTCTTGCTGATGAAAGGGGAGGGTGGGGTGGTTCTCCTCTTCCAGCACTCCATGTGGAATGTTGGAATGAATGGACTTTTTACTTTTTGTGAAACGCCCAGGGAGGTTCTCAGTTGTTGGGCAGTATAAAAATGCAAATAACAACAACAACAACAACAACAACAACAACAACAACTGCTCCAACCCCACCCTCCTTCCCTGCAGCTCCCTCATTTTTAAAGATAAAGAGATGAAACTTGGGATCTTGAGAGCTCTTAAGTAGAGTTTTAGGCATTCCAAGTTTGAATCAGATTGGTTCATCCCTTGATTTTTTAGGCACTTGTTAATCCCCCCCTTAAACTCTTTTCCTGATAGTCCACCAGTGCGAAAGTCCACCCTTTTGTAATTGTGAAGGATCTATTTTCCTTTACTTTGATCATGCGAAGCCGCGTATCTCCAGTTCATAAAATAGAGATCTGCTGGTTCCCTTACTCAAGAGTAAATCCCATTGATTTCAACTGCATTTACATCTAAGTTATACTAAAATCCCATGAGTAAACCCCATTGAACAGAGAGAGGCTTACTTCGGAGTAAACACATATAGAACTGACTTTTAATAGTATGGTCACTATTAAAGCTTTTTTCAAAAGTCTAAAACAGCAAACTGGAAAGAAGTGCTCTGCAACTCTATGCCTACTTCTGAGGTCTTACTTCTGTTTACTCAGAAGTAAGAATTGTGTAATATGATCTCATGGGAAAGTATGTGTTATTTTACTGTGATTGCACTCTGGTTTTTCTTATGAAAATTTCACAGTTGTATGCTGCCTTAGGAGGGCTCCTGCCAAGAAAAGTGGCTAAGAAACATTATAAATAAACAAATAAACATTTTCCACCCTCCCCTTCCCCAACAGTCCTCCGCATCACATCCCACATTCTTCAGAAGACCTTCAAAAGGTGGCTGGGGGCTGGGGTAGAGGGAGAAGGAGGATTGGAAAACTTCTGTGAGCTTTCTTAGATTAATTTATTTTAAGATTCAAACCACTATGTGTGTTCACAGTTACTGTCGACACAGCACCATAGGCAGCCAAGCACACCAAGAGCTGACAATAAGATTACTAGTGGATTTGCAACCAGAGTTGAAGTTGAGAACTTGTGTAGATCACACAGATGGGATCTTAGAAGCAGATCTCAGCAGGTCTTAGAAGAGGGATGTTGAAGCTCAGGTTCCCAAGATGGCCTCAACCCATTCTCCTGCCCCCCTTTCCCTGGCCATGGGGTTCTGGAAACACAGCCAGTATCAAACTGCCTTTATACAAATCTATGGTGTGGCCACACTTAGAATAATATGTGCAATTTTGATCACCACACCTAAAAAAAGATATTGTAGAGATGGAAAAAGTGCAGAAAATGGCAACAAAAATGATTAAGGGGCTGGAGCATCTCCCCTATGAGGGAAGGTTGCAACATCTGGGATTGTTTAGCTTACAGAAAAGGTGAGTGAGGGGAGACATGGCAGAAGTGCACAAAATTATGCATGGTGTGGAGAATGTGGATAGGGAGACATTTTTCTCCCTCTCTCAAAATACTAGAACCCAGTGGGGGTCATCACATGAAGCTGATTGGTGGGAGATCCAGGACAAATAAAAGGAAGGACTTCTTCACACAGCGCACAGTTAAATTATGGAACTAGGTGTAGTGATGGCCACCAATTTGGATGGCTTTAAAAGGGGGTTGGATAAATTTTATTTATTTATTTATTTGTTACATTTTTATACTGCCCAATAGCCGAAGCTCTCTGGGCAGTTCACAAAAATTAAAACCATAATAAAACAACCAACAGGTTAAAAGCACAACCAGGATAAAACCACACAGCAAAATTGATATAAGATTAAAATACAGAGTTAGAACAATAAAATTTAAATTTAAGTTAAAATTAACTGTTAAAATACTGAGAGAATAAAAAGGTCTTCAGCTGGCGACGAAAGCAGTACAGTGTAGGCGCCAGGCGGACCTCTCTGGGGAGCTCATTCCACAACCGGGGTGCCACAGTGGAGAAAGCCCTCCTCCTAGTAGCCACCTGCCTCACTTCCTTTGGCAGGGGCTCACGGAGAAGGGCCCCTGTAGATTTATTTATTTATTTATTTATTTATTTATTTATTTATTTATTTATTTATTTATTTCATTTCATTTCTATACCGCCCAATAGCCGGAGCTCTCTGGGCGGTTCACAAAAATTAAAACCATTCATAGTATAAAACAACAGTATAAAACCATAATATAAAATACAATATAAAAGCTCAGCCAGATAAAAAGAGCAGCAATGCAAAATTACAAATTTAAAACACCATGTTAAAATGTATTCATAGATTGTTAAAATGTTGGGAGAATAAAAAGGTCTTCACCTGGCGTCTAAAAGCATACAACGTAGGTGCCAAGCGAACCTTCTTAAGGAGCTCATTCCACAGCTGGGGTGCCACAGCAGAGAAGGCCCTCCTCCTGGTAGCCACCTGCCTCACTTCCTTTGGCAGGGGCTCACGAAGAAGGACCCCTGAGGATGACCTTAGGGTCCGGGCAGGTACATATGGGAGGAGGCGTTCCTTCAGATAACCTGGCCCCAAGCCGTTTAGGGCTTTAAATGTTAATGCCAGCACTTTGAACCGGGCCCGGACCTGGACTGGCAGCCAATGAAGCTGGAAAAGGACTGGCGTAATGTGGTCTCATCGGCCAGTCCCTGTTAGTAAGCGTGCTGCCCTGTTTTGTACCAGTTGAAGTTTCCGGACCGTTTTCAAAGGCAGCCCCACATATAACGCATTGCAGTAATCCAAACGAGAGGTTATCAGAGCATGGATAACTGTAGCTAGGCTATCTCTGTCAAGATAAGGGCGTAGTTGGTATATCAGCCTAAGCTGATAAAAGGTGCTCTTTGCCACTGAGTTCACCTGTGCCTCAAGTGACAGTTCTGGATCCAAGAGCACCCCCAAACTACGGACTCGATCCTTTAGGGGGAGTGCAACCCCGTCCAGGACAGGGCAAACATCACCTCGCCGGACAGATGATCTTAAGGTCTGGGCAGGTACATATGGGAGGAGGCGTTCCGTCAAATAACCTGGCCCCAAACCATTTAGGGCTTTAAATATCAATACCAGCACTTTGAATCGGGCCCGGACCTGGACCGGCAGCCAATGAAGTTGTAAAAGGACTGGTGTAATGTGATCTCGCCAGCCTGTCCCTGTTAGTAAACGGGCTGCCCTGTTTTGTACCAGCTGAAGCTTCCGGACCGTTTTCAAAGGCAGCCCCACGTATAACGCATTGCAGTAATCCAAATGGGAGGTTATCAGAGCATGGATAACTGTAGCTAGGCTATCTCTGTCCAGATAAGGGCGTAGTTGGTATATCAACCTAAGCTGATAAAAGGTGCTCTTTGCCACTGTAGTTTGGGGGGTGCTCTTTGCCTCAAGTGACAGTTCTGGATCCAAGAGCACCCCCAAACTACGGACCCAATCCTTTAGGGAGAGTCCAGGACAGGGCAAACATCACCTCGCCGGACAGATGAACCACCCGCTAACAGTACCTCCATCTTATCTGGATTGAGTCTCAGTTTGTTAGCCCTTATCCAGTCCATTACCGTGCCCAGGCACTGGTTCAGAACAGTCACTGCCTCACCTGGGTTTGATGAAAAGGAAAGGTAGAGCTGGGTATCATCCGCATATTGATGACACCTCAGTCCACATCTCCGGATAACCAACCCCAGCGGCTTCATGTATATGTTAAACAGCATAGGGGATAAGATAGAGCCCTGTGGAACCCCATGGTTTAGGAGCCATGGCACAGAGCAATAATCCCCCAGCACCACCTTCTGGAATTGGCCATCCAAGTAGGAGCGGAACCACTGCAATGCAGTACCTCCAACTCCCAGCTCAGACAACCTATCTAGAAGGATACCATGGTCGATGGTATCGAAGGCCGCTGAGAGGTCCAGGAGAACCAACAGGGTCGCACTCCCCCTGTTTCTCTCCTGGCAGAGGTCATCCCACAGGGCGACCAAGGCAGTTTCCGTTTCTAAACCAGGCCTGAAAGCCGATTGAAATGGATCTAGATAATTCGTTTCATTCAAGAGTGCCTGGAGTTGTCCTGCAACAACCCGCTCAAGTACCTTGCCCAGGAAGGGGATATTAGCCACCGGCCTGTAGTTGTTAACATCCTCCGGGTCCAGGTTAGGCTTCTTCAGGAGTGGTCTGATTACCGCCTCTTTAAAGAGGCCGGCACCACTCCCTCTCTCAAGGAGGCATTTACAACCTCCTGGACCCAGCCGGCGATCCCCTCCTTATTTGATGTAATGAGCCACGAAGGGCAAGGGTCAAGCACACAGGTGGTCGACCGGACTTGGCCAAGCACCTTGTCCACATCCTCGGGCCTCAATAACTGAAACACATCCAATAAATTTGAACCGGACAGCGGTTCTCCTGCAGGAGAAGGCTATCAATGGCTACTAGTCCTAATGGCTATGTGCTACCTCCAGCATGAGAGACAAGAAGCCTATATACACCAGTAGCTGGGGAACATGGGTGGGAGGGTGCTGTTGCACCATATCCTGCTTTGTTAGTCCTTGGTCGACAGCTGGTTTGTGGCTGTGTGAACAGAGTGCTGGACTAGATGGACCCTTGGTGTGATCCAGCATCTTATGTTCTGATGAGCACTGCTCGTTTGGTGGTTTCCCAGCTTTTGTGTGTGTGTTTTCTCAAGGCTGTAGTCTTGGAAAGGGCCGAGGCCTGACCTAGGAACAGTTATTTAATACAATATAAGTAAGATGCATTTGTGATCATAGCCATGCCAAGCCAGGGAGAATCAATACGCCTTCTGGAAGGTGGACCTTGAGATGAAAAAACTGCTGCTTGCTCTCCGTTCTTGAGTCTAGGGAATTCACTGCATGATGTACAAGCATGCAGATGAGAAGACTCTGGCCTTAGCTGGACCAAGCTATATCGCGGGGTGAACCCTGGGATCGTCCGTGTGCGTCCAGATGATGCACAGGGGATCCCGGGATCATGGAGAGATCATCCCTCCCTTGCCCTGGGATATAGTCCTCCCCTTTGGGCCGGCTTTTTCCACGGACTCGGGCGGAACATCTGGCCTGTTTCTGCGGCTTGACCCCGCTCCGCACGATTACTCGCACGGAGCCAGGAGTGCTGCGCCCATCAGGGTTAGGGTGGGGGAAGCGGGGAAACCAAATTAAATTTAAAAAAGAGACTTACCTTTAGCGCACAAGCGTTCGTGTGCTACATCCTCTTTAAAAAATAAAAAAATATGGCAGGCGCGACACCTCCAGAGGTCGTTGTGCCTTACGTGTAAACGAGGGAGAGATCTCGCATTAATCCCAACGCGAGATCTCCCCTCCTCTCTCCCGGAACAAAAGTTAGGTCTAGCGAAGGCCTCTGATAGTAGATTCTGATAGTAATTCACTACAGTCCAGGACAGAATGTGATAAAAGTGTTTGTGATAAAAGTATTCCCCATCACTATAGCAGAATATCCCCAAAGGGGCTGTGAAATCTTCAACCAACTGACTTCAATAGGACTGCGTAATGAAGGAAAGACATTTCTAATTTAAAGGATCAGTCCCCCAAATGTGACTATTTAATTTGAATTATCTGATAGGCGCCATTTTTATTTTTTGGCCCGTAAGTAGACGATATCTTAAAATTGCACAGTATTGCTCACAGATTATTTATTACCATTACCATCACCATCATCAGTAAATGGTTTAGATCCATTCATTTTTTTTCATAAAACATCATAATATTCTATAGTATATAGCAGGCTTGAATCAGAAATGTTCCATTTGCGCTGTTTAGTTAAAACAATAGAACAATGGGAAAGCAAATCTTAACACCCTCCAGCCCACAATCTTGTAAATGAGACAGTACTTCTAAATATTTTTTTTTCCTGTTAAAGAAAGAAGAAATCAAGATATCTGTCATGCCTATTTATACAGAATAGGTAACCCTGGGTCACAGGCAGCGCTAATAAAAAAGAATGACAACCTATTTCTTTTAATGACAAGCTGACATATTTATTTTTATTATTCCACAAAAGTACTCACCAGACCCATCTGTCATGACAAAGCCTCTTTCTCACTCTTCATGAAATTCTCCTACTTGGGGAATTTAGGTTTTGCAGAGATGTACTTTGCCTGCTTGAAAAACCAACCTTAACAGGAGAACATATTAAATATATTAAAGGCTGCATTTTTTTTTCATTATTGTGTTTGTTTTCAAAATTAAGATGCCATGTTAATACATCCAGTGTTACCTGGACCATAAGTGGTCTACAGCCTGTGTTGGAGAACACTGGGGGTTCCTTGGAAGCTTATGAGGCATTCCTCAATGGAAGATCAGCAATGCTGGACAATTTTACCTGAAAGACAGCTTGCCCTCCCCTGGTGAGCAGACAAGCCCAGGGCGGACGCCTCAGGCAGCTGATTCTGAGAGTCACAAAAGGGCAGGAAATTGTTATTTAATTTATGATTGTTTTATTTTTATTGCCAGGTGATTTTGGGATTTTTCTGCCTCAGGGGCTAACATAAATTGACTGGTTTTAAGTACTATGTACATTGACTGGAGTGGGGCGGGGCATCCTTTGGGCCAGTCTTGGTTCCCCTGCAATACAAGGGAGTGTTGAACGTCTTCTAGGATATATAGTCAGTTTTCCCCAGGGCGACAGTGAGGCCCACTGGCCAGCATACTGCATTGACTAAGCATGTGTTCGAGAACACTTCCCAGCATAATTTTCAATCTGAGAAGATTTCTTGGTAGACAAGTTGATGTAGGAAGGATTTCCTGCAGGCAGAACATTTGGTATAGATTGTTCAGTTCCTGAGGACTCTTGTGACTGCACTTACAAGTAATAATATCTATGTATGTATAAAACATGCAAGTAAATAAATGGTTCCTTTGGATGCCAGGAAGCCTCCTATAGCGTTTTCAGAATACCATAAACATTCTTAGTTGCTGACAGCCTTTCCATAAAATGGCCTCATGTCTTGAACAAGATGAAGAGGCTTTCACTCGAGCTGGTAAAATGTATTATTTGGTTCCAAAATTCCCCATACTTACTTTCTTCTTTCTTTTGCCAAACAGAAAATCCTTCTCATCTTGTAAAATGTAACTGCCACACTGATAGAGAATGACCTTTTGTAAATGTTGAAGCAGTCACAGTAGGGGAGTAAGATAGAGACAACTTTGTAAGGAAGATAGCTGGCAATTGTCTCTATGTCCAAATGTCTTACTTCCATTTTGTAAAGGACTGGGTGGACACTTTGTGGTCATGGAATGACTGTTAAATCAGTGAAACTCTAGCGACACATTGGCCACATATAGTGAAACATGTACAAATGTAAATGTTCAGCCTTTAACTTAAGCATTTAGGTGCAACTGCATGCTTACCTAGGGCCAAAGGCCAGGGCTCCAGCCTAGGGAGGCCTTCAAATCGTCACCCAGAGCATGGCAGCTGATAAGGGCCTCAGAAGCAAGCTCCCATTTTATCCCTGTAGTCGTGATGTTGTTATGATTTAAGTGAGTTTAAAATGGAAAACTGCTCATATTCAGAATATCTTTTTTATACGAGGGATGGTAAACAGCTTTGTTGTTGTTGGTGTAATGTATCAGGAACATAGAAGCAGTTGTAAAGCATGGAATGGTAGTTTTAGGGAGGCAAAGAGAAATGTTAGCAGTAGGGCTGTGCTCCGCTTCTCTTCGGTTCAGAGAAGCAGGAGCGAGGCGGCCTAATTCGCCTCTGGAAAAGGTGGAGGTGAAGAGAGTCGGGGGGGGGGCTGCAGATCGAGGCGAAGAGGATCACCTCAATCCAGAGCTTTGCCTGCAGGTAAGTGGGGGGGAGGGGGACTCATGTGGCGCTGCTGGCGCCGCCATCCATGTGGTGGCGCCAGGTAAGGGAGCAGGGAGGAGGGACGCTTACCTGCGTCTGTTGCGGGCTTCAATTGAGGCCCCGGTTGAAGGCGGAAGTGAAGGCCAAGGCCTCTTCTGGCTTCAACCAGGGCCTCAATTGAAGCCCGTGACGGATACAGGTAAGGGGGTGGGGGCTGGCCTACCTGGCACCGCTGGTGCTGCCATCCATGTGGTGCCGGCGCTGCCAGGTAAAGGAGCAGGAAGGAGGGACACTTACCTGCGTCCGTCGTGGGCTTTAATTGAGGCCCCAGTTGAAGCTGGAAGTGAAAGCCAAGACGGGTGGAGCGGTGCGAAGACGATCAGGCCCGATCCGGATTTTCCGGATCAGGCCACGAAGCGGATTGGGGGGTCCGTGCACATCCCTAGTTAGCAGTGTGTTTCATGAAACTTGTAATTTGTATCTGAATTGATATGAAATGTGTAGATATATTTGCATATATAAATGATGTAACATTTGACCTCTGTAACCAAAACTACTAAACTAAAATATTTTTTAAAAAGAAGAAGAACAAAGTAGTGTGCTTCATAATTGAAATAACCCCATGCACAGCAAGTTATGGTCTTAAGCTCTAGCCCCCACAAGACCATTAGGTCCAAGGTGTAAAATTACCCAGCTACACTACTGTACATGCCCATACTCTGGCTGACAGGGGGGAGGATTTGGGAACTGACTAGGCTGACATATCCTGGCCCCTTTGGATCTTGGCGGTAGGGTGCTCACCCCCAAAAGAGGAAATGCATAACCAAAACAGAGGACAAAAGAAGACACTAGTCTGCATGGATTTTGCATAGACTAATGGATTTGTATAGATGCAAATTTAGAAATAATATAATAGAGCATCTGCTTTGCATATAGAAGGTCCCAGGTTGGATCCCTGCCATCTCCAAGTAGGGAGGGAAAATCTCCTGCCTGAAACCTCGTAGAGCCATTGCTGCCCGTCAGTGTCAACAATACTGGTCTAGCTGGACCAATGGTCTGACTCAGTATAAGGCAGCTTCCTATATTCCTATGTTTCTAGAAATGCAATATATCTCACCATAGAGGGGAAGACTGGGCAGGTGAGCTTCGTGCGAACTCTGTCTGCTGTCCAGGTCCTAATTATTGTTGCTGATGGGCAGCACGTCAATGGCCCCCTGTGCTCTCTCTTCTTATGGCTCTTTTTATCTTTCAACCACATAGCCTGGAGAGAAGATGCCTTCAACTAGGGGACAGTCCTCCAACGGTCTTTCAACTAGAGGACTTCCCTCTATAACGTAGAAACCATGTCAACCCTACCTAGAGGTGGAAGGAGGATTGTGCTGTATCTGGCTCTTTTCTTTCTCCTTCCTGACTTTTTAGCCCCAGTTGTGCCATTTAGGATGTTTTTCAGACAGCATCTCCAAATACCCTTAAAACACACCACTTTATTATTATTTTTTTTAAAAAACCCACCTATCTAATGTAAGTGCAGTCATTTGAGCATTGTGGAGAATTCCTCCCCCTCCATTTGAAATCTCTGTACCTGTTTCCTAAAATGTGAACTGGCGCCCCTTCTTGGCTCAGTAAGTACAGTAGTCCTGGCCGGGGCTTTGGAAACCCCCTTTGGCATCCTACTCTAGTGGGACCCTGCCACCCCCACCCCACCCCATGGCACCCTTGGTATTGTATTGCATGGTCTCACTGCAAAGCAAATTAAAAGAACATACTCACAAATCTGGCAAATTTTTGGAGAACAAGACAAACATAGACAAACACAGATAATCATACCCCCAATAACAACATGGCGATAACTCTCATACTGATTCTGTGAAGGAGCTCTTCTCCACAGAGGGACTCCCACCTCTCCCAGACAAGACCAAGGGCTCCATCACACCAGAGATTTATTGCACACTCCCCATGCCTGGTATGCAGTTTTGCAGCCTTATACCCACATGACGTCGTCCACGTCCTGCACACATTTCAGCTCTTTATCCTTGGAGGATAAAAATGGCACAGTGTGGTTTCTGCATGTGTGATGTGCAGGCGCTTGGGGGTTGCTTTATACACACAAATGACCCTGCACTATGTTTTCTGCAAGGATAATCAGAAAGCTAGATTTTGAGCGTTGAATCTGGCAGACTTTGAGCAGCTAAACTTCACGAGGCAGCTGGACAACCATCTGTCAAGTATGCTGTAGGGTGGATTCCTGCATTGAGCAGGGGGTTGGACTCAATGGCCTTGTAGGCCCCTTCCAACTCTGCTATTCTATGATTCTATGAAACTTCCTGGTAACAAAAACGACAATTAGAACTGGGGACAATAGTAATATGACGCACCCAATTTTAGAGAAGGTATTTTGATCTTTCTAATTTTATTTCCTAGATATTGTGACAATGCTCTATATAATCCAATGACTGTAGCTATTTTCCATAGTAAGCAGAAAAGTTTCACAATTGGATCCACAATCCATTTTGGATGAATGTTCATAATTTAAGCCAGCTAAATCCTGGATGTGTAAAATGCATTTAAAGCCTTTTGAAACCAATAAGGTATCAGAGTTGAATTTTGTGCTTCAGGTCCGTTGATTCTAATGTGAGAGAAGACCAGCTAACTTTTCTGTTGTCCTTCTAATGTGTTTAATTCCCCCTAAAAAAGGTTTAATTGATAGCAGATATAGCTGATTGTCTAGTCAAGTTGCCAACAGAGAGAAGAATTGAATTTATAGACTGTTAAAAAAAATCAATTTCAGGGGAGAGAAATGGAAAAGTCACTCTAAAATGCTCCAGATCTCTTGGGCTTTGTTGTGCAGTGAAATTAATATACAAGTCACTTAGAAAATAGCTGTTTACGTTTCAGAGAAGTTCAGTTTACTGTGAAGGAAGGTCATATTACAAACAATTAAGAGAAATCATGGTGATTTTGGTGGCGGTGGTGGGAACCCACCTGAACAATTCCCTCTGAATTTCTCTGAAATAGTCATTTGTAACAAGCACAATCAATCGAACAATTTGCCTCACTGTTACAGCTCTTAGGTGTGGAGACACTTCTCCGGCTGTTGTGACAGAATTGTCAATTGCTTAAAAAGTATCAAAATATGCATTTCTCACCATCCTTAGTGAATATCTATCAGGTTACCTGACTGACATAACTATGCCTTGAGATATACCTGAAAACCCTTTAAATTCATTTACCCTTCTCAAAATGAATTGTGGGGGAATTTTGACAGAAAAGGCACATTTAAAGATGTCCATTGAGAGAAAATACGTAAGGAAAACATATTGCTTGGAGTTGATTTCAATGGGCCTACCTTAAGCATGACAAGGCTTGGATCCAGCCCAATTTTTTTTTTGAATTGCTGATTAATTTGGAAACAGAACAGGAATTACATGTGGCAAAACGTTTGCAAGTCAGGTGGTCCAGAAACAGATAGGTGTCTAATCCCTATACCTGAAACCAGTCACTTCACTCAGTTGCCCTGTAGCTCATTGTGGGCTAGAAGTAATGAGAAATTTATTTAGCACTAATAGTCATTTGGCATGCAGAGTCCTGAAACAGCAAGTTTGGTTCCCTAACTTAGAACTATCCAGATGTTCTGAGAGAGCTGGTGAATATTTACATTGCCAGTTGTCACGGAACGTCTGTTTAAACCATCTGCAGTGCTGCCAATCCCATGAGAACCGGCTTTCTCACTAGCCTTACCAGGTTACTAGCTTGATATAGCTGTGCTTTGAGATATACCTGAACACTCTTTACATTCATTTGCCCTTCTCAAAACGAATTGTGGGGCATGCATCGATCTCCTTGCACATTATTCATTACACCCCAAAGGGTTAACAGGATGTTCTTGACATGTACTAAGCTGAACAACATTGCTGTGGGATGTAAGAGTAGTGTTGCCCAATGGAGCAGATAAAATTTGTTTTATGACCCCAAGGAAATTTAAGATGAAGAGCGGACTTGTTCCAAAAGAGTCAAAGAACAAGAACAAACATTAGAGCCGGCACGTATGGGATGAAGGGAAGAGCCGGGGGCGGGGGGGGGGGATCTTCCATCTAGGCAAGAGCTAAAACTACTTCGCTCCTCAAAATTCCCCTCTGCAGATTTTGATGTCAAGTACTCTAAACAGCTGAAAATTATTTAATATCTGTGTATGAGAGCCAAAGCTATTTTATCTCAATATTTGATACTTAGTTGATATTTGACAGTATTTTGATAGCTGACACGCAATACCAACTAGATCGAATTTAGTAATATTTATTTGTTTATTGGGCTAACATGCAGTGATATTTATTACCTAACTGTATTCCACAGTTGACATGCTCTGATATTTAGTGTTTGGATTAGACATGTGCTCCGCTCCGATTAGGAGCGGAGAAGCAGTAGAGAATTGGCCTGCTCCGCCTTACCCAGAGGCGGAGTAGAAGTGGACCGCGGACCCCTAGAAGCAAGGCGAAGAGAAGCGGCCATTTTTCGGAGCTCCTCTTTCAGGTGGAGCGCTCCGATCGCCATCTTGAAAACATTTCGCCCATAGGATTGCATTGCGGGAAATAATCGCGGATAACTGGGTTGTTTTTGAAGCTATCGTTCTGAAAATTCTTGTGCTCAGAGAGTCGTGGATGGGGGTCATTTTGAGACTACTCTCACCTCTCTGCGTTGTGCAGGTCGCGTGCTAGAATTTTTTAAAAATCAGGTAAACAAATGGACAGCGTGGGTCAAACGGTGGTTTTCGCCCATAGGATTGCATTGAGGAAAAGAATTGGGGATAACTGGGTTGATTTTTAAGCTATCGTTCCGAAAATTCTTGTGCACAGAGAGTTGTGGATGGGGGTCATTTTGAGACTACGCTCACCTCTCTGCGTGGTGTGGGTCGCACGCTAGAATTTTTGGAAAAATCGGCGGGAAAAATACCTTTTTCGAAGGGCTGAGGGGCAGAGTCAGCTCCCGGTCATGATGATCCCAGAGTTGGAGGAGGGCATAGGCAAAACGGGTAACTTGGGATTCTGGGAAACTTCTCTTTCTTAATCTGGACGGACTTTTCCCAGTGTTTTTTAACACAGTAGCCCCACCAAATGCACAAACACAACCTGAAATCATATACTAAGCCAATAATAAGAGATAGAAACACAGCACTGCTACCCACCCTAACTTTGGGGAACAACTGAAAAGATGTGGTGCAAGGGGATGAGCTCCCCTAGGGCATCTCATTGTGGACGTGCCCCCACTCTCTCCTGTACTGGAAGGCCATCAGAGCCTTCCAAAGAGAGTAACCCGGTGGAGCAATGCCTATCATGAGTCGAAGTGAGCGTTTACTTCTTAGTGGTGGAGCAATGCCTATTATGAGTTGAAGTGAGCGTTTATTTCTCAGAGCTCTTGGTGAAGCAATGGCTTTCTTGAGCTGAACTGGCAGCTGCTTCCCTCTCCCCCGGGCACGTCCCCCTATTACTGGTAAAAGACAGATATAGCCTTTTTAAAAAAGTTCTTCTTGTTGTTTATTCAGCAACACTGCTGCTTTTAATTCCACCCCTCCTTTGTTTATTTATTTATTTATTCCATTTTATATGCATTACTGGCTTATCCTTGGCTCACTTCCTTATGCCCCCAGAAATGCCAGCTGCATGCCTGCCTGCCTTCCGTCCCTCCTCCCCTGCCCACCTCGCAGGGATGTTGTGTGTGTGTGGCTTTGACTCAGGGGAGAAGTCCTTCCTGCGCTCACTTGGAGTTTTGGAAGTTCCAAATTTTGCAGGTTTAAGCCCCGCCAAAAAACAGGGGATGATGGGACTGCCTTGAGTCTCGGCGTGCGGCGTATGTATCCCTGGATAAGCTTTCATGGTGGTGAGTTTGAGGTTTTTTTTTAACGTGCAAAATTGACGGAGCTATGGAAAGGGGTGTGAATGGGGTGCCCGGTTTTCATAAATTCCCCAAAAATCAGGGGATGATGGGACTGCCTTGAGTCTCGGCATGCGTATGTATCCCTGGATAAGCTTTCATGGTGTCGAGTTTGAGGTTTCTAACGTGCAAATTGACGGAGCTATGGAAAGGGGTCTGAATGGGGTGCCCGATTTTCAAAAATTCCCCAAAAATCAGGGGATGATGGGATTGCCTTGAAACTTTGCGTCCATGTGGACACATGGATAAGCTATCATGGTGCTGAGTTTGAGGTTTCTAACATGCAAATTGATGGAGCTATCCCAAGGGGTCTGAATGGGGTGCCCGATTTTCAAAAATTCCCCAAAAATCAGGGGATGATGGGATTGCCTTGAAACTTGGTGTCCATGTGGACACATGGATAAGCTATCATGGTGCCGAGTTTGAGGTTTCTAACGTGCAAATTGATGGAGCTATCCCAAGGGGTCTGAATGGGGTGCCCGATTTTCATAAATTCCCCAAAAATCAGGGGATGCCGGGATTGCCTTGAAACTTGGCATGTGTGTGTATACCCCCATGAGGTGTCATGGTGCCAAACGTGAGGTTTCTAACTTGAACATAAAAAAAGTTGTATAATTTTTTAGCTTTCAATGCAACCCTATGGGGGGGAAACGGAGCTCCGATCCGGATCCGGAGCTCCGAGCGGAGCGGAGCGGAAGTGGGCGGAGCGGGGGCGGGGCGAAGCGGCCCGGTCTGAAAATCGCGGATCTGGAAGTGAAGCGGAGCGGGGGGGCCGTGCACACCCCTAGTTTGGATGTTCTGGATAGCTGACATGGCACTTAATATTTCACAGCATCTGATGATGTAGCACGAAATACAAAAGTTTAGCATGAGGTTTTTGATAAAATAACATGCAATGGTTTGACAGTATCTTAATAGCTGATGGGATTTCTTATTTGATGTATGCCAAAACCAAAACAATCAAGTACTCATTTTTGAGATTAAAAATAATCATCAAAAATGCAAATTAGAATTTTAAATTCAGAATTCCATACTCAAAATGATAAATTTCACATATTTTCAATTTTTTCTTTCTGTTTTACACAAGGCTGGTAAATGTGCAGAACATACCAAAAGGATAGCAGCGCAATGCTGAGGCTAACAGAAAATCCAGTCAGTGCAGGAGAATAATTTATTGATTCAAATAGTATAAATCTCAACCCCAATGAATTTTGAGCAATAAATCGGGGGGCAGATAAAGCCGACACATCTGAGAATACTCTAGCTGTAAAAGGACTTACTGACGCTGAGCTCCCTTTTTCTTTTGTTAGTTTCTGTTAAAAATATATGCATATTTAGAGAACAACCCTATTTCCATTAAAATCAGTGAGTACTCTCCCACTAATTTCAAAAGGATCAACACCGCAAACTTAACTTGTTTGTGTGTGTTTATTGACAGTATGTCAACTTAATAGTCTTTTAGCATTTAAGAAAGCTATAAAGACTGATCTATTCCGTCAGGCCTATCCAGTGGAATTTTAGGATGTTTTTAGGATGTTTTAATAATGTATACTATGTTTTTAATTCAGTTTTATGTATTTTATACTTATTGTTCCCTGCCTCGATCCAAACAGAGAGGCGGATAAGACATAAATATTATTATTATTATTGTTATTATTATTTTGGGTTACAACATTTTATTCTATTTGAACAGTTTATCATTTTTGCACCTCTCCCCTCCGCCAAGGATTTCGAAGCAGCAATATGGCTACTATTACTATTCCACATAGCAATTCCCTCAATGAATATATACACACACACACTTAGGGTGCAATCCTATCCATGTTTAGATGGAAAAAGTCCTACAACTCCCAGTAGGCCCCAGCCAGCATCATGGGAATTGTAGGACTTCCTCTGCCCCCCGTCTAAACATGCACAGGATTGTGCCTTTTGAGTATCTGGCAAAAGCTGTCAGCCAACTAGCACTTTGATGTCTGCGCACCTTTCTGCAATACGGTTACTCTGCCAAAATACACCATGCTGGCCAACTCATAGCAATATTTAGTTCTGAAATTCATTATTCCCTGGATTAATGTCTACCTCCTTGTGCTAATACTGATCTTTACCAAGAGGGCATATTTTATGGTCTCGGCCGCCTGTCTATTTCAACATCTGAGGGTGCATTCCGCCCCCTCCCCACACTGCTACATCCCTTCTGAGATGCCTGCATATAAAAGCACATATTTAAATCCATCAAAGAATTCATAGTGTGACTAATTTGAATCCTTCCTCTTCAGAGGGAGGTAATAGTAGGAATAGTGCATTTCATGGTAATCAAATGCTTGAGCATTCCAGAGACCTAATTTGATAGCATTCACTGAAGAAAAATAAAATAAAATTGGGTTTAGTTATAGCTCGTGTATAAATCCCTGTCCCCCCCTCCCCAATATAATGAGATGGGATATTCAAAGGATGCTACAGGCCTGCAGCCAAAAAGGTTGCTGGTTATTTCAAACTGTTAGTGTGAGCTTCAGCCTTCTTCATCTCCATAACAATGCATAGCTCTGTCCTCCTTACATTTTTCCTTCCCTTGTCAGGCTCCTCCCTCTGGCACGCCTCCTATTTTTCTGGACCATTCTCTTTTCTAACTATCCTGTCTTTAGCCTCCTACCTTTTTGGGTGGGCCCTTGCTTCCTCTCCTAAACACATCTGTCTGCCTTGTCTTTCTGTAGGCTCTGAGCAGCTCAACCACAGCTGCAGACACTTCTACTGTCCCCCTTCTCCACGATATCTCTGCAAATTACTGCCAGAGGTTTCATTACCACCACCACCACCAGAGCCACCACATCTCTTACTATATTAACACAGGTTGTCATTTAAGCTCTTCTCCACTACAGCATTCTAGTACTGCTGGGACATTGCTTTCCAAAATTAGATGGGAAGGGCAAATAAAACGGTGGTTCCATGAAACACTGAATATATTTGCAGAGCAGTGCTATGGTCCCTGGAAAGTATCCCAGGGATCCGATGTATTGATTTCTTGGGTCCTCCCTCTCGAAGACTTTGCAAGAGGGACTACACAATCCCACCCCCATTTATAGACCTCTTGACTGCATCTAAAAAAGACATCCCAAAGTGGTTTGCAACATAAACGATTAAAATACAAAAGGTCTACAGTTAAAATGATTAAAAGGAGAACGCAAAATATCTCCGTTAAATTCATTTAAAACAAATAACCAACCAACAAAAGACATTCTCAATTAAAACATTAAAATCAGAGAAGTAACAATGAGCAAACTGGGCAGCCCAACCAGGCAGGGAATGCCTGGGTGAAAACATAGGCCTTTAACTGGTGCCTAAAACATATCACAGTTGGCACTTCCCATACGCCAAAGGGGAAGGCATTCCTTAAATTCAGTGCCGCCATGGAGAAAGCCCATTTCCAGGTTGCTGCCAGATGCAAGTGCTGTAAAACCAGCAAGGCCTCCTCCTCCAATCTCAGGGATTAAAGAGGTATATATTGGGTGCTCTATTATCCAGAAGTACCACTCCCCAAGAATAAGATCGTTCTACAATGTTTATACATGAGTAAGTCTGGTTCAGCAAAGGTACCCTCCAATTTTAATTAAAAGTTTTCTGTTTTCAGTTTCAGTTATTTTCATTTTATCCTGTATAGTGTTTGGTGTGTGTGTTAATTACTTGTTTCCTTGGAATATTTTCCCCTTTTCTTTTTCTTTTTTTATAGTGGAAATAAAAAGAAAAAAATGATGCAAGGAAATCAGTAGTCTCCTGCCTGTGAAACAGTTATTGAGGTTAACAAACAATTCAGCAATAATCTCTCAGCTACAGTAAACAAGAAGCAATAAAATGGAAGCTTTTAACAGGAAACTTTTGATTAAAGTTACAGTAGCACTTAAAGTCCTCAGTGACTGGGGCCACAGCTAGACCTAAGGTTTATCCTGGGATCATCCAGGATTCGCCCCTGCCTGAGCACTGGATCCCCTGTGTGTCACCTAGATGAACAGGTTTGACCTCTGGACAATCCAGTGATAAACCTTAGGTCTAGCTATGGCCTGGGTTCACAAACATGATAATCCACACTCAAGATTAGAGTATGGGTTGAGTGTGGGTTGTTGTTGAACCATGGGTTGTTGCTGAAATGTGAGTTATTATTTTGTCTAAACTCAGCCATAATAACAAACCATGGTTTGTTAACCACTAACAACCCAAAGTTCACAACCCAACAACAAACCATGAGGTCTCTCTCTTCATGGGTTGTTCATAGTTAACAAGCTATGGTTTGTTAGCAAAGGCTGGGTTTAGACAATATGATAATCTATGTTCCAATGACAACCCATGCTCAACCCTTACTGAACCCTTGGGTATGGGTTATTGTGTTGTCTGAACCCAGGCAATAGCCCTTAAAAGCATCAATAACTTTTTGTCAGTCCACATTGGACAGGCTAGTGTAGTAACTGTTATATTGTATAAAGCCCAACCACCATCACCACAAAACAT
Organism: Elgaria multicarinata webbii; assembly: GCF_023053635.1. Classification (NCBI taxonomy): domain Eukaryota; kingdom Metazoa; phylum Chordata; class Lepidosauria; order Squamata; family Anguidae; genus Elgaria; species Elgaria multicarinata. The sequence goes on along the minus strand of NC_086177.1, from coordinate 11,867,982 downwards.
TCCTGTCACAAATTAGGTTTGAAAAATCCTGTGGGATAACACAGCAGACACTGAAATACATCTGTCAACAAAATCTTCTGGGTTCTCTGAAAAAGTGATCAAAGTGTGTGGCAATTCCAGAAAAAAAGGGCTAGTGTGGAAGCAACTGTACTATATTCATGCTCATTTCATCTAATAGTAACCTTCTTACCTTATAGATTCACCCACAACATAAATTGTATTTATACTGTATTTTGTAATTGTGTTTTTAGACTGTTGGTTGTTTTATTATGCTTTTCATGGTTTTAATTTTTATGCACCGCCCAGAGAGCTTTGGCTATTGGGTGGTATAAAAATGAAATAAATAAATAAATAAATAAATAGTCTCGGTTGCTTCTGGGACTCAGGAAAAAGACTAGTTAGTAACCTGAATACTTCTTGCAGTTTCCACACATTATCTTTAATAGTAGTTTACCAAATGACTCTTGTGAATAACAGCACTAGATTCCATGTGTAGAACTGTGTCTGGGTTTTTTGTATACTCTGAAAAGATTGCATTGTTTGGGATGGAGTTGTCACTGAAAAAGTGCATTTGAACTTCCCTTCTGGCTTTTTTTGTCATGTATGCACACTTTTAATGCGGAAGAGAAATGGAATAAACATTACATCCTGTAGGTGCTACATTTGTATTAGGAGCAGGCACAAATCAGATTTAAGCTTCCTGTGTGAAGATGCCCTCAGAAGACAGAGAATATTTTGGAAGCTCAGAGTATAAAGACTGCTTTCTAGCTCTCACTGCAACATCAATAGCAACTTTAGAAGAATTTTCCATAGAAGAATAGCCTTTGCATGCCCAGGTGACATGCCTTACTAACACCTGGTTGGTGCCTGGGGCATTTGACTGATAATTATAGGCCTTTGTTCTTCTTTTTGACAGTCTCTAATCATGGTTGGGTGTTTTTTTTAAATTGCTATGAGTTTTCTATTACCAATTACCACCCCTGTCATTTTTTCCACCTAATACAAGGCTCTTGATCTCAAAGACCTTGTGGCCACGCCAACCTTCTTCTCAAACATGAACATTATGGGCGATGGCCACAATCCATCAAGAGTTAGCTTTGACTAAGGTTTAAAGTACACATGATTAGATTTCATGAAGTCTTTCCAAAAGGCCACTGCAGGGTCTGAGGATTTGGACTGGAGCTGTGGTACAGGGTAGAGTGGATTTATCCCTTCCCCCTGGGCTGACTCCCAAACTGGCAGCATGAAGGAAGATGTGAAGGGAATTTGCACTGCAGAATCAGCACTGGGTGGGTTGGGGGAAGCAGTAACCCCTGTTGCATGGTGTTATTTTAGACATTTCCCCCCACCTTTCAGGACTGCCTCCACAGAACGCACTGTACAGCTAAATGATGATGATGATGATGATGATGATGATGATGATACACAAAACAATACAAAATAAAACTAGCACCAGATTAAAATAATGCACCAGCATGAAGTCATTAAAAGAAAGGTTAAACAAAACAAAGGAGTAAGGGTGTGCTTCGCCTTGGTCCCGAATTCCGAATCTGAGGCCATGGCTAGACCAGACCCAGGCCCAGCGCTGCCATAGAGGCAACTCAGGCGGTGGCCTAGAGCACCAAGCAAACGAGGGCACCGAACAGCAACCCGGAAGCTGCTCTCCTAGCGTCCTGGCTCCTTCGAAGCCAGGATGCTGGGCTTGGAGGCGGAGGTTTCAGTACGGTGCGCCAGGAAGCCACTTCCAGGCGCGCTGCTTCAAAGCCTCCGCCCCGCCCCCCAACCCCAGCATCCTGGCTTCAAAGCTGGGAGCGGGAGGGAGTGGGCGAGCAGGTGAGCGAGGGGGGGGGCAGTGAGCGAGCAAGCGGGCGGGTGAGCGAGGGGGGCGGGGCAGAGTCTTCAGAACGCGCCTGCCTAGGGCGCAATGTAGTCTGGCACTGGCCCTGATCAGACCTATATCCTGGGATTGTCCTGGGGTCATCCCTGTTCATGTAAATGACACACAGGGGATCCAGGGATCAGCCAGGGATGACCCCGGGATGATCCCAGGATATAGGCCTGGTCTAGTCATGGCCTGAGTCAAAGCAGACTGATTTGGCCCGCCTTGGCCTGAATCCGGTTTGGGACTGGATCAGGCTGCCTCGACCCGCTACATTAAGGGAAAATCCTGCTGCCTTCCGCATTCTTTGCAGGATTGCAAATGGCGCCATTACACGGGCAGACACGGATGACCTAACATTTCAGTTCCCTCCTATGTTTTTCATTAGACAGCACCATCTGGTGGCTGAAATATTGCACTACACAGGCATTACATGCTATGTTTTGTGCGCATTTTAATACTTGATTATCTCTGGTGTTTTTTGAACTGGGGTAAACCTGAAAAAGTGTAGGAGGGGCCCTGGATGCTGACGACGTTGTGTAATGAACCTGCAAACCTCCATGAGTGGCCAATCGCTGGTGTAGAGAAGTTCTTAGTGACGACTAATTAGTGTGGCACCTTATTATGTATCTTAAAAAAGAAAAGGAAAAAGGAAATGCATCACCCCCGATTTCTATAACATTTGCATATGCTAATTTATAAAGATAGGTAAAAAGAATGAAATAAGTACTATAATTTAATTAGAAATACAACACCTCCAGACTGACAAGTTGATATGTGTGCTTGATCACTCAGCTATCCAGGTGCTAACTATTGATGGGCGTCTTTACGACTCCTCCTCCCTCTTTTATTCTTCTTTAACTTTGAATATTAAAATAGAAGTCACCTTTAAATAGAGGATTGTCTTCTGAAAAGTAGGACACATGGCCATCCTGGGACTAACTTAAGTTGCATTGATTTCATGGAGACCTGGGGCGTTGCTAGATCTACCGGGTGTTCCGTCGTTGAGGAGCGGTGAAAGCGGATTTTCTCGTTCAGCCGTGACGCCTCATGATCCACACCTGCCTTCGATTTGTGGCGGAAGTTTGCGCCGGTTGTGCTGCTGCTGCCGCGAGCACGGTTGCGCAGCCACACCGGCCTGATTGCCGCGGCTTTTTTTTTCGCTCGCTGCACGGTTTGCGCACGTCCGAAAGACCGCAAACTTGCGCAGCTGTCAGCGATGCCGCCGCCGGCCCTGGCGGCGGCAGCGGCGGCAGTGCCAGTGCCAGCTGAAGTGCTGCTGGTGCTGTTGAGGGTCAACATTGATGTGCTCACTTCCTGATGGGGGTCGTGGCGGGTGTCATATGACCCGAGGTCAATCGTCTGCATGGCCACTCTGTGCCTACATCTCCCATCATGCCTCTGAGGTGTCGGCGGCGATGATCGCCTCTGTGCCCTGTGCCCCATCCCAAGGAGCCAACCCACATCTGGCCATAGCCATGGCAGCAGCCCACAAACAGCTCTGCCCTCTGCCAGCCTGGTACCCACACTAACAGGCAGCGTACAGCACCGCCATTATGCGGCCACGGTAGCTGCCCACCGCAAGGAGTCACCAGCCACTTTTCCGGTCCTCCGGTCCTGCGCAAACTGTCACTGGGGAAATAAAAAAAACCCCACTAGAACAGGCGCACATCCCCCACCCATCCCCCACACACCCCAGCAGCACACTAGCCACTTTTCCGTTCCTCCGTTCCTGCGCAAACTGTCACTGGGGAATAATAAAAAAAAAAGCCGCTCTGCCGCGCTGCCCCAGCTGGCGGACTGCGCGCAAATGGTGGAGGCGGCTTGACCGAAGCCGCTGACCACTCCCCCTTAGCACGCCTTTTCCTGCCCAGTGCGGACCGCAGTGACCTCACATCCTCCCACACGTACTCCGAATTACCGCGGGACGGCAGGAAAAGGCGCCCTAAAACTCACTTTTTTAAAGTCGGGAGAAAGAGGCTTCACCGCAGGATAACGGCGGATCCTCGTGAACGTCATCTGGAAGCCTCGACGTGACTGTGGAAGGTAACGCGTGCTAGAGCCTCGTCTAGTAACGCCCCTGGTCAACTTTGGTTGGATTGTGCCCTGTGGGTTTTGTGGTGATTTTCTAACTGTGTTCCAAGGAATCCTGCCAAAGGAAGTGAGGCAGGTGGCTATGAGGAGTAGACCCTTTTCTGCTGTGGCACCCCGGCTGTGGAATGAGCTCCCTAGAGAGGTTAACCTGGCACCTATGTTGTACTCTTTCCAATGCCAGGTGAAGAACTCCCCATCCCAGTACTTTAGCAATTTACTATCCTAGTCTTTTAACTGCTATTTTAAATTTGGATTTTAAATCCATATTTTAAATGTTTGCATTGCTGCTCAGTTTTATTCTGGGTGTACATTTGTACTGTGGTTTTATATTGTGGTTTTAAGCTATCATATGCTGTGCTTATGGTTTTAATTTTTTTGGAATGTCCAGAGAGCTTTGGCTATTGGGCGGTATAGCAATGAAATAAAACAAAACCCTGGGGTTCTAAAGAAGTTGATCAGGATCAACTTTGTGAACCGCCCAGAGAGCTTCGGCTATTGGGCAGTATAAAAATGTAATAAATAAATAAATAAATATCAGGATGTTTTCCATGAGAAAAACAAAACAAAAACAAGCTTCCCCTAAAGACAGCATGTATTGCATTGCCAGTCTTTTCCTGAACTCTAGTTTTCGACACAGGTCATGTTTAGGCCCAACAAACTTACCCGTTGCCCCGGATGAACAGAGAGCATGCTGTAGAATGCATCCCAGGGCCCACTGCTTCATGTATGGCCTCTTCTGCAGACAAATCGATGTGAAAAGGGTTCCCCTACGGCCAGACTTTTGATAACTACTGGGCCAGACTATAAGATAGATAATGAGTAACAGGAAGAAGAATTGAAAAGACAGCTTTAGATATAAATATAGAATACTCTGTATTTATAAAATGAGTGCACTAGAGAAGATCTTTTTAAATTGATTGATATGCTGGCTTTTAAATCAGTTGTTGTGACCTTAACTTAAAGCAAGGCCAGGAGATTTCAGAGAAACACAACACATATCTCCTGGCTGTACATATTTTAGAAGGAATCACGTATGCATGGTCACACTGAAAATAGGCCTTTTGTGGGAGGCGGTGAGGCATGTAACACCCAGGGGCTAGTGATGCATGAAGGTTGGGTTTTCAGTATATCACACGGCACCCTTGGAATGTCTTGAATTGAATGCTTCGAATGATCAGAAGCGGATGTGTGGGGCACAGTCAGCAATGCAGAAGAATGGCTTCTCAATGGCAGGAGACATTTCCCCAATTAGGTGGACTTTGCCATAAAGTAGGTCAATTAGCCGTGGGTGGACCATGTTTGGTCAATGTCACCTGCAAATAAACATCCTAGAGGAAATGATGGCCCTTGAAGAGGGTGGCCACTTATGAATCACCAAAGAAAAGAATGAAAGAGGATACTGATTTGCATAAATTTGCATACGCTAATTTATATTTATTTATTTATTTATTGCATTTTTATACTGCCCGATAGCTGATGCTCCCTGGGCAGTTCACAAAAATTAAAACCATTCAAAGTATAACAGAAACAGTATAAAAAACATGATATAAAATACAATGTAAAAGCACAACCAGGATAAAATCAGCAGCAGTGCAGAAATGCAAATTTTAAAATACAAATTTAAAACAGCAAAGTTAAAATTAAATTTATAGACTGTTAAAAGAGAATAGAAAGGTCTTCACCTGGCATCTGAAAGAATATAGTGTAGGTGCCAGGCAAACCCCCTTAGGGAGTTCATTCCACAGCCGGGGTGCCACAGCAGAGAAGGCCCTCCTCCTGTAAAGAAGCACATTTAGAAATAATGATTGGGGAGTACCTAATACAGGCAGTGTGCCATTGGGAATGACAGCTAGCTCAATGGGAAAGTAGTGCTTGCCAGCAACTGGAAATTACTGGAAACAACTACTTCTGGAATGGGACAAGTCAGCAGAAGTCGTGGAAGGATGCTCCACTGACTTGTCCCCATCCTGGAAGTGGTAGTTTCTGGTAGTTTCTTGGGTTGCCCAGCAAGCGCGACTTTCTCATTGTGCCAGTGGACATTCCTGCTAGTGTAGGGTGACCATATAAAAAGAAGGACAGGGCTCCTGTACCTTTAACAGTTGCATAGAAAAGAGAGTTTGAGCAGGTGTCGTTTGTGTATATGCAGAATCTGGTGGAATTCCCTCTTCTTCGCAACAGTTAAAGCTGTTTTGTATCTGGTCAAGAGGAAGCCCAGGGGTGGGGAACCCGTTTTGACCTGAGGTTCAAATGGCTTTGGGCAACTGTTTTGGGGGTTGCATGCCAGCACTGGGCCAGACCACATCCCAAAGTGGGCAGAACCACCCCGCTACTAACATGACACACAGAGCCCAATTAATATTGCCACCTGGTGCCTGACTAGTAAATCGGGGTTTAAGGGTGGGACCCTGTTATCGGAGCTTCCCCTTAGACCTGCAACTTAGCCGCCTCCTCTCTCTCTCTCTCTCTCTCTCTCTCTCTCTCTCTTTCTCTCTCTCAGCATGTCTCCACCATGCCTTATCCCAGGGATCATCTCTGTGCGTACACATGACGCACAGGGGATCCTGGGGGCAGGGAGGGCTGATCCCTCCATTTCCCTGGGATAACCAGGACGGCTTTTAGCCGATTTCCCCTGCAGCCTCAGGATCATCCCAAGACTGTGAGAGGTGTGGGTGGCCATCCCGGTTTCGTCCCAGCTCTTCGCAAGTAAATGCGAGGAGCCAGGAACCAGGCACAGGGCACATCGGGAGTGGGGCGTGGGTTCGGGGATTTTTTAAAAACATACTTTTTATCTGGAGCGCAAGTGCACTCCAGCTCCTTTTCTTTAAAAAAAAATATGGAGGGCGTGACATCCTCCCTCCTCCCTCAACATCGCGCACCACGTGAGATCCTCCCCCCTCCGCCGGGAGGTGTAGACATGCCCCTCCCTCTCTGATGTCCATATATTGGTGGTGGCAATGGTGTGTGTGTGAATGCTGTATGAGGTCTCTCTGCTCAGAAGACTACAGAGTAGTGGATGAATCAAGCAAGGTGGCTTCTCTTCAAGGCATACTTCAGGGCCTCTTACAGCTCATGTGTGTCTGAACACATAGGCCACAGCTAGACCTAAGGTTTCTCCTGGGATCATCCAGGGTTCGCCCCCGCCTGAGCACTGGATCCCCTGTGTGTCACCTAGATGAACAGGTTTCACCCCTAGATGATCCAGGGATAAACCTGAGGTCTAGCTATGGCCATAGTTTGGGTATCACTCTCATAGTATAGTAAGTGGGTGTACTGGAATGTAAGGACAGATTGCACCAGCCTTTCTCCACCTGGTGCCTTATAGGTATTTTGAACTACAACTCTCATCAGCCCTAATCAGTGCCCATGTGGTGGTCCAAAACTTCTGGAAGGCACCAGGTTGGGGAAGGCAGGATTATAAAGTTGACAACTTTTAAGAAACCCAAATGTGGGAATATAAATAGCTACCTGGTTTTCAAGACCCTACCCACGGTCTCCATGATTCAATTCACATAATAGGACCAATTTCTCTTATTTTCAGTGGCTTCTCTATTCTCAGGAATCCTAGCAATTATATGAACTTCTGGATTCCACCCCTACCCCCTGGCTGAGAACTTTTGTTCCTCTTGTCAAAACTCTTGATATTTGCTCAGGCATTTTGACCAAGAAGGTGCCTCGAAATTTGTTTCGAAATTTCAATGTAAGAGAGACGTGGTGGGAACTCGGTGTTGTGGAGAACCTTCTTCCCCATCGAAACAAACACTTTTGCTTCCTTTGAAATTCCTGGCAAGTTTTGCCCAACCCTGAACCTTCAAATTCACCTTGAAATTTCACTTCAAGCAATATTCAGTGGCAATTCTTCTCTGAACAGGAGTTGGGAGAGTAGAAGTGGATTTTGTTGCATAGCTTGACCCTTTCATGGGTAGCTGGATTCTACAAAAACCAAACCAAACTAAACCAAAACCAGATCCACCTAACACTAAGGGCTTCCCATTTATGGAGCACATGCATTGGGGGCATGTTTAGAGCATTACAAACCAAACCCAGAGAAAGATGTAACGTTTTGATGTGGCACAGCTGACTTGATTTTCTTTTCCATAATATGATAGCGTTGGCAACGTTTCTTTTTTACAACACCTTGATTAACATTCAATAGAACCCCTGGATCCCAGATAAAATAGCCTTGCATACCACACTTCTTTTGTGAAAGGACTTGTTGAAAGCGGAGAATATCAAGAAGTGATCTTGATAGGCTGGAGTGCTGGGCTGAAAACAACAGAATGAAATTTAATAGGGATAAATGCCAAGTTCTACATCTAGGAAATAGAAACCAAAGGCACAGTTACAAGATGGGGGATACTTGGCTCAGCAATACTACAAACGAGAAGAATCTTGGAATTGTTGTAGATCACAAGCTGAATATGAGCCAACAGTGTGATACGGCTGCAAGAAAGGCAAATGCTATTTTGGGCTGCATTAATAGAAGTATAGCTTCCAAATCGCGTGAGGTACTGGTTCCTCTCTATTCGGCCCTAGTTAGGCCTCATTTGGAGTATTGCATCCAGTTCTGGGCTCCACAATTCAAGAAGGATGCAGACAAGCTGGAGCGTGTTCAGAGGACGGCAACCAGGATGATCAGGGGTCTGGAAACAAAGCTCTATGAAGAGAGACTGAAAGAACTGGGCATGTTTAGCCTGGAGAAGAGAAGATTGAGGGGAGACATGATAGCAGTCTTCAAAGACTTAAAAGGTTGTCACACAGAGGAGGGACAGGATCTCTTCTTGATCCTCCCAGAGTGCAGGACACGGAATAACGGGCTCAAGTTAAAGGAAGCCAGATTCCGGCTGGACATCAGGAAAAACTTCCTGACTGTTAGAGCAGTATGACAATAGAATCTGTTACCTAGGGAGGTTGTGGGCTCTCCCACACTTGAGGCATTCAAGAGGCAGCTGGACAACCATCTGTCAGGGATGCTTTAGGGTGGATTCCTGCATTGAGCAGGGGGTTGGACTCGATGGCCTTGTAGGCCCCTTCCAACTCTGCTATTCTATGATTCTATGACATTGAAACAAACTATGCACACACATTTGGTCAAGTGCATACTAAGCTACTTGATACCCTTAACTATACTTCATTGACATATTCTCCTAACATCCAACATATGTTGCTCCTATTGAAGACATAATTGTTGAAAAGCACTGGACATTTGTCTTCACATTAATACATTCTCCATCTAGCCCCACTTTGAGGTTTGCCTTTTTTTTTTCTTGGCCATTTTTGGTCCTGTCTTCATTTCTCTTTCATCTCTGATTTAGCCCATAATAACAGAAAAACCAAGAAAATAAAAAGAATATAACTTAATATTGGCATTGGTTGTGATTATATTCTTAAATGGATAACCAAAAAACAAAAAAACATACTGCTGTATTGTAGGACTGAAAATATAAGTCTTTATTCATACGTTTGGTTTGTCAAATTCTGCTATAGAGATCTCCTGCTTGGCTTGTTGGCAAAGGACTCCTGAAGTCTGACACTGCATCTTGCAGCTCAGGTTCAGCAAAGTTTAATTCAGAAAGAGTCAAGATCTTACAAGATGTGCTATTGGACCCCAGGGTCAGCAATACTGATTTCAATTAACTTGAGGAGGTGCAGAGGTCTTGTATGGAGCTCTGCTTTGACCCAGCAGCTTGGGTTTCACAAAGTTTATTTTAATTAGCTAACAGGAAAGCTGTCTTTCAATACGTCTCCTTAGTTCTAGCAAACCCAGCTTTTGAAAAGGTTACCATAACTGCCAATGAAATTGTTCAGCAAATCCCAATGAAGGTGAAACTGATCAGAGGAAAGGCAAATAGGTCAGCTTTCAAAACTGGAGTGAGATATTTAGTGGAGGCAGAGAAACTATGTCTTGTGTTCCACATTTTCTATAAAAAGTACTCTTAGGGCTCGTCTACACCAAGCAGGATATTCCACTATGAAAGTGGTATGAAAGTGGGATATAAAAGTAGGGCTGTGCACGGCCTCAGATCTGAATCCCAAATCCGAAGTGGATCGGGGTGATTTGGACCCTTCCAAACCAGATCTGAGGCGGTTCGGGTGAAGGCCGAGGCGGCCCGAAGCCGATTGGCTCCGAAGTTTTGGGCCGCCTCGGTGCTTCGGAGCCGACCTCACCCTCAGCCCCCCACCCTCCAGCAGTCTCCTTACTTGCTGCCTCTGTCGCCGCCGCCATCTTGGTTCTGGCGGCTTCTGGTGCCACCGCTGGAAATGAAAGAGAGTAGGCTGTGCGATTTTAAGATATCAGGTGGCCTCTGCTGTGATTAGTACCTCTATGGCCACCATAGTTTGTGTCCATAGAGGTACTAATCAGTAGAGGCCATGTGATATCTTAAAATTGCACGGCCTACTCCCTTTCATTTCTGTTGGCGGCACCAGAAGCTCCCAGAAGAAAGATGGCGGCAGCAACGGAGGCAGCAGGTAAGGAGACTTGTGGGGGGCACACAGAAAACTCTGAGTTGCCTTGGAGGGCACAGATTTCCTGAGGCACCCCGAGGCAGATTGTGGCTGCTTCGGGGGCTCCGGATTGGCCTTCGAGGCGGATTGGCGGGTGGCTGCACAGCCCTATATAAAAGGCAGGAGCTGCACTACTGCTTTATAGTGGTATTGAAGTGCATTGACAACTGTTGGGGCCCATGACACATCTACACCAAGCAGGATATAATGCTATGAAAGTGGTATGAAAGTGGTATACGGCATGTGTCAATGGGCCCCAACAGTCATCAGTGCACTTCAATACCCCTATAAAGCAGTAGTGTGGGTCTTGCCTTTTAGATACTGCTTTCATACCACTTTCATAGTGGAATATCCTGCTTGGTGTAGATGAGCCCAAAGGGTTGTAGAATATATACAATCTTGTTGTAAGGGTTTGATCAGTTTGGTGACTGTGAACAAGTGTTCAGGGACATGTGACAATAGAATGTTCACCGGTTGGACTCACAAGGGACAAGACACAAAGACCTGGTTCAGATGACACGACAGCCCATGATGGGTTGTCAGCCTTGTTTGTTTCAGGGTGACTTGTCATGATGTCCAAACCCGGCATGGTTTTCCCAGCGTGGTTTGCTCACCACGCACAAGCCAACCTGAGAACCCATGGCTTGTTGTTGGGTGGTTTGTTTTCAGAGGGGCTTGTTGTTGCTTGTCGGAAAGGGCTATAGAGCCTCCAGGCAAGAGTGTCAAAAAGCCTGGTCACTCCTCACAGTCTTTCTCACAATATCCCCTCTCCATTACATCTTGACATGCCACTAGTCAATTTATTTCACCACCTCTTTACCTTCCTAGACAGCAACACCTTTTCTTCTGCCTTTGGGAAGATTTGTATAAATGTAACATTGTTTTTCCTCCCATCTTTGGGAGATTTACACATATTTAATGTATTTTTTACCATCTGGGACCTTTGCCCAAATAATAATAATAATAATAATAATAATAATAATAATAATAATTTTTACTTTCAGAGAGATTTGTTCAAATCTGCAGTTATTGAGAACAAGCTCAAGTAGTTACTGGGCTGTAGCGAATTTTCATAAATCTCCCTGAAAGCTATTAAAAAAGAAAGGAAAAGTTACATTTGCGCAAATCTCCTCGAAGGTAAAAATAAATTATATTAAATATGCACAAATCTCCTTGGAACGTGGGATAAAAAAACCTACAAAATCAAAAATAGCAGTTTTGGGGTATCATGAAAGGGCAACAAATAGGTTTTTTTTTTTACTTTGTTATTATATTTTTTACTGCCTGGTAGTGAGAGAGGTGCTTGTGGAATTTTCTGCCTCACGTGCCAAAATAATGTGGTTGGTTTTGGGTACTGTGCATCTTGACTTGGGTGGGTGGGGGTGCAATTTTCAGCTCCGCCTCAGAAAAGAAAATGCTGTGCCTTGATATTTTTCCTCCCTTTGAATTACAGAATTTTCAAGTAGCATTGTTTACTTCTCAGAAGAATTTCAATACCAGGTATATAAAAAAGATTTTGTTATGTGTATATAGGGGGAAACATATACATTTATGGGGAAATATATACAGTATGTATAGGGGAAAGGAAGGGAGGAAAGAGAAGCAAGGTAACATGGAAATAATATGTATTTATTTTGTCTTCTATAATTTTGGGCTTCTTATTCAATGCAAACCCTTCAAAGTTCCTCCGTCTATCAAAAATACTATCTGTTTTAGTGATTTTGGTAATGTCCACATCAATTAAAGACTTACAAAGATTTATCTAATATGCAAAGATGGGGGCGAAGGAGAATGGAGAAAGAATCTGTGAGAGCTCAAGTGAGAGTTTATATTTACTAATTACAACTGTATGCATCATAGAATCATAGAACAGCAGAGTTGGAAGGGACCTACAAGGCCATCAAGTCCAACCCCCTGCTCAATGCAGGAATCCACCCTAAAGCATCCCTGACAGATGGTTGTCCAGATGCAAGATGGGATGGAGCTTTTAGCTCTGTTACATGATGAGTGTTTAAAGTTTGCCAACATTTCCATTTTTGCTACTCATATTTTGAATGTGAAAGTTTGAATTTAAAATTCAATTTTTGGGTTTAATTGTTTCCCACAAAATTAAAATTTGAGCCCTTTGGATTCATTGACAACTCTTCATTCCCCCCCCCTAAAATTTGTCAAATATTACATTACATAATCTATCAGCTGTCAGAGAGTACAGCATGATATCTTTTAAATTCTTCCAGATCCGAAATACTATTTTATGTCATCCATCAGATACTGTGCCAACTATATAGTTGGCATGAAATCCATCAGATTTCATGCCAACGATAAAATACAAAATACTATTGCATTTCAGCCATCAAATGCTGTCAAATGCTAACTGCTATTACATGCCAACTCTCAAATACTGTGTCAAATAACAACTGTTAAATAAATGTCAATAATTTACTTATTTATTTATTTATTACATTTATATACCGCCCCACAGCTGAAGCTCTCTGGGCAGTTCACAAAAGTTAAAACAGTAAACATTAAAAAGTATACAACATTTAAAAACCATCAGAAACATAAAAACAACAGTATCATTTATTATAAAAACAACATCAAATTATAAAAATGACATCAGTATAAAAATGACATCAAATATTACCAAATGCCAAATGATATATTAAATACTGGCAAACCAGATTAGACAGCATGTATTCTGCAAACATTCAGGTAATATCTGGAGACTATTTTTCATCAGCGTTTCTATTGAGACTTTTGGGAAGAATTTTTGAAAGCATTTTTGTTTGTTTTTGGCTCTAGTTTTGAGAAGTGCCAGTGTGTTGTGTGTTGTTTACCACCATACTGTGTTTTACACCTTATGGTTCTGTTTAGAAATGCAGGAAAGAAAATGGCTACTCACGCCTGAGTAGCTCAAGTCAACGACAAGGTCCTGTATAAAGTGGGAGGCATGGAGCTTATATTCCCCTTTGGAGTTCAGTCTGTCCCAAACATCACACCTAAACTACCTTGGATTGACCTGACAGTCGGTCTTCAGAAAGACCCTGCATTTCTAAAGAGGGTCAACATCCCATTCACATGCTAGTGCTCAGTGTCTAATATGAGCACTGGCATGAATACCCAGAACTAAACTGACTATAACTATTTGGATTTAGATAAAATGTTGTACGCAGGGTTCCAACCGGAAGAGTTATGGAACTGCATTGTTGGGAGGAAAAAAGGGAAAATCTTGTTTTTGAGAGAAAATTACCACAAGGGGAGAAAAGGGAAGACTTATACAGTCAGCAATATATGTTCAAAAATGCAATTTCTGGATTAATAACAAAGACACAGTTCTAGTTCAGTGGTTCCTCTAGGACGTGTGCTTTTGACCCACACAGCATATTGTGCCCCATGGCTCTTAGCTGAACGGTGACTTAACGGTGCCTATTTTTTAAAAAAGTGTGATGTCTATTAAAACTAGCTGAAGCTTGTACTGAGACCCCAGTGGAAATGAAATAGGTGTCTCAGTGGACTGTCCATTGGTTAAATATTAAAGCATCAAACTTTAATATTTAAGAGTGTAGGAAGTGTATTCTCTAAAAGAAATTCCCCAGACTGTACATTTTTAAGTTGGCTTTTTCCTCCTAGCAAAGCCAACAATTTATCCCCTTCGCTATAATTAAACAGATAAAAAGACGCTCCGAGGCTCTATCTACTGTGAAAGATTCAGGTGTTTCAGTGATTATATATATCATTGCTCCAAGGCGCTTATTAATTTGCTTAAAAGTCCATGCATCATTTCACAGATTGTTTTAGCACTTGTAATCTTATCAGCTTATGTCTGAATAAAGCAGACTTGTAAAAAAAAGAGAGAGAGAGAGAGTGAAAGATTAAGTCTTCTGGATTGATATACGTTATTAATACGGCTTGTCTTCATTTTAAATGAGTTACCATAAAAATGGAGTAACTGAGTGTGGAGAGAGCAGATGGGAACCAATGCAAAATACAGTTAAATAGGTGCAAAGGGTATGCAATCCATTTCCCAGCAAAACTGGGAGAGGTTTGGATTTTTTGCTTTCTGCTTTAGAAAACATGGAGCTAGGAAGAGAGAACCGGTTGCTTGCTGGAAAAGCTGGTCATGGTCATCTAATAGCCAATAGAAGTAAAAGGAAAAAGTAACCAACTGAGGGGATAGGCGATGAGTCCAGTGTTATGTATGAATGAGAAACTCAGCAATTTACATGTTGATTTAGAATGTGTTCTTTATGGTCTCCTCTACAGATCAGGAAGCTGAAACAGAAAAATATAGATGCTTCTGTGCTGTAATTAAATGAAGGGGTTTCAGTCTATAAAGTCACCTCTTTTAGTAGCTCTGACCTCAGTTGTTCAGAGGTCTGGGGTTGGATCCTGATTTATGCTGGATGTACTGCACTGGCAGAAGTGGACTTCCCTGGCTCCTCCTTCCCACGGCACTCCCTCCAGACCTCTGAAAATTTTATAGAGAGCGTCAAGGGACTGTGCTGAATAGGGTGAGTTGTGGTCTGTGAGGGGGATCTCCAGAAACTGGGCAGAGGGATCTTTTATGAGCGGGGCCCTTCCTCACGTGGAAAGTCCTTTCCTCTTATGGAAAGCAGGTCCTGGGATCCAACCCATTGATCAAGTCAATTTTCAGAAGCTACATGCAAATTCAGTTGTTCAAGTAACTCTTTTAATAGGGGAAGTAGTAGTTCTGTCAAAGTAATATTGGGTGGCCACATGTCCAGCTTTGCAGGGGATAATCCTCTATTGTCAAGGTGTCCGCTATTTGAAGGGTTGCCCAGACCAAGCCTGGTTTAAAGAGACAGAACCATCAGAAGGGAGAGCTTGGCCTTGAAGTTGCCCATCAACAACAGCAGATGGCAGACTGAGCAAGGGACACAAGTCACCTGGGGCTTGTCTGTCTTCCCTGCATACCCCATGGTGGCTGCGTCATGGCACTGCGATGTTTATATGACGCAGCCGCCAACTTGCAGCTATCATGAGCTTTTCCCCTGGAACTGCGCTTTTAAAGAGTCACTGACTTACTGTGACTTTTTCATTTACTCCAAGGTCACCACCTTCTTTGCTCGGTCTGATGGTGGTGACCTAATTTTGGATTGAGGCTGGGGTTATTCCGGGGGTGGATCGAGGCCCCGGGTAGGTCGGGGGATATGTGGGAAGGCTGAGCAGAGGGCAGGGGGCAGGCTCAATGGGCTGAACGGCTGCTGGTGCTGCCTGGAAAGCCCGCATTCCCTCCTGCCGTGGGGATTTGCCGCTCCTGCCCTGCAGCTGTGATCCCATGGGGTTTTGAGGTCGCAGCCTTCCCCGGTATGGCGAGATGTCCTGTATATCTATTTAAATTCTAATGATTTCCAGAGGGTCGCCATGTTAGTTTACACATTTATTCTGGCATCAGCTTTTGTGACCCAGGTAGAGAAGAGGCTTTTGAGAACAGTAGCTGAGAAAGCATTATTCTGAAATAACTGCAGAGAAGTACGAAGTGTCAGTACCATTAGTGATGATATTCCTGATGGCTTTAGTTCACCTTTGTGAGGGATGTTGGTATGAAGGGCTCCAACATGCATGGGATTTGGGATGGTATCTCCTGGAATGGACTGTAGTTTATTGGCATAAATTATCATATGCAATTTCTATGGAAATCTTCTGCCCCCTTTGTTGGTAATAAGTAACTGCCCCCGCTATGGTAATGGCCTGCTCCTTGCATCTGAGACCAAGCCTCCAAATATCATAGAATCATAGAATAGCAGAGTTGGAAGGGGCCTACAAGGCCATCGAGTCCAACCCCCTGCTCAATGCAGGAATCCACCCTAAAGCATCCCTGACAGATGACTGTCCAGCTGCCTCTTGAATGCCTCAAGTGTGGGAGAGTCCACAACCTCCCTAGGTAACAGATTCTATTGTCATACTGCTCTAACAGTCAGGAAGTTTTTCCTGATGTCCAGCAGGAATCTGGCTTCCTTTAACTTGAGCCCGTTATTCCGGGGAGGATCGAGAAGAGATCCTGTCCCTCCTCTGTGTGACAACCTTTTAAGTATTTGAAGAGTGCTGTTATGTCTCCCCTCAATCTTCTCTTCTCCAGGCTAAACATGCCCAGTTCTTTCAGTCTCTCTTCATAGGGCTTTGTTTCCAGGGCTTTGTATCACCTCCTCTTCCCAGACTTGGAGCAGGAGAAGGCCCATGGTTCAGTGGTGGAGCACATGGTTACCATACAGGAGGTCCCTGATACAACCCCTACCATCCCCAGTTTAAAAAAGCATCTCAGAGAGTAGGTCTCGGAAAAGTCTCTTCCTGAGACCCTGGGAGTCCAGACAACTGGATCAGCCAATGATCTGACTCAATGTACGCAAGCCTTCCCCAAATCAGATGTGTTGGATGATGCTGGGACTTGTAGTTCAACACCTCTGAAGAGCACCAGGCTGGGGAAGGTGTTTGCAAGCAATGCGGAAACAGACGATTCCAATAATAATAATTTATTTATTTATTTATTTATTTATTTATTACATTTCTATACTGTCCAATAGCTGGAGCTCTCTGGGCGGTTCACAAAAATTCAAAACATTCAAAGTATAAAACAACAGTATAAAACCATAATATAAAATACAATATAAAAGCTCAACCAGATAAAGACAGCAGCAATGCAAAATTACAAATGTTAAAATGCTGGGAGAATAAAAAGGTCTTCACCTGGTGTCTAAAAGCATATAATGTAGGTGCCAAACGAACCTCCTTAGGGAGCTCATTCCACAGCCGGAGTGCCACAGCAGAGAAGGCCCTCCTCCTGGTAGCCACCTGCCTCACTTCCTTTGGCAGGGGCTCGCGGAGAAGGACCCCTGAGGATGACCTTAGGGTCTGGGCAGGTACATACGGGAGGAGGCGTTCCTTCAGATAGCCTGGCCCCAAGCCGTTTAGGGCTTTAAATGTTAACACCAGCACTTTGAATCGGGCCTGGACCTGGACAGGCAGCCAATGAATCTGGAAAAGGACTGGCGTAATAACACCAGAATTATACTGTGCAATCGCTGCGAATTGCATGCAAAGGACTCAGAAGTTTTCCACCTTATAATCTGCTTTGATTTTGAAGAACTCCCATGCATCCTGCCTTAATTGTGCTATAAAGCCAAAAGATTCACCATATTTAGCCCCTACTTTTTGAGCGTATCTTTTGAGCTGCTGCTGGAGCGCAGGAGCAGGATTTTAAAGAAATGCTTACATCTGCGTAAGCTTTAAAGATAAAGACACCAAAATTGGCACAGTAATAGATATTAGGGAGAGCTTTAAACATACCAAATTTGAATTGGATTGGGTCATCTGTTGATTTTATTAAATGATTTTTTAGCAAAATCATTTAACAACAACAACCATGAAAGCTTAGCGCTACGGGGATAATCTGAGGGAAGCAGGTACGTGGGATAAAGCTATATGTTGGAGTAAAGAATTCTCCCCCATGGGAAGAGCACAATCCTCTGATATTGGAGGCTCTGCTCCTTCCTATGCACTGTCAGCTCTTTCTGGCACGGTGGGAGTAGGAGGGAGGCAGGACTTACTGTATTTCTCTTCCATCCATTGATGGAAGAAAAATCTGTTGCCAACGATGGGAGAGATACATTTAGATATGGTATTGAGCACGACTAAATGTATTTTCTGGGTTGGTCATATGGCTGGTGGCTGGGAGGGCTTTGGTCTCTTGGATCCTCGGTCACTCCCTCTTTGCCAATGGCATGCCCCCAGAATGCCCAGTTTCTCCTCTCTATGAAGTGGCAGAGAAAATTGTTATGGAAACCTCTGTGGTGGCTGGGAAGAGCCCAAAAGCGAGCTCTGACATAAAATCCCCCCAAACCTTCTCCCAGCACCTTGGATGGCTCCTTTAGAGTTCTGACTGGTTCTAATTGAAACCCGGAGCGGATTCACTGCCCCCACTGTGCCACGACATGGGCTCTTTACAACAGGCCTGTCTGTGGACACTCCCTGCTCAAGCTAAGTGCCACCACTTTATGAGCCTGAGGTGAGGGACAAACACCACCTTTCTACAAACTATGTGGAGAAAGGAGTTAAACAGGAATGATTTCAGGAATAAAATAATGCGCTGTGAATTACATGTGCTGATGGTGAATTAATGTCAGAATGGATGTTATATGTATATAACTGCAGATGATAAATGCCAAGGAGACACGTGGGATTTTTGTGGTAGTAAAACAAACTGAATAAAAATTTATTTCAATGTTCACAAACTTTGGGCCTTGCTAGACGAGGCCTTAGAGCGCTGTGAGGCCCGGTTTCCCTCCTGTGCGTCCAGACGACGCACAGGGGAATCTGGGGTCAAGGCGCACTGAAGCCTCCCTTAACGCGCCATAAGCGAAGTCGCTTATGGTGCGCCTTTTCCGCAGCCCCAGCCTGAGGCCGGGGCTGCGGAACGTCTAGCAAGGTCCGTGGATTTTTGCGGCTACTCGCTAGCTGGTAAAAGCCACGGACTGGGCACAGCGCTCATACGAGCGCTGTGCCCATCGGGCCAAGGGGGGATCCCGGGGGGGGGGAGGCTGGACCCGGCAGGAGAGGGGAGGAGAAGGCCGGGCACCGGGATGGCATCGGGGAGAGGGAGGACGGGCGACGCAGGCATCAGGGAGAGGGAGGACGGGCGACGCGGGCATCAGGGAGAGGGAGGACGGGCGACGCGGGCATCAGGGAGAGGGAGGATGGGCGACGCGGGCATCAGGGAGAACGGGCGACACGGGCATCAGGGAGAGAGAGGACGGGCGATGCGGGCATCGGGGAGAGGGAGGACGGGCGACGCGGGCATCAGGGAGAGAGAGGGCGAGCGGGGAAAGAGTGGCCAGGGAGGCATCTGGGATGGCAGGGGGGGATCAGGAGCGGAGGGGGCTTAATTTTTTTAAAAAGGCACTTACCTTGTCCTTTGGCTTCGGGGCGCACGTGGCCCCTTTAACAAAAAACAAAACAAAAATGGCTGACGCTGCAGGGCTTCCGTAGTCCCTGTGCGTCGGCCGTCTAGGAGGCGGGGCGGGGCGCGCTAAAGTTAGCGCACCATCGCCCCGCCTCCATGCCGGCTTATCCGGCAGGGTCTAGCAAGGCCCTTTGTTTCATAATAAAACTTTTCAGACCCTTGTTAAAGCCTCTCATCCAATCTTTTCTCTCTTCTCATACACACTTTCCTTTCTCTCACGCCTTCACGCTTGAACTTTCTTTATTATCGGAATTGTTTAATATACACCAACTGACTATCTGCACACTTCACTCAAAAGACAACCCTCTTTACCCCTGATCCTCTAATTCTCCCTTGAACCCAAGTACTTTAAAAACACCCCTCTATCACCTCAGTCATTCCCTTATCTATCCTCGTCCCTCCTCCTAAAATATTCTAACTCCACCCACTCAGGTCAACATTCTAAACACAATAGACTTACAAATTCTAGACATACATTAGAGAACTGACTCGTGGGGTGTTACGGCACACCCACTAGCATCAGAGCCACAAGCCTCCACTGTTTTTAAACCTATTCCTCTTGCGCTATTTTTCCCAGTCTGAGTTGACTCTGGCAGAGTTTGCTCATCTGTACTTAGCAAGCCTGAATCACTCCCTTGACCAACAGGTGGTAATTCTCTTTCCGCCCTGCCTTTCTCCTGCCGCCACCGCTGCCGCCGCCGCCGCCACCCTGACAGCTCCCCTGTGTGACAGAATATTAAGAGCCCTTTGCCAAATGGACGTAGTTTTTCCTTATTAGTGTCTGATACACTCCATGTGAAAGGCCTCCCTGGCAAGATGCTGGGGAAATGTCAGGACATTTCATTATTTTAATTTCAGTCCGCCAATAGAAACCTGGCTAGCTAGTCTTTTTGCAAAATTTTGCTTAATCATTTCACAAGGAGGAATGGCATCTATGTATATTGAGCCCGATGACTTATTCACTACGGTCAAATCAGGGGAGAAAAATACACACCAGTAGACCTGGTGCTGCCACTAAACTCTGTGGATACATTTTAATAAATTCACAGAATTTATTTATATTTATTTAGCAACAGGAAGGAAGACCTTTATTTTAAAACAAAAACAACCAACCCAACCAACAAACCATTAATAAGTTTTGGGTATGTAAAACGCCTTTCCTTTCGTTCAGGGTCCCTGAGCAATAGCAAAAACTAATATGAGGGGATTAATACTTGGAATGCAGGGTAAAAGGGGAATAAGGTGTCAAGCTCCTTACAGCTACTGGTAATTGAACAGGGATCTTTTCTAATCTTTAATTGTTTTTAGCCTCTGTACAACCAGGAGCTGGCATTACAAGACTCTGTGGAGAAATTCCGCACTGGATGATACATATAATGAGGTTAAAGAGCTTTGGCTTAGAATGTGTTGTTAATTGATAGCATATGACCACCCTGAAAAACCACACAGCTGCCTTGCAAACCAATAAGACAAGCGGTTGTAAGCTGAAACGCAGCTCGTCCAGTCTTTTTATATAACAATGGATGACCTTTCGTTGTCTAACAATAAAAAAAGTGTCTCGCCCGCACAAACAGCAGTCAAGTGCTAATTGCTCCTGTACTGCGACCACTTTAGAGTGCAAGTGGAAGCTCAATACTCTCTCGCCCTCCTCAATGCACTTAGGCAACTTTAGGAAGAGAGGAAGTTGCCTTAAACCAAGTCAGACCATTGGTCCATCTTGCTGAGCATCAACTACACTGATTGGCTGCAGTCCTCCAGGTTTTCAGACAGGAATCTGCCACCCTACCTGGAAATGTCATGGCTTGAACCTGGGGTTGTCGGCATGTAAAGCTGCTTTTTACTACTGAGCAACACCCTTCCCTTTCTGTCAAGGAAAAGGGCTCTCACCTAACCTCTGCCCTGACATGCTATATGCAGAGATCCTATTTTTGTGACAGAGCTCCCAAACACACGAATCCCCCTCCACCTGCAGTGTGAAGTGGTACATTTCAGGCTCTGTTTTACCATCTGACTTGCTGCTTGTGGAGGTCAGGCACCACCCTTCCAAACAGGTTCCTCACTGCCCCTAGTCAGCAGCTGGGGATGAAAGCCAGAAGTATCTATTGCAGCTTTCGAAGAAAGGCCAGTGAGAAACAGAAGGGGGGGGGGGATTGGCATATTCAGGAGAAAGCAGAGCTTTGCAAAAGTATACAAAATCGCTACCTCCCCACCCGCAATGCAAACAGCCCAATTAGGACTGACCATTCTCTGTAGCCTTGAAATGTTATTTTGAAAAGAAAAATGAGAAGAAAGAATAGGTGATGGTGGAATGGAGTAAGTTGGAAGAGGGTATGGCTGGCTGGGACCCTGCACAGGAGTACTCCTGTTATGTAGTGAGGCTAAACTGCAGTTTTTGTTGTTGTAGGTATCACTTGTACAATATACTTATATGATCTCTCTTATGTTCCATCTTTCTTGGACACCATTGATTTTTTCCATGCCAGGACAAGAGCAGGAAAGGTAAATCTAGATAGATATAGTACAAATAAAACTAATATTACATTACAAAGACGTAAAAGTGTGCCCCATGTTGTAGTTTGGTCTTCAGTCTGGAAAGGTCAAAGGCTACTTCATCAAAGAAGCCCAGGCTGCAATCCTATATACCCACTTTCCTGGGAACAAATTGAACTCAGTGGGATATATACGTTTGAGTTGACATGTGTATAGGACTGCACTGTCAGTCTGTGGTCCCTGGAAATACTTCTGTATAGATGCACTCTTAGTAGTATGAAGCAGTAGTAATTCAGTAGTAACACAGAAATGAATCTCTTACAAAGTCATGGTCCAAGAGCCCCACCTCATCTTCTTGAACCACAGAATTAAGCAGCAGTAGCACCGTCTCTTACTCTTTGTCTATATCTTTTCTATAAAGAAACAGATATGAAACAATATTATATCAACTTCAATAGGGTTTATTGGTTAATTAAAGGTTTCTAATTATTTGCAAAGAAACAGAAAACAACATGACAAAATGAGTTGAATCGAAACTAGTTAGTCAACTAGTTAGTTCGTCAACTTGTCCCATTTATTTCAGCGGGTGTACTCTAAATATGACTGAGGGCCTTGCTAGACCAGGTCAAAAATCCGGGGGAGAGGAGGGGAGAACTCGTGTTATGATTAACGTGAGATCTTGCCCTTGTGCACATGTGAGCCGCGACGAGCTCTGGAGGAGAGCTGTCGCGGCTGCCATTTTTTGTTTTGTTTTAAAGCAGCAGCAGCAGCACTGGAGCCAGGAAAGGTAAGTGGGTTTTTATTTTTTTAAAAAAATCTTCTTCCCCCCCCTGTCCCCGATCTCCTTGCCCTGACCCCGTTCTTCTTCTCCCCCATCTGTCATGTCTGATGCCCCCCCTGCCTGATCACCCGCCCACCTGCCATGCCCGCCCGATCACCTGCCCGCCATGTCCGATGCCCCCTCCACCCACCCCGTCCATGTTCTCCCCACCCTGGCTCCGCTCTTCCCCCGTCTCTCCCTCCGGGTCCACTCTTTCCCCCTTGGCCCCCATCTCCCCCCGTGATTCCCCCCCCCAGCCCGATGGGCACAGCGCTCTGCTGTACCCAGTGTGCGGCTTCTCCCGGCTACTCACGAGTAAGCCGCGTAGCTGGGAAAAGCCGTGGAACTGGCTAGACCTTCCGCAGCCCCGGGCCCAGCCCGGGGCTGCGGAAAAACCGGGCCACAAGTGGATCTGGTTATCCCGGGTCAAGAGAGGGTTTAGCCTGGGCTGACCCGGGATCCCCTGTGCGTCATCTGGACGCACAGGGGTGAGCCCGGGTATCAACCCTCGTCTAGCAATGGCCTAAGTCTGGATCCAATCTTAGAACATAAGAAGTACCCTGATGCTGGATCAGACCAAGGGTCCATCTAGTCCAGAACTGTGTTCCCACAGTGGCCAACCAGCTGTCAACAAGCAGTCCATGGTGCAACAGCACACTCCCACCCATGTTCCCCAGCATCCAGTGTATACAGGCTTCCTCTGATTTTAGTGTATACAGACTTCCTCTGATTCTGGAGGTAGCACGTAGCCATCAGGAGCCCTTCTCCTCCTATCCAACCCACTTTTAAAGCCATCCAAATTGGTGGCCGTTATTATATCTTGTGATAAATCTATAATAAAACCTAGCATAAGATTGTCAGCTTGACAATCGACTACTTAACCTATATTAATTCCATCTTAAGTTTCTGTAGACAAACAACAAAACCAGCCACTGTAAATATAATGAAAGTAAGAACTTCATTGTGTCTGTATAATCACCCCCCAACTACTCTCCAGCCAATATCTACCTTTACAAATTATAAATAGCATGACACAGTAGGTTGGTGATAAATATCTTCCATTTCAGCCATACTACATATATTAAGGTGTTATCCATATGGTACCGTAACATATTTATTTACAATTTTTATATACCGCTCCCTATCCAAAAGATTTCAGAGCAGTGAACAACAAATAGAAAAAAAGGATAAAAACAGAATAAAAATACCATATTAGAAATTTCATTTTTAAAAGAACAAAGTGCTGGTAAAACTACAGCCGCTCATTCAGGGAAAGCTTCCTGAAACAACATTTTCAGGAGTTGCCGGAAGCAATACAACGTTAGCGCCTGCCTGATCTCCAGAGGCGGGGAATTCCTTGGGAAGAGAGCCACCACGCTGAAGGCTCTTCTCTGGTGTTCTCCATTTTGTGGAGAACCACTAGGAACGTGCCTTCAGATTACCTCAATGACTGGGCAGGTTGGTAAGGGAGAAGGCGCTCTCTCAGGTATCCTGATCCCAAGTCATTTAGGGCTTTGTACACTAGTTCTAGAACTTTAAACCTGGCCCGGTAGCAAATATGCAGCCAGTGCAATTCCCTCAGCAAAGCAGTTCCAAGCTGAAAGCTCCTTTTAGAAACTGAGTGGGACTAGGATTGTGAATAGGGTTGCCATACATCCCGGAAAACCGGAATGTCCCGATTTCCAGGAAATTCTGAAATATCCCGACCGGCTGGGCAAGAATCCCGGATTCCTGGTCCAGCTGGCTGGAGAAATTCTGACTTCCAAAATGGTGCCTTGAGCCTGTTCAGCGAAGCGGCAGCAGCAGAGAAAAAGACGCATCAATTCAGTGCTTTTTCCAGAGCATCACCGCTCCTCCACAGGGTCGTCCGAGTCACCCACTGTAAGTTGCAGTGAATTTAACATTGAAAAATTGGGCTTTGCAAAAATTGGGTTTTCCCTAGAACTTTATATATTGCTCAGTTTTTAAAAACAATCGTAGCTCACCCACCCAACCCAAAAATTGTTCTGGTTTTGTGGATTCAGACTATGGCAACCCTAGTTGTGAACACCCAATGGAAAAGAACTTCCATTCAGATAAGTATTTTTCGGCCCCACCGAAACATTCCAACAGAAGGGTAAACAGCGGCAAAAGAGAATGAGCCAATATATTCCATACCTTGAACAGTCACTCTTCATTTTCTTTTTCTTTTAGCCATTTCACCATGTCAATAGTAGTACAGCCTTGCAAAGAAATTGGAAAGTACTAGTCCACAAGAATTTTTCCTAGCATACCTGCCCTTGCCTAATGGCAATTCATACCCAGCACAAATAACCAGGTAACGTGATTTGCAAGCCTGTAATAGTAAATATAAAAAGTAACTCTGAGCATGCACAGAGTACACTTCCCTCCTTTGTGGGAGCAGTTTGTGGGCTGTCTAAACAAACTAGGAATTAGGGAGCCACAGGGCACATTTCTGGGTCTTGGTACTTCTCTGTTTTGAAAAACCTGCCCTGAAAGGCAGCCAAGAAATATTTTAAATAAATACATTAAATAAGAATTAAGCACTGCCTTTTTTGTAAATTTATTACTGCCCCGGAGAACTCTCTTCTGAGAAGATGGTTGAGCACAAGGGGATGACCTTTAAAAGGTCCAGCCTACAGTTGGGTTTACACGCTGCAAGTGAGCCTCATGCAGCTTCTTCTCTGAACCTGGTTGTACCCACTCATGGTCACACTGACCCTGAGTGATAAATAACCTTGAAGGATTGTCCATTCTTCCATGGGTCGGCTTAGCAGGCAGCATCCGCTTCTCAAGCATTCCCTCTCGAGCAACTGCCAAGCAGGCTGCCGGTTTCCAAGCTCTTTGGCGGCAAGCCACGGGTGCAATGAGCTCGAGACCAAACCTGTCAGCACTTCTGATGTAGGATTATCAACGTTAACACCAGTAAGAAGCATTAATTTCAACACATTGCCCTGGCAGAGATGTGAAAGACCCTTTGTATTTCCTCTGGCTGAAAGCTAAATAATAACAGTGTTTAGCTTTTATAGAGGGATTTGTGTTTTCTTTAAAAAAGGTGTTCATAGTACTTCATGTACATTAGCTCAGTGATCCTTACAACAACCCTGTAATGCAGATCGGTATCGTGATCCCCGTAGTGTGTAAGTGGGGAGGGCGAGGAGAGGGAGATACGAGTGCAGGGGCAGGCTGCCTGCAGCTCCAGAGCCACAAGTAGCCTTTGGCCTAATTTCATGCCACTCTATGGCTAATTTCATATTTATTTATTTATTTATTTATTGCACTTATATACCACTCCCATAGCCAGGGCTCTCTGGACGGTTTACAGAAATTCTAAAATTAAGATAAAAATGAGTATACAAAATTTAAAATTCTTAAACACAAAACATACACACATAAAGCATTACGCATTAAAAACTGTTAAAAAACTAAAACATGTGGGTGATTAAGATGTGCCGCCATATGCCTGGGCAAAGAGGAAAGTCTTAACCTGGCATTGGAAAGATAGCAGCGTTGGCGCCAGGCGAGCCTCATCAGGGAGATCATTCCATAGTCTGGGGGCCACCACTGAAAAGGCCCTGTCCCTCGTTGCCACACTCCGAGCCTCTCTCGGAGTAGGCACCCGGAGGAGGACCTTAGATGTTGAACGTAGAGACCAGGTATATTCACGTCGGGAGAGGCGTTCCATCAGGTATTGTGGTCCCAAGCCATGTAAGGCTTTATAGGTCAAAACCAGCACATTGAATTGGGCTTGGAAACATACAGGCAAACATTTCATGCATTCTTCCCAGCCTAATTTTTAAAGGTCTGGTTCAGACAACACACTAAACCATTCTGCTTAACCACAAAATGGTTAATGGAATGCATTAAGGTTAATGCATCCCCTTAACCATTTTGTTGTTAAGCAGAATGGCTTAGCGTGTTGTCTGAACCAGGCCATAGTCTTCTGCATGCCATCAGTTCAGACCTCTGCCCCTTCCCTGCTTTGTAGAGTAACATAAAGTGGTGGTGGTGGGGAAAGATAGGTCTCTGCCCGAGGAGCTTACAATCTAAATCTAAATTTTGACTAGGGATGGGTGAGAAATCTGTTGCTTTGCATGTTAAAGCGAGAGTGCTCAATTTACACCTCCGAAAACTAAATGTGCAATGGAAAGCATCTTGCTGATGAAATCCATACATTTCCGAGGCTTGAGATGAATTGGGAGGCTGGGGGGAGGTGGGAGAGACACTGGGAGAATGAATACAAAAAGAATTGCATACATTTGAAATGTGTGCGCAAAGGATGCATACATTTGAAAAACACCCACAAAAACACTTTGCAAAAAGGAAAAAAAAAGTGCATTAATGTGCATCCATTTAAGAAATAATGCACACATTTTGAAAAATGCTCACAGATACATATGAATTTCTGTGCAGAAAAAGCAGAGGCTCACAATCCAGTGTGAACCCGAGTCAGAACACGTTTGGTGGTAAAAAAAACTTAAAGAATTCCATAAGTTTCTCTGCTCAACAAACTAAAGGAACATATACCTGGTCTAGGGTTGCAGCCACAATGATTGCAGCCACATTTCTATACCATCCCATAGCTGAAACTCTCTGGGAAATTAAAAACCATTAAAATTACAATATACAAAATTAAAAACCATTTACATAAAAACACAAACAGACAGTAGTTAAATAGATAACATATATCTAAAACCACTTTAAGCAATCAATCATGACCATAAGACAAATGCAGGAGGACCTAATTAAACTCATCGCGTGTATTTACACTTCATTTCAGTTGGACATGAGGACTCTGAGTTTAAGTCAAAGGATTATGGATAAAGCAGGTATTTAAGAGGAAGGAGGAGAGAGCGGCGGCAGCTCCAGGCATAAGGGGCAGCCAGGGAGAAGGGGTGGAATTAAGGGAGCAGGATGCTTTTGGGCAGTTGAGCAGAGGACAATTGAAGGAGCACAAGTCACCAGTGGGGGGAATATAGTGGCCATTCTCCATTTGATCTCCAACAATTGTGTATGTCTTAAGATCCTTTTGGTAGTCTGAGCTCTCCCCATTTGAGCGTACCTCTCAACTCCCAATGTTGGGTCCACACTTAAAGCTTCATCCCACGTACCTGTTTCCCTCAAATTCTCCCCTACAGCGCTAAGCTGTCGCCGTTGTTGTTGTTAGCTAAATCACACCCTGGGCAGCAGCACTCCTAAGATCCTTTGAATACCAGGAAATGGGTTTAAGGGGGAAACCCATTCAAAAATCATAAAAAATCAATGGATGACCCAATTTGATTCAAATTTTGTTATGCTTAAAGCTCTCCTCAATATCTATTACTGTGCCAATTTTGGTGTCTTTATCTTTAAAACTTACGCAGATGTAAGCATCTGTTTAATTTTTCTTTAAACCTATCAAATCCTGCTCCTGCGCCCCCAGTGGCCGCTCGGAAAACAACAAATGATTCGCTCCAAAACTAGTAGCAAAATAGGTCGATTCTTTTGCCTTTATAGCACAATTAAAGCAGGATGCCTGGGAGTACTTCACAATCAAAGCAGATTATAAGATGGAAAACTTCGGAGTCCATTGCACGCAATTCGCAGTGATTGCACAGTATAACGCTGGTGTGATAAAGCTCAAAGTCACGCTTCGAGTAGAGCCATTGAAATCAATGGGACTTAAGTTAGACATCAAGTCTCATTAATTTCAATGTCCTGCTCTAAGCACGGCTAAGTCTGGATCCAAACTGTAGCCTGTTCAACTGGGATGTTATTATTTCTACACTTGAGGAGAGGAATGCGCTAATATGGTCATTAACACCAGCCCTTTGTTCTTGAGCACCTGTCTCATGAAACCAATCACCATCTCAGCAGTGAGAAGCAATTGCCTCCCACCTGCAAAAAAATTTAAAAAAAGAAAGAAAAGAAAAAAGAAAGAAAGGTGTATTAAATAGGTGATCACAAATCCAGGGTGTTGGTACCATGTCCAGTTCAGAATACTGTTGTGATGAAATGCAACATAAAAGTGCTCGAAAGTGGGAGTGACTGATTAATCATCCCCCATCTGCTTTTATTGAAAGCATAATATTTGAACCGGCAATTTTATGGGTCAAGAGGGGGGCTTTGGAAGATGCACAGATTTCAATGCCTTCATGCACAGTTGCTCAGTTCAAAGAGTGGCAACAGATTTTCTTGACAGTCCCAATTAGCTCATCTGTCCAGTGGCTCTTGCTGCAAAAGTCCTCATCCGAAAGCTTTTGCCGTACAGCACACTGAACCAAGAGCATGTAGGAGCGCTTGCCTTGAAAAATAACCCGGGATGGAACACACCCGTCTTCTGTTCATTTGATGCTACTTGTTGCAAGAGAACGGGCACGTGTGTGAGTGTGCTGCATTTCTTTTTCTTTTTTCTTTTCTTTTTTGCCATGCTCTTGACAAATTACTTTTCCTAGTAATCTGATTCTACAGCCGGAAATGGGGAAATAGGAAAATTAAGCTTGCACTTTTGGCAGAGTGCTCCTCTCTTGCCCCCCCCCCCCCCAGGTACGGTACAGAATGGGGATGGGGAGATTACCTCATGTCAATTATTTTATTTACCCAGAAAGATAAAAGAGATGCTGCCATATTTTGAGTTCGTTCCAACCGGCCTGGTGCCAATCATAAACCTTTTTCCATGAGTGCTTTCTCCTTCGTCAAGAGCTGAAAGAATCTTTCCCTATTGATTTGCATCTAGCCTTGCCATGTATATATACATCGCCAAAACAGAGGAGATATATCCCCCTGCTCAAAAGAGGCCAAGGAGAGAAAGATTTGCATAAAATCTCCATACGCTAATTTATATGTTTATACGCAGAAGTAATTATTAGAATGTAAATAGAAATAAAACACGTCTTGCCATAGAGGGGAAGACCGTGACCAGTGAGTTGTGTGCCAAGTCGGTCTGCTGCCCAGATGCTAACTGTTGATGAGCAACTTCTGTTGGAAAATTGGGACAACTCTGTATGCTTCCAGACACTAGGGGGGACAGAGAATGTCCTGTAGCTTGATCAGTTCCTATTTCCTGCTCTCTCCATCCTCTTCCTTCCTCCTCCTTTCTCCTCTGTCCCTGCAGCAAGTGCCATGTGGCTCTTTCCGTGAAAGAAGCAAAAACCATATCTCATACCTTTGCTGACTTACACTTAGGCCACAGCTAGACCTAAGGTTTATCCTGGGATCATCCAGGGTTCGCCCCTGCCTGAGCACTGGATCCCCTGTGTGTCACCTAGATGAACAGGTTTGACCCCTGGGTTATCCAGGGATAAACCTTAGGTCTAGCTATGGCCTTAGTCTATTTATCTTAAGGGCAGCTTTAGATTTTCCCTCAATAAACCCTACACACCCAGCTTTAAGGGGTGCTTGTAGTTAAACAGTGAGCTCCATCACACCAACGATTTAGTGCACTCTCGCCATGCCTGGTGTGTGGATTTGCAGCACAGTACTCACATGATGCCGTGCCTGTCCTGCTGACACCCCGCCTCTTCCCTAGCCTTTTCCTAGAACGCCTAAAGTCTGGATTATTTTCCCTAAGCATGTTTAATGCGCCTTTAAGCCTCTGTGTAGTGCTGTACTCTCAAGTTTTCCTTTATTGGGGGCGTTTGCTGTGGAAATGGGAGTCTTGCTCTTGGCTTGAATGCATTGCATCAGGTCCTGGCAGGGAAAAGTGATCTCTCCCAAAAGCCGGCTCGAAGCCTCAATATAAAACACAAACCCTGCATCCCAGGCTCAAAAGCATTTTTTAAAAAACTGTACAATGCCTGAATCTCTGCAGAGATAGGATTGTACTCCCTCAATGGCCCCAAAGAGCCAGACTAAAGGGTTGTTCCATTTTTGCTGGGCAGAAAGGCGGTCTGGTTGAAGTACTCATCTGACAGGACCTGTTTGCATATTTCTTGTTAAAGTGGGGGGGGGGAGGGAAGGAGCAACCAATGAACTGGAGGGAGAAAAAGAAGGGGTGGAATGGAATGGAATGGAACAGCAAACAAGTGAAAGAGCAGTGTATTCAGGTGAAAGGGACCATATGCTTGATGCGCTTATGCATCGGAGGTAAAAAACGTGGAGGCAAAGCATGGGGAAAATTACGTGTGATGTAGCCCGGTGTTAGATAGCCTTCTCTGCCTGCATTTATTGCCTCCAATACTAAATGCTGTGTTACCATGCTTTCCCTATATTAAGCAGCTCTGCTGTAAGACACACCAGACTTTCCAACAGAGGACTATATGTTAAATTAAGACACGCTGGCCATCACATTTGCATCCTCCAAACAGAAAGAAGGATAGACTTGCCCTGAAGTGGGGTTAGGTTTCAATTACCTAGGGTTTGCTAGAATGCAACTGATCAACAGCCCTGGAACATGTCAAATTAAGACGGAAGTGCTTTGAAGCATGTGCAGAGGGCCTTTCCACCAGGACCATGAAAAGTAGGCTCCCACTACCTGTATAAATTATGCAACTTCAGCAAATGTGCATATATTTTCTTCATTTCCATAATTATTCTGCTTCTGTTGGTCATAGAAAGGGGTGAATGGATTATGCTGGACATGGAAGGCCCACCCCTTGGCAACTGGAAACCCTACTGAGCCCCACTCTGGCTTCAGAGACTTTGCTAGATGAGGCCCATATGCTTTAAAGCATATTTTCTTGGACATAAGAACCTGAAACTTTAAAAAGACAAAAGAGAAAGGCAAGAAAGTTGAGATTCTTGCAATGCTGAATCCTTCATCCCAAAACAGATTCTGTGACTTTTTTGCACTTCTTTCCAGCTACCAAATGCCACTGCTGCTAACAGAAGGAGAAGCAGCCACAGCCAGGAACTGCATGATTGCCATCCTTTGTGGACATAGCTCCAACTGAAAGCCCCGCTTCTACTCACTGCCACTGCTGAGGCCCTCACAAGGAGAGGAAACAGAAGCATTGTGTTCAGATCCAGCTCCATGACTGGTTGAATTACTATCTGCTGTAGTTTGTAACTAATGCCCAGGTTTACGTTTTTCTTCCTCCCTCCTCATCCCTTTTCCTTTTGTGCCATGTCTTTGAGATTGTAAGCCTGCAGGCAGGGACTTTTATTAAGGGTCTTTATAAGCTCCTCTGGGAACCCTTTTTGGCTGCTGTGTAAAAATGCTAACAATAACTACGATAACTACAATGCTAACAATAACTACGATAACGGTTTTGTGAACCGCCCAGAGAGCTTCGGCTATTGGGCGGTATAAAAATGTAATAAATAAATAAATAAATAAATAAACTACAATAACTACAATGATCAGAATATAGATCATCATGGAATGTGGAATGGCAGAAGATATATAACCTTTATTGTCTCTTATGCCTGCTATAGTTTTCCTTCTTTCCTTTCTTCCTTTCTTCCTAGTTCAAGGGGCAAAAAATGAATGGGGGCTTCCTGGAAGCATCCCACGGACACTCTGGGAAAGAGGATTCTGTACTAAATGGGTCTGAAGCAGTAGCTGCTGGTGGCTCCGATGACAGTGGGGCAGTGAATCCACTCCTGGTTTCAGTCAGAACCAGTTAGAACTGTAAAGGAGCTATCCAAGGTGCTTCAGTATGTTGCATAGCTCCTTTAGAGTTCTGACTGGTTCTGGATTCACCACCCCACTGACATCTGAGCCATCAGCCTCCACTGATTCAAGGGGTGATCTTGCAGGACTCTTGGTATGTTCTTTCAGAGCTGCTTGTGGCGAATGGATCATTCACAGAACTCCCCCAAATTTGCCCACCTCCATGTATGTTGAATGCTGATATGCAACATAGTACATTCTCTTTGTGTGCCAAGTTGACCATGGGGATGAACCCATATGTGATGAATGAAAAACTGGCCATCTCGAGCATCTCAGCATCTTGAGCAGGGTGAGTCATGTGCAGCACATCTGTAGCTCCCATTTCCAAGGAGGAGACAGGTCTTCCAGGCAGGGTTGAACTCTGGAAACTCGCTGCTCAGAAATTCAGCTCTGGCTGGAGGATGCTCGTTGCTTCTTTGGGTGCATGAATGTACTCAGATCACAACAGTTTAATGTTGGCGCTGCTGCTTCTCTAATGTGGGCAAAAAGATGCAGGTGGAGTTCAGGCCAGAGTGCAGCCTGGGAGCCATCGCTGCCAAGGCAGAAGCCAGGCCAGTAAGGATTATCTACTATTATTACATTTATGTTCTGCCTTTTCCCCTCTTATGAGGAACCCAAGGCAAGTGCATATGGTCCTCCTCTTCCTCCTCTTCATTTTACCCTTACAATAACTCTGTAAGGTAGGTTAGGCTGAGAGCCAGTGACTGGCCCAAAGTCACTCACTCAGCGAGCTTCATGGCCAAGTGGGGACTAGAAGCTGCATCTCCCAACTTTCAGCCCAACACTCTTCTGGACTGTCCCTGTTAAGACTGCATTCAGCCATGCCTTCCTCCCGCAGGCAACTCCTCCCCCTGCGTCAACCTATGTTTAGTTCTTCTTTTCCACATGACACTCAACATTCCATGGCTACTGAGCATGCTCAGCCCTCGCTGGATTTTGGTCCTCCCCAATAAGCCCCTCCCCACTTTTTTGTTCTTCTGGAAACTTAGATGTTCCTCAAGCATGCTGATCCCTTCCTCTTGTTCCTCAGTAACCCCATTTTTACTCCATTTATGTTGGAGCTTGCTTGTCACCCAAGCTGGCTATTAGAGGCAGCGTTGTAGCATCCTTGTCATTGTTAAGGCGCATAAGGTACATCCTTTCCCTTATTAAAAAAAAATGGTGGTGGTGGCTTGTTATGGCCCCATATGAAATTTATTCTCCATTGAAAGCTCTGACCAGCTTGCTATTGTAAAGGAGGAATTACATGTTGTTCAATAAAATGCTGCTTCCCCTCCTGTCTTTTGAAAGAACTGCAGTCACCTTTCAGGAACTTGTTGCTATATTTTGCATTTCACGCACTTACAGATGCAAATATGTATTCCCCCCCACCACCACTATTGATAATGGAAACAGTGGTTATTGGTTGCATCCCTATTCAAGTATGGTCCCACAACTACCAGCAGAGTCGTGCAGTTGTGTTACAATGTTTCGTCATCAAGTGTACTGTACTAAAGGTTCCACAAAGGCCCAACAAGATCAATAGGGTGAAACTGACCCTATTTGCCTCTTAGTCAGACATCCTTGACAAAAAATGATCAGTCACAGTGTGGTCCTGTTCAAACCTAAAGCGACTGGTAGTAGCGTAAAGAGCCCGGGGCCACCCCACAATGTGAGGCAAAGAACAGGATGCCTTCCCCCTCTTATTCCATGTACAAACTCCTTCCAAACTGTGGATTTTCTCACCAGGCACTCAATCCAACACTGACAGCTAGCAGAAATATTTTTAAACAAAGAGTGTTGGACGTAGGAGCGCAAACTGATATAACAGCATTCACATCCTTAAGAACAGTAAAATGGCTAGCTAGCACAAAATATCTACACCAACTTGAGAAATACCTATCAGTACCCATGAAAATGGAACACCGGAAAGCCCTTACACATTTAAGGATTGAACAAATGGATACTGTGATGAAATGGGGGAGATTCCATGGCATACCAGTAGAAGACAGGTTATGTGTTCCAGAGGACATAACACACTATGTATTTGACTGCCCCTTATATATAGATATAAGGAAAAGTTATTTAGAGCCTTTTTTTAAAGAAAGTGAAATACTGGGGTGCTAAGGAAAAACTGAGTTATTTATTATATTCAACACACCCATACATGATACAAAGGGTTGCACCATTTGCAGTGAAAGCTAATAGATGTAGAGCAAAGTTTTTAGATACTATTGGTGTGTGTTGTTATAAAGATTCAGAGATATAAATGAAATGTCATTGAGAAGCAATTAAAGGTTTCTGTGTGTTCGCTGTGCTCCTATCTTACTATCCTTTGTAACGTTTTCGATAGCTCTGTAATTTTTAACCGTATGTAATTTTTATCATGTATAGTATAGTAAAATGTCAAGTTTGTATGTGTTGCAATGATCTGTGGATTGAGCAATAAACATATTGATTGTAGTACAAAAGCAGTCAGGTGTGGTGATGGATGAGGCCCCATCTTCAGTGCAGATGATGGTGCATCATCCATCACCACACCTGAAGTTTCTGTACCTTCATGGTGCACAGCTCTCTCTTCAAACTCCTTGCTGCTACTTCTCAGCATCAGTTGCCCGAAGCAGCTGCCTCACTCTGCTTAATATTACGGGTGGCCCTGAAGACGCCAATAGTTCCTAGGGGTTGTCTTTCAATGAGTCTACAAATAATGTCACAGAGGAGTGACCATAGCTTTCCTGTACAATGGAATTGAGGGAGAAACTGGCTGCCTCTCTACACCCAGAGCTATCTACTTTAAGTTTCGCTGCAAAATTGAGATCCAAGCTCTACACAAAGGGCTTTTCTTTTCCTGTTTTTCTGCTATATAACCTCTAGATGGCAGTGTTGAATAGTGGAATAGCACAAATATGTAAGTAGTTCCTTCACTTTCAGAAATAATACTCCATTTTCCCCATTCTAAAACAACAACAACAACAACAACAACAACAGGAAAATGCTCTTAACTGAAGCTGAATTCAGACAAGATGGAGGTGCTTACTGTCAAGGGCCCTAACCTGGGTTTGGAGGTGTGTCGACTAGTTCTGGATGGGGTTACACTCCCCCTAAAAGACTGCATTTGCAGCTTGGGGGTGCTTCTGGATCAGTCACTCCAAATGACAGCCCAGATAGATGTGTCAGCCAGGAGTGCCTACTATCAGCTTTGGCTGATATCCCAGCTGTGCCCCTTCAGAGAGTTGGAAGGCCTAAAAACAGTAGTGCATGCGCTGTTAACTTCGAGGATTGACTTCTGCAATGTGCTGTCCATAGGGCTACCTTTGTACTTAGTCCAGAAATTTCAACTAGTTCAAAATATGGCAGCCAGGCTGGTCACCACTGGTACACCTAGGGGTGACCATATTACACTAACGTTAAAAGCACTACACTGGCTGCCAATTAGTTTCTGGGCGAAGTATAAAGTTCTGGTTATTACCTTTAAAGCTCTACATGGTTTGGATCCAGGTTACCTGCAGGATCGCCTTCTCCCATACAATCTGCCCTGCACACTCAGGTCCTCTGGGAAGGGTTTACTTCAGTCAGCCACAACTAGGCTGACAACTGTTACCCAGAGGACCTTTTCTTCTGCCACCCCTAGACTGTGGAATGGCCTGCCGGAGGAGATTCGTTGGCTTAATACTATCTTTGCGTTTAAGACAGCCATAAAGACTAGTCTCTTCCAGCAGACCTACCCAGATGAATTTTAAGATGTTGTGATTGTTATTTTAATATTGCATCGGTTTTTATGCTCCTTTAACCAGTTTTATTTATTGTATTGCTGCATTTAATGTTGCTCCTTGCCTCGATCCAGGGGAAGAGGCAGGTAAGAACTAAAATTATTATTATTATTATTATTATTATTATTATTATTATTATTATTCAGAAGTGAAAGTGGAGATAACTGTAAGGAATCATGAGCGCACAATAAATGCCTTGTGTAGAAAAGCTCTCAGATTGTATTGTTCTAAGAATGGTCCTAACTCAAGTCAGTCATAGCCAGTCCGGACTCACCAAGCTTCTTGCAGCACACCAGTGATGCCCAGTGGCCCATCAGGAACTTTGGGGAGCAGCCATAGCTCAGGAGTAGGGCACATGCTTTGCATGCAGAAGAACTCTGGTTCAACCTTAAAAACTCCACTTGAAAATGACCAGGTTGTGAGTGGTGTGGAAGAGCTCTGCCTGTCATCTGCTGCTAGTCAGTCACAGGAAATCAGCCTGGTGCCCTCCAGATGTGTTGGACACATCCAGATGTGTCAGGAGCACCTCCCATCATTACCAGCCAGTATGGCTTCAGAAGCAGGTAAGGCTGGGCTAGATGGACAAGTTGCCTAAGGGTGTAATCCTATGCATGTTTCTGCAGAAAAAAGTCCTACAATTCCCAGCTATCGTGGCTGGCTGGGGAATGCTGGCAGTTGTAGGCCTTTTTTTTTCTGTCTAAACACGCTGGCATAATGAAGCTTCCAATGATGAACCTTTTGTTTTTGGTATTTGCTTGGGATTACCAAAACCATAAGCCTGCCAAATATCTGGTAGGCTACAATACAGGCTCGTCGAATTGTGCTTTGCTTGATGGGTCCCTGATAAGTTGAATCAATGGCTGGATCGAACAGACTCAAATGAATTTATTTATTATTCCACCGAGAAGCTTACGTGGTGCTTTCTGTAGCCTCCATATCTGGGAACTGATCTACAACCTCACTTGCTCCCAAGCCATTCACTGAGCCCCAGTTAAGCAGTTGTTATGAAGGTGGACTGGGTTCTTGCAACTTTACCTGGAAGAATTTCTGCCTATGCTTTTGGAAGGCGTTCAAAGAACTGTTTTGTTGTTGCTCCCCATTAGAAAAGAATGCGCTTTTTCTTGTGCCAACATTTTCTGCACACGCGATGAGTTTTAGTAGAGGCTCCAGGTGAAGTGTTTTGAGGTGTTGAAAGCCTTAAACCGAGGACATTCTTTCAAGAACAACTTCCCACATTTCCTTAGGGAGTCAACTGAACTGTGAACCAGCTTGATTAAAAGATGGAACCTTTATGCAGTATTTGTTCAACATGTTTAATATATTATCGAACATTATGCTTTTGAAAGACATTTCAATTGCACTATTAGTTCACATAATGTTTGACTATGAATGATTTGCTCTATAAAAAGATACATAGCAGATATTGTTTTTCAAAAAACTTTCTTTACTCAGTCATTTGTAAGGTGATGGTATTCATAACGGGCAAGTTGAACTTACACTATGGCCGTAGCTAGACCTAAGGTTTATCCCTGGACCATCCAGGGGTCAAACCTGTTCATCTAGGTGACACACAGGGGATCCAGTGCTCAGGCAGGGGCGAACCCTGGATGATCCCAGGATAAACCTGAGGTCTAGCTGTGGCCCAAATCACTGCCGCTTCCTCCACTGCAAAGTTTAATCAGCCACTTTCCAAGACTACCTTGCCCCAGACTCTCTCTTAAATCAGATCTGCTACTACATCTTTCCAGTGTGGCTTCTTTCAAATAAAATCACTACCCTCATCTTAAATTCCAGTTCATCTGGATGTGTCTAAATTGTACAAGCTAGTGACTACTGTTAAATTATATGTAAACAAAATACAATCTTGAGTTTGTATCTGTAAAAGAAATCCAAGGGAACAAAAACAAATGATGATGCAGTAGAGAACATCAAATATTCAGAAAATGTTAAAAAGCTTGCTAGAGATATGCTTACAAATCAGTTTATTCTAATAGTTAACGTGTGCTCTCATTTTACTAAAAGTATTTTTCTCAGGCGCCTGCTATATGTGACAGCAACAGTGCGGGGCTTATTTTTCCCCATGATTTTGCCCTACAGGTTTGCTGTAATGGCCAATTGCACAGGACCATCTCATGCAATCATTACCCAGGCAGGATGGATTGGAGATGAAGATCAGATAGAAAGGGTGACTGGCCCGATCCACATTTCATCAGGGCTTTAAATGCTGAGATGAAGCCATGGAAAAACAGCTCCACCACTGCCACTGTATCTCACTGAGGGCGTAATCCTATGCATGTTTAGACAGGAAAAGTCCAACAACTTCCAGTAATACTCCTAGAATGCCGGGAGTTATAGGACTATTTTTCCTGTCTAAACATGCAGAGGATTGTGTGCAAAATCTGCCAATTTCACAATTGCAGCTATATTCTAGTTTCCACATTCTTTCTCTTTGGGAAAACGGGCATTTCCCCATCTTGCATAGTTTCAAATCTAACCATGGTTTCAAATCAAACCTTACTCTAAAAGGTTCATAGTAAGTTCTATGTCATCACTATACGTTACACGGTTTGTCACACATCCAAAAAAGAACAGCTCAAGATTCCAGTCTTATTGGAATTGTCATAATAACGAGCTAAGATCCTTGAATCACTTTGGTCTACAACCATTGAGTTTTGGCACACACCTTGCGGCAACATTCAATTTCTTCACATTTCTAACATCTTTCTGAGGATTGTGCAAGATTTTATATACAAATTTTCTTTCGCTACAAGAACGCTTCTCCCTGACTTCTAGCTTTTTATGTGGAGAGAACTCTCTTATATAAAGGAACATACAGTCACCATCATCAATCAATCATCATCATAATCTTGGATCATCTATG
Organism: Elgaria multicarinata webbii; assembly: GCF_023053635.1. Taxonomy (NCBI): domain Eukaryota; kingdom Metazoa; phylum Chordata; class Lepidosauria; order Squamata; family Anguidae; genus Elgaria; species Elgaria multicarinata. The sequence goes on along the minus strand of NC_086177.1, from coordinate 11,828,996 downwards.
AACATGATGCTTTCCAAGGAGCTTACATTCTAAAATAGACACCAGGAAATAACAGAGAATTCAGACATTCAATTCCAGGCACTCTTGAATGAAACAGATCATATAGATCTTGTTCAGTTGGGCTTCAGGACTGGTTTTGGAACAGAAACTGCCTTTTTTGCCTTATGGGACCAAGTCCAAGGCAGTTTCTGTTCCAAATCCAGGCCAAGTCTCTCCTCCTTGGACCAATGCTCCTGATACACCTACATTGGAATGCTGCAGTGATCATAATCAAAACTGTTTCAAAACATTAGAGGACTTACGGTTATCTTATGCTATCATAGTGTTACAAATGTGATCACTGCAACTTCTTTCTCAAGGCTTAGGCTGGGAATGTTTCTTATGTGGGGTAATTATGTTGGTCGGGCAGTGCCGGCCTTTTCCTTAGCATCCACAATACGGCAGGAAACGGCACTCTGAGGATGGACGAGTTTTAGTAGGGACTAACTGCTGGCTGACAGGTCTCCACGTATTTTTCTACTGTCCGGTGCAGAACCAAGAAACACACTCTTTTGCTATTAAAGCTCAAGCTTTTAACTTTTTTTGTGCGTCTACACTGCTCAAGCTTCAGTTTAAAAGAAAAATGAGGAAAATGGGTTTGGTAGACCTTGAGAAGTAAGCCTTACACTACCGTATTCGTATAACATATTATTATTATTATTATTATTATTATTATTATTATTATTATTATTATTTCCATAGCACCAGGACTGAGCTCTTGCATTTATAACAGATTTTATCCTGTTTTAAGGCTAGCAAATGCCCTGGTCAAGGTCCAGGTAGTTCCAAGGGTAAAGAAAGTGGTGAAGCCAGTCCAGTCCGAGGGCGAATACAAGGTTCCAAATAGTGCAGTAGAAGGCAGGGGCAAGGTCAAAAAGCAAATTGTCCAGAGCCCTCCAATAAACTGGAGTTCACCAGTTGTAATGAATTTTGTTGTAATGAATTCCCACATTTTACTGCTTGAAATGGGCTGATGGTGTAGCAAAGAGTTCCACATTTGTTGACAATGAAACAGAAGGATAACCAAAGCAATGTTTCCCATCCCCTCCTATCCCGTCACATCCCATCTGTAATGCATCATGATAGGAAGAAACGGCAAGTTCTAAGGATATTGGAACAGGGCCCTTGTGATTCTCGTGTCGCACCATTGATTGTGTTGTTGTGTTAAGTAAAACGGATGAGTTCAACAGGAGGAAGGGAAACATATCTTGCAGGAATTCATTCCCTTGTTAAATTTGTCTAACAACTTCAATGATAGTTTAACAGCCAATTTGACATCGGAAACGTCTGTTCACTGCCTTGTTGAACCCTCGTCTAGGAATCTCCAGTTTAAGACCAAAAGACAGACTCAGGGAATTTGAGACTGGCTGGTGATGGAGGATGAGGTCAACAGCTGGGAGAAAGAACGTTTTCTGCAACTCGCCTTCAGTCAATTTAACTGCAAGACAAACTCAGGGTGATGAGAGCTGTACCAAGTGCGTATGTGCACTGACATGTCACTGAGTGTGTTTCATGATTCATCAGGCACACGGTGATTGATTGGCCCTGCAGACTGGCAGAGTCCAGAATTTTTGTTTTTTGAAAAAAACACACACCACCCTCTCTCTGAAAAATGGTCTGTGATTCTTCAGGCAATCTGTGATTGATTGACAGACTGGCAGCAGCTAGATTCCTCCCCCCACCCCGCTCTGCCCCCGGCACAATTTTTCCATGACTTAAAATATTTGATTGATGATTTATCATACACAGATTATTGACTGGCATATTGGCAGAGTCTCACATTTTTTACATCAAGAAATACGTTTTATTGTAGACTTTTTTCTCTTGATGTGTACTCTGAGATCTTACTGCAGATGCATATTCATACTAGAACTGGACCCTTGTTAAACAAGTGTTTAATGCAGAACATTTCCTTCAGGTTTCCAAACTGACTGATCTGAACATAAGAGCCAGGCTGGATCAGACCAAGAGTCCATTTGGTCCAGCATTCTGTTCACACAATGGCCAACCGTGCAACAGCACCTACACAGCCATGTTCCCCAGCAACTGGTGTACATAGGCACACTGCCTCTGACACTGGAAATAGGATATAGCCATCAAGACTAGTAGCCATTCAGAGCCCTTTCCTCCAGGAATTTGTCCTTTTAAAGCCATCAAAAAGTGTTATGACTTCTGGAGAATTAGAGCATGCACTCAATTTATGCAGGTTACTGACCAGGCTCCATTGCATGCAGGAGGTCCCAGGTTCAATACCTGGAGTCTTCATTTAGGGTTGGGGAAGCCTCCAGTTTTTGAAACCATGAAGAGCCAGAGTACAGATACTGAGTTGGATGGGCCAAGGGTCTAAGGCCTTAGCTAGACCTAAGGTTTATCCCGGGATCATCCTGGGGTCATCCCTGTTCATGTAAATGACACACAGGATATCCCGGGAGCAGGCAGGGACGACCCCGGGACAATCCCAGGATAAACCTTAGGTCTAGCTAAGACCTAACTTAGTATATTGCAGTTCTTATGTCCCACCATTGCATACTGGAATTGTTGCTGTTGTGTATATTCCCAATACAATATGCAAAGAGTTTGTACTGGGAAGAACTACACAAACATGTAGTTTGTTTTGGAACAACAATTTCATGCAAAAGTCATTGCCCAAAGCCATGTCTTCCTTCTGTTCTTCCTCGTACAAATCTATATTTTATTATGACACCTTACTTACGGAATTCCCTTTATTTTATATGAAATGTAATACCTTGTCCCTTTAGTTCAATAAACTTCCAGGGTTGTTTATATGTGTTTATCCATCCCTTTATCCTTCCATCTTTCCCCCTGATATTCACATGTATATCCAGTGCCACCTATATCTAGGCAATCCAAATTCTGTACCAAAAGATAGTTGTTTTTTTTTTTTTAAAAAAGAAGCATTAGTATAAATTATGGTGTACATTTTGTATGAATTATGGATAAGTTGAGCATAATACATCTTATTTTGCAGAATTTAGTCTGCAACTTTTTTTTTTTTTTACTATTTTGCAAGTTTAATTTGGGCCTTGAAGTCCTGTCTACCAACCCTGGAAATCTTGGATGCAAGAAAAAGGCCAAAAAATAAAATAAAAAATAAATTAATGTGAAAAAAGTTTGTACTGTACTGTTATATTAATATTATTAATGTTCCATTTACCTGGAAAAAAAGTTGATCATATCTAAATTTGTGTGTGTATGGAATAAATTACTTACTTAAAGAAATGATAAATACTTTTTAGGTAATTCAGATAACTACTCTAGAAATATGGTCATGAAAACCAAACTCAAAATGTGATTTTATATTTTTTCCTGTTTGATGTAATTTTTATGTTTAAATAATAATAATAAAATCAATTTTTTGTGATCCATAGTTCACATGCCAATGCACAGAGAGGGAGCATGTTTGTGCATGTGCAAAATCTCTTTCATAGATAATTAGAAAAATCTGAAAATAACAAATGTATGTATCTTTCCCTCAAATGGGAGAACTTGATATATGGTTATGGTATTTCCACACTAGCAACAAAGCTGAGTTTTGACATATGTGCAGTTCAGGATATACTGACAATTTAAAAATGAAATATTTGTAAATTTTTCCCTTTAAAAGAAATACAAACTATATATCACAAAATGATTAAGGGGTATTTAAACATTGGCTAGAAAACTGAAATTTAGTTGACGTATAGCCAATGAGACAAAAACGTCAGAAAATAGGACATCTTTATATCAAATGCTCAGAACACAAGACATGACATTTACCTTATCATATAACCCGGCAGCGCTCCAGAACAGAGCAGGCAAAGCCACACGTAGGATGGATGGAATGTTGTTTGACTTTGGGAAGCGCATTGCTTCTTCTCACACCTGAATTAGCCTTGAGGGGCAACGTGTATCTATGCTTGCAGAATGAAAGATGGATTTATTAGTGATTCATAATATAAGACAAAATAGAAACTACTTTGAGGTAGCCAGAAAATCCAACTGTATGATCAGCAACGAGCTTGCGCTCTGTAGGATCTCCACCCAATGGCCTTTGAAATCAAATGATTGTCTTTATTAGCCTTTTATTTATGGATTTATTTATTTTATTTAGAATATTTATCGGACTCTCCACCAAACCAATGCTCCCAGAGTGGCTTATAATAGAATCACAATATAAAACAATGAATAATAAAATCAAGATAAAAGGAGACAGAGCAGAGCAATGAAATAAATTCAAATGCCAGCATAAAACTCCATTAGGCACTTAATTCAGGCAACTGAACTAGCAAAGTTTTCACTTGGCCCCCAGAAGAAAACAAGGATGACACCAGGCACACCTGTTGCCAGGGGAATATATTCTACTGAATGTTGTCTTCAGTAGAGAGGGAGCAAGATGGGTAGTTGGACTGTGGCTAGAGAGAAGATGAGCTCTTGTTCCGTATTTCTTCTATTGTAAGACACCATCGATTGTAAGACGCACACTAATTTCAGTACCACCAACAGGAAAAGAAAGCTTTGATTCTAAGAATAATAACAACCGCACCCGCGATTCTAAGACGCACTCCGTTTTTAGAGATGTTTATACGGGGAAAAAAGTGAATCTTCGAATCGAATTTATTTATTATTTATTTATTTATTACATTTTTATACCGCCCAATAGCCGAAGCTCTCTGGGCAGTTCACAAAAATTAAAACCATAATAAAACTACCAACAGGTTAAAAACACAAATACAAAATACAGTATCGAAAGCACAACCAGGATAAAACCACGCAGCAAAAATTGATATAAGATTAAAATACAGAGTTAGAAAAGTAAAATTTAAATTTAAGTTAAAATTAAGTGTTAAAATACTGAGAGAATAAAAAGGTCTTCAGCTGGCGACGAAACGAGTACAGTGTAGGCACCAGGCGGACCTCTTTGTCGAGCTCATTCCACAGCCGGGGTGCCACAGCGAAAGCCCTCCTCCTAGTAGCCACCTGCCTCACTTCCTTCAGAAGGCGCTCACGGAGAAGGGCCCCTGTAGATGATCTTAAGGTCCGGGCAGGTACATATGGGAGGAGGCGTTCCTTCAAATAACCTGGCCCTAAACCGTTTAGGGCTTTGAATGTCAATACCAGCACTTTGAATCGGGCCCGGACCTGGACTGGCAGCCAATGAAGTTGTAAAAGGACTGCGATCTTGCCGGCCAGAAGAAATATGTTATTTGCTAGGTGGAAGAGAAAGGACAAGCTGAGACAGCATACATATTAATCTTTTTGGAGACCGCCTAAAAGCAATCAAGCAAGTCAAAAAAGCCAGATAAAACATCGATGATTATGATAACAACAACAACAACAACAACAACAACAATGATGCAGTAATCCATTGGATTACTGATACAGCTGAAATACACATTGGAAGAACTCTTTGGCAATCAGGCATCAGGAAGACAAACAGGGAAATGGCCAAGTGAGTCCCTTGTAGCAGGGGGTTCCAAAGGTTGGGCATCACCACTGAGAACTTCAGCCTTGTGTATCCAGAACAGGACCTCAGCTGAAGACCACTGTGAGCAAGTGGGTTTACATCAAAGGCATTTCTTTAAAAATTCTGGCTTCATGCTGCTTCTGGCTTTAAAGGTCAAAACCAGCACACTGAATTTAACTCGAAAATGACCTGGAAACCAATTGAGATTATACAGTACAAGAGTTACGTGTTGCGGAATGGCCTTCTGAACCAACTGAAGTTTCCAATAGCTTGGCAAAGACAGATCCATGTTGTTATTGTTCCAGTATCATCATGCGGTCATATCTGTCCATGCATAGTCACAGACATAGATCAATGACTAAAGTTGTCAGTGAGATAATCAATGAGTGGACAACAGAAATTGATGACACATTTTGGTAAGACTACACAATCAGTTTGCTTTTGAAACCAGTGAATAATGGCTCCTGAATAAATACAGTTTAAATATGTCACCCTTGTTAGTATATAACCATTGTTGCTGCAGTCTAAAATTCATTAGTTCTTCCTTCTAGAATATTAAAAGACTAAAGAACTATTCGTACTCAGAAGATCCTCTCTCGTGCAAGCACTGAGTCATTGCTGACTCTTGGAGGGACGCCAGCTTTCGCTGACATTTTCTTGGCAGGCCTTATAGTGGGGTGGTTTGCCGTTGCCTTCCCCGGCCGTTATTACCTTTCCCCCAGTTAGCTGGGTACTCACTTTACTGACCTCGAGAGGATGGAAGGCTGAGTCGATCCGAGCCGGCTGCCTGAAACCAGCTTCTGCTGGGATCGAACTCAGGCCGTGGGGAGTTTCAGCTGCAGAAACTGCTGCTTTACCGCTCTGCGCCACAAGAGTCACAAACAAGGCATCAAATTAAAGGAAGAAACACATCAATTTGCAGGGGCCAGGAGAGTGATTCTTGCCAACAAAACCCACACGAGGCTCAGAAGATACTTACAATGAAAATGTTTTCCATTTAATGTCAGACATAGATTTGGAATAAGGAAACATGTAAAATGCTGCTTCTGCTGTCTGCCTTTAAAAATAATCAGTTATTGTAGCTTACCAGTTTTAAAGGTTTGAGAAGGGTAGGTGGGTTAGTGACATCATAGCTGTTTTAGCCAATCTGCATTGGGCATAGCCCGCTTCTGCAGCACCCCCTACTGATGAAATACTGTATGTTTGGATGTACCCCAAAGTGATGCAACATCATCACATACTCTTTTTCTGACCTTCAGGGGATGGTGTCGGCTGTTACATGGCCAAAATAATAGTATTCATATGCATGAGGAGGAATCGCCCATAAGGATGCAATGGCAAGGAATACCGAGTCTGAGATGAAAAACACTGACAAGGAAGCGGAGGAAGGATGTAATGGGGTGTCTGGAAAGTGAAGGGAGAGCCGAAGATAAAAAGGGCAAAAGAAGAAACCATGTAGGTCAGGCATGGGCAACTTGTGGCCCTCCGGATGTTTTGGCTTTCAGCTCTTATGATCCCTCACTGTTGGCTAAGGCTGATGGGAGGTGGAAACCATATTGCCCACCCCTGGGATAGATTGTTTTCTAGTGTGGCCTCAGTGCTCATACAAGGAGGGATCCTCAAAGGGGTCATTAGAGATAGTTGCATCTCTCCCTGCTCTCTCCAGAGCACGAGTAACTTGCATCAAACAGAGAGGGAGCCCTGGGTGGCGACATGGGGGATGCAAACAGAGTTGCCACTCCATATAACACCCGGTGCATTTCCTCTGCGTGGACGTGTGCAAGTTGCAAGTAGGGGGAGGGCAGAAACAGGTCTCTGTCAACGTGTTGTCTATCCCTCTGTGTGTAAGTGCTGTTCCCACACTAGGAAGAATCACCCCTTTGGGGAATGTTGACATTTACCCACTAAGTCTTGGAACATTCTCCCACGCATGATTTGAGAGGCAGAAATGTTGGCAAGTTTCAAACGCTTGTTGAAAACATGCCTATTGATGCAGGCTTTCCCTTGACTTGTGAGACTCTGTAACCACTCTGTTTTATTGTTAAGATGATGTAATGTTTTTAAATGTCCTTAACTTGTTTTAATTCTTTGTTATTTTTCCTTTGTTTCTATATTGTTATATTGAATTTTATTGTAAACCACTTATGGGATTTTAACATATTGTTATAAAAATATTATATATATAAATAAAGATTTAAACAGCTTTCACATGAAACATTAGAAAATTCCGCTATTTACCAGTACACGTTAAAGCCGGGAGAGAGGTTCCAGCAAATTTCCAAATGACATCATAATTTGCATCAAGTAAAAAAGTCATTTAACATGCCGCAAGTGATTTAATCTTTGTAAACCACCCAGAGAGCTTCGGCTATGGGGCGGTATATAAATGTAATAAATAATAAATAATAATAATAATAATAATAATAATAATAATAATAATAGACAGAGATAGCCTAGCTACAGTTATCCATGCTCTGATAACCTCTCGTTTGGATTACTGCAATGCATTATATGTGGGGCTGCCTTTGAAAACGGTCCGGAAACTTCAACTGGTACAAAACAGGGCAGCCCATTTACTAACAGGGACTGGCCGATGAGACCACATCACGCCAGTCCTTCTACAACTTCATTGGCTGCCAGTCCAGGTCTGGGCCTGATTCAAAGTGCTGGTATTGACATTTAAAGCCCTAAACTGCTTGGGGCCAGGCTATCTGAAGGAATGCCTCCTCCCATATGTACCTGCCCAGATCCTAAGGTCATCGTCAGAGGTCCTTCTCCAGGAGCCCCTGCCAAAGGAAGTGAGGTAGGTGGCTACAAGGAGGAGGGCCTTCTCTGCTGTGGCACCCCGGCTGTGGAATGAGCTCCCTAAGGAGGTTCACTTGGCACCTATATTATACTCTTTTAGACGCCAGGTGAAGACCTTTTTATTCTCCCAGTATTTTAACAGTCTATAAATTAATTTGAACTTGCTGTTTTAAATTTGTATTTTAAATTTGTATTTTCGCATTGCTGCTGTTTTTATCTTGGTTGTGCTTTTATATTGCATTTTATATTATGGTTTTATACTGTTGTTTTATACTTGAATTGTCTTAATTTTGTAAACCGCCCAGAGAGCTTCGGCTATTGGGCGGTATAGAAATGCAATAAAGAAACGAAAAATAAAAAAATAAAAGAAAAAAAGACTAAGCTTTCTGCCAGTTCTCACTGGGCTTTGTGCAATTCGAGATTCATGTCAACATTCACTTAATTTCTTGTATTATTCTTTCACAACCCAGCACCCTCCAGATGTGTTAGACTACATCTCCCATGACCCCCCCAGGCAGCATAGTCACTGGCTGGGGATGATTGGAGATGTAGTACAACTCTTCAGGAGGGTGCCACTTCAGGTAAGGCTGACCCTGGCCCTTTCTACACCTAAGGGTTATCCCAGGAAAATGGAGGGATTGTCCCTGCCTGTTCCTGGGTTCCCGTGTGGCATTTAGATGCACAGGAACGATCCAGGGACGTTCCTGGGGGGAAAAGCAGGTGTAGAAACAGCCCTAGCCCAATATTGGCTACTCTGCTTGGTGGTGGTTCAGTGCAGGGTAAGCCCGGGAACACAGGGCACCGGTCAGGGGGAGGACTTGACAAGTTATATGGCTGCCAGATACCCCGTACTCTCACCTGCCATCTAGATTTTGGTGTTCCGCCCTGCAGCAGTGATGCTGCGAGGTTTTTGGGGGAAGCAGCTGCAAATCGGCAGCATATAGGCACCCCCTTGGTGGCCAAGCTGGTTTGCCATCAGGTAATGTGTGAAATAACCCTCAGGGTCCAAAGTTAGCATCAGGAATGTTTGCTCATTAACTACAGGTACATAGCTGCAGATTGCCTAATACCTGGTACAGACGGCGAGGCGTGAACAAGCCTTTATTGGACACGGATGCGTGTGTGTTCAATAAGAAGAGAGCGCATTTCCAACAGACCAATATAAGGCTAAAAGGAGTACCGAAAATAATATAACGCCCAGGGAAAACTTGTGCAAGCAACTGCAGAAATGGCCTTTTCTCTTTCTCTCTCTCTCTTTGCTTCAAGCTACATGCAATTAGTGGCAAAATCCAACAGGTGGCACAAAAGTATTTGAATTTTATATTGATTCATACCGGATATGTGTCCCTCCCCCCACCCCCCCTCCGCTTCAATTACAGAGAGCTCAGTTGTCAGCAGCGCTCCAGAGGCTAAAGACGGCAGGACGAGGTTGAGATCCGGGGGCTCCCGCTCCTGTTTGCTTTATATTTCGGGAAGCTTTAACAAAAGCCCCGCTGGCGTTGGCCTCCCCGGCGCGCCTGAGCAGCCGGAACGAAGCCAAACGCACCCCCCCCCCACACACACACAAAGCCCCCGACTTTTTCCATTATAGCTCTCCTGCGTTAACCGGCCACCCTTAAGACGGAGCCGGGATTTGAGGCATCAACGCAGCCATTAAGAGAAAGCCGGGTGGACAGAGGAGGGATATAAATAAATAAATATATAGCAGCAAGCCCCAGGCGCCCCACTTGGTCCTCTTCTAGAAGGGGGGGCGGCGGTGGAGAAGGCGACTGCCCTGAAGGCGGCTTTCTCGCGAGGAGCCCCCGGGGAGCCCAGGGCGGCGCAGAAGAGCAGACGGAGCGCCCTCCTCTGGCGGCTCCGCGGATTTCACTCCCGGCGAGGCGCTGCTCGGCTGTTGGCTTCCCGGCCAAGTCCGCCGTTTTTCCCAGGGCTGCTTCCGGTGGAAGAGGACTCCCCCTGGAGCTGGCTGGAGGTTAATGTGCCACAGAGGCTGCAACGCTTCGAGGGCGGCTGCTTGCTCGCTGGGGAAACGCCGCTCCCTCCTCACACCTCCCCGCTCCTCTTACGGCTGGCTACGTTAATAGCAGCGAACCCACTCGCTTTGCAGCGGAGGAGCGCCGGCTTCTGCGGCCGAAGAGGGAGGTGGCGTTCGAGTAGCTCCACAGCCTTCTTGACCTGGCGAAGACAGAAGAACAGCCGTCAGCGTCCCCCAACTCTGGTGCCCTCCAGAGGTTTTGGACTTCAACTCCCATCAGCCCCAGCAAGTGTAGCCAACGGTCAGGGAGGGGAGTTTTAGTTCAAAACCTCTGGAGGGCACCAGGTGGGTGAAAGAGGGATGAAAGAATGCGTGCAGCTCTATCGTGTATCCATGCAAGTGGGTTTGTGGAAAGGAAAAAGTTTGTCTCGCTGTGTTTATTATGGGACTACGATAACAATCCAACCGTGCCCTTCCCCCTACACAAAGCAGTGCAGCATGAGGAGAGAGCTGGGCTTACTCCTTTCCACTAACATATTAGTATTCTCATGCAGGGGGTTTCTCCCCACACCATAGACCAGGGGTCCCCAACCCCTGGGCCACGGACTGGTACTGGTCCGTAGCCTTTTAGGAACTGGGCTGTGCAGGTGAACTGCTTTCACCCCCCCCCACGCACTCCCACCCCAGCGTACCTGGGCGCGGGGCACCATCTTGCCTGCCCAGCCAAAGTGAAGTCAGGATGCTGGGGTGGGGTGGGGCAGCTTCGGAACGGCGCGCCTGGCCGGAAGCCGCTCTAGGAGAGCAACTTCTGGGCGCACTGTTCCAAAGCCGCCCGCCCCAGCGCCCTGGCTTCGCTTCGGCTGGGCGTCCACTCAGCCGAAGCGAAGCCAGGACGCTGGAGGGGGGAGGCTTCCCAAAACCATCCCCTCAACCCCCACTGGTTTGTGGAAAAATTGTCTTTCACGAAACCAGTCCCTGTTGCCAAAAAGGTTGGGGACTGCTGCCACAGACCATGCTATTAGGCAGGGAGAGGTGTCAGCCTCAGGCAGCAGATCCTGACAGGCGTGGAAAAAGGAGATGGAGGCCAATTGTATGTGTACTATGCAGTTTGCCTTGCTCCTCCTGTAAGCCGCCATGCTGCCCTCAGGTGCAGTAGAGGCAGCCAACGGTGAAGTAAGATTCAACTGCCAACCTGCTCAGCTTCTGCTCATGGAATGGGGTGGGTGTCATCTTGTCCTTCTCCTCAGGCAGCAAAATGTCTTTGGCTGGCCCTGCCACAGAGGGCCCATCAAACATAATGTAGCCTCCACCGGCAGCACAAAGCTAGAGCTGCCCAGGAAAAGCTTTATATGTTCTGGGTATGCTGGCATGGGCATACAGAGAATGGTCCATGCCTTTGTAGCACATCTGGTGGGAAGCTGAGACAGCTGCCATATCTTCACGAGTGACTAAGCTTGGTTTAAACGTTTTCTTCAGAACAGACCCCTGCGTTCTGGGCGGAGTTTGAACATGGGACAGGAGATGTGGGGTTTTTATTGTCTTGACTTGGATTTAGGAGTGGGGTCATTTCCAGCAGCAGCAGTCAGCAATGGGCATAGGCAGGTGCTTGTAGAATGTAGCCCTAGTTTAATACTATATATCAGGGCTGTTGAACCTCTTTCAACCTGAGGGCAGAATTCAATTTTAGAGAAGTGTTTGGGAGCCATATTCCAGTGGTGGGTGGGGCACAAGGCAGAAGTGATGGGCCCCAAAATACAATAGGGAGGGTAAATGCACAATAGCTGGGAAACCCTCAAGCAATCCGTATTTTGGGGGAGAGGGTGTGAGGCCAGTGGAAGGGTCCCTGATCACCTGGGGAACCCCAGAGGGCTGGATCGGGACTTGTTACTGATGTAGGGCATAATCCTATGCACGTTTAGACAGAATAAAAAACCTACAACTCCCAGCATTCCCCCAATCTTGTTAGTTGGGGAATGCTGGGAATTATGGAGTTAGGATAATTCTGCACCACTCAGAAAGCTGAAATTGGGTACCATGTAGGCCAAGGCCACTTTGATTATTAGAGGAATAAAATAGCCATGGTACAAGTTCAAAACTCAGGCTATAACATTAGCTTCATAATAGAGGGCAGCACTTCAGCACAGAGCAGACATAACCATGTTGGACTGTGAACCGGAGGAGATCTACACTAAGGTGGATATACCACTTATAAACGTTTTTTTAATTGCGTATTGCATCTTATCGCGCTACGTGACGCTTGCCTTGTAACGTTTTATCGCTTACCCTTTCTGTCGTTCTGTTTTCTGATCTTAACCCTATAAGTCATCATATGAGCTCTTATGTGGCTGATTGCATCATAAGAAGGCTTCCTTTTTTCATATGCTTTTCCTAAGCCAATCACCTTCCTCGGGGCGTGTTTCTTTTGTTTCGGCGCTCAAAATTGCAGCCGTTTTCCCTCTTTCTTGCCTCGTGTTTCTCTCTGCAGCCACTTTCATTTTATGTTCTCGGAGGATTGTGCAGAGGGGGAATTGAAAAAAATAAACACGTAACAACATACATTGTGTGGCCCAGAGTACTGCATACCTACTGGAGAGGAAAACGGTAAAAAACGTCTTAATACCGATGTGTGTCCAGGGACGTTTAAAATCGGTATAACATATTACATTTACTGACTGACAAAATGACATAATATATACCAGTGTAGATGTCCTCCAGAGCCATGCTGGATCAGGCCAATGGCATATCTAGTACAGGCCAACCAGATGCTGATGGAACCCACAAGCAGGACACAAGCACAATAGCACCCTCCTGCTAGTGTTTCCTAGCAATTCATACTCAGAGATACACTGTCTCTGTTAGCTTATAGCCATCAGGACTAGTAGCCATTGATAGCCTTCTCCTTCATGAATTTTTCAAATCCCCCTTTAAAGCCATCCAAGTTGGTGACCATCACTACATCCTGTGGTAGTTTAACTATATGAAGAAGTACTTCCTTTTACCTTTCCTGAATCTCTCACCATTTAGCTTCATTGGATTACTCTGGGTTCTAGTATAATGAGAAAAGGAGAAAAATAAAATCCCTATCTATTCACTTTCTCCACACCATTCATGATTGTAACCTTTCTCCTAGGGGAGTTGTTTTAGCCCCTCGGTCATTTTGGTTGCCTTCCTTCTGCAACTTTTCCAGTGCTGCAATATCTTTTTTGAAGTGTGATGACCAGAACTGTGTGGTTGCACAACAGATTTCTATAAGAGCAGTATGATATTGGCAGTTTTATTTTTGATTTCTTTTCTAATGACCCCTAACATAGAATTTGCCTTTTTCCACAGCAGCTGCACACTGGGTTGACATATTCACTGAGCTGTCCACCACAATCCCAAGATCTGTTTCTTGGTCAGTCACTGCTAGCTCAGATCCCATCACTGTATACACTCAAAATTAGGACTTTTGGTCCCAACATGCATTACTTTACACCTGCTTATACTGAACTGTATTTGTTATTTTAACGCCCATTCTTCCAGTTTGGAGAGATCCCTTTGGAGCTCTTCACAATCCCTTTTTGTTTTAACCATCCTAAATAATTTGCTGCCATCAGCAAACTTTGCCTTTTTGTCTTATGGATTGGGAAAGGTTGGTTTAGGTAAATAAAAACCAATTAAATACAGTATGCTATGCATCTCATCCATTGTGATAATGTTTATCATTGTGATAATGATAAAACATTGTGATAATGTTTTAATCTCTTAAAAACGTGTGGGACATGTACTAATTAATTGTTACCATATATTGTTTTATTCATAGTCTCATTTTATTCCGTCGGTTTGGGAATATTATATGTGCTCATATTGTTGTGTTGTTTTGCTGGTCTTGTGACCCTAAATAAAATTCATCATCATCATTCATCATCATCGTCATCATCATCCAAGGCAACAAGGCAGCTGGACAAGCATCTGTCAGGGATGCTTTAGGGTGGATTCCAGCATTGAGCAGGGGGTTGGACTTGATGGCCTTGTAGGCCCCTTCCAACTCTGCTATTCTATGATTCTATGATTCTATGATTCTATGATTCTATGAACATGATTGTTAAAGAGGCCTGAAAATGGGGATATTTCAATTCCTTTCACTTGAAACTCAGAACATGAGCTCTTTCCTAAAATAACAGACCATGAACCACATCTCTGATAGAATGCAGGGGTGGGGTATGGAACTCCCCCTTTCCAGTCCTGAGGTTAGGTTAGGTGGAATTTGCAGTGCCATTTAGGAATATAAGCCTGAAAACAGCAAAATGGCGGTGTGTTTTACTTAACAGTGTGTCAAGTAAAAGGCCTCAGCAACCACCTACTTACTAGTTTATGTGTGCTGTGTCTCTTCAGCATTCCATGATGAAATCTGATTATAATTAAAGTAATAACCTGTTTCTTGATAAAATCCACAATTCTAGACTACTCTGTTGGATAGTGCTCCTAACATGGGTGTAGTGTGCTCAATTTGATCTATAGCAAAATTCTGAGAGTGCCTTGGACTGCAAGAAGATCAAACCAGTCCATACTCCAGGAAATAAAGCCAGACTGCTCACTTGAGGGAATGGTATTAAAGGCAAAACTGAAGTACTTTGGCCACATAATGAGAAGACAGGACACCCTGGAGAAGAGGCTGATGCTAGGGAAAGTGGAAGGCAAAAGGAAGAGGGGCCGACCAAGGGCAAGATGGATGGATGATATTCTGGAGGTGACAGACTTGACCTTGGGGGAGTTAGGGGTGGCGACAGCCAACAGAAAGCTCTGGTGTGGGCTGGTCCATGAAGTCACGAAGAGTCGGAAGCGACTGAACGAATAAACAATAAAAAAGTGTTAAATTAACCATTACGAAGGCAAACTTGATTCAAAATGAAAAAGGTGCAAATAATAGTTACTCTTTGTGATGCTCTGCTGGACTGCTGGACTTTTTCTTAGCAGAAAAAAAATGTTGGTGGAATAAAAGATTTCTCTCACTCATACCATGGGGATGTTATGACTTAACAGCAAAAGGAGGATATATTATAAAGACATTTCTGTTCTGATTGTTCTGGCTAGGTCAGGTGATGTATTTCATCAATATTTACCCTGCAACATTTTGGATATAATTCCCAGTGGAAAGGATTCTCATGGACACTGCTGGTAACTCTTCATAGGAAATGATTATTCTGTTGGGATGAGCCAATAGGCTGGGCCCCAGCATATAGTTCTTGTGCTATGGCTCGGTGATTTTGCATGTAGGTGTTGTGAGTTCTAATTCCACTTTTGGCAGATAGGGTCTGTAGTTAATATTTGAAAGAGGCAATGTAGCATACCACTTAAGAAAATGGATGATGAGCCAGGAACTTCACAATTCAGAATTCATATAATTATTTCTTTAATAGACTGATACAACAGGACCACGGGTTCATTTGCCAAGTGTATCATTCTGTCACCAACTGCGGGTAATCAGATGCCTCAGAGAACTTTACCAGCAGGGTAGTAAAGGGATGGCCCTCTAGTATCTGGTAATATTACCAGATACCCTCTAGTACCTGGTAAGTGACTACGGGTTAATCTACATTATTTATTTATTTATTTATTTATTTTATTACATTTATATACCGCCCCCCAGCCGAAGCTCTCTGGGCGGTTTACAACAATTAAAAATAGTAGACATAATAAAAATACATGAGCGTTTTATCCCTGTGGTCTAATGTCTAGCTCATGCACGAGACCCAACACCTCACCAACAAAATCCTGATCACTATTTCTACGGAAATGCTGCTTCAGTCAGGGGTAATTTTCACTGGAGAAACGGCCATAGGTGGGTGGTGGCAATTTTGTTCCCTTATCCAAATGTTTCCTTGCCGAAGTCTCTCTCTCCCCCAACCCCCCCGAGCAGCTCATTGATGTTTTGTTACATGCATGTGTGTGTAAAGTGTAGTTCCACCCGTCACTGCTCAAGTCTCTGGACGAAATGCTGTAGGCACATGTTACATTCCCAAAGTATTGCCAGGTTTTTGGGCACTTCAGTCTCTTATTGGGCTCACTTGACAACAGAGTTCTATTCCATTTGCCCCCAGTGCTTCTATCTGCTAATACCTACCATGAATACTCCTATGAAAGTCCTATTTACTGTGGGGGAAATCTCTTTATGCCTCATTATGGTATATTATCCTTTATCCATACACATTCCAGATAGCTGATTCTAAAATTTTGTGGGCTTTCACTCACATTAGATCATTAAGCCTCAGCTAAAAACAGTTGCCTACATTTTTAAATGCGATTTGTGTCAGAAGCTCGAGAAATGTTATTTCTATTTCTTGTGAATCTCTGTCATTTATGAACATTTGCTGTTCCAGCTAATTGTGGTTGACGGAAGACTGAGCAAATTTTGCTTTCTGAAGTGAAAGCTGTACATAACAAAGCATGGAATCGGTTGATTTCCCACTTGATACTTCTTTTCAACAGGCTGCCAAAAGATGTAAAATGGCATGTGCCCAGTCTGTAGATCTTTATAGAAACAAGGCTGGCTTTGCGTGTTTATAGCAGTATTGGGTGTAGCATATGAATATGTTATTGCTTGATATGGGAAGGATGACTTTGAATATAGGGATGGACGTGCCCCTTTAAACTTAGTCCATTATCTCCTTAAACTAGCCCATTATTAATTTCCATCTATCCAGATGGTCAGTAGCCTTAAAATTTGGGCCTGGTTATCATGATGGGCTTCTTTTGATTAAGAGGAAATCGTGTTGCCTTACTGGGGCTTAGATTCCTAGTTCTCATGCACAATTGTAATGGGCTGCATTACACGGGTGGAGAGGGGCGACCACATGGTCTATAATTAAAACTTCCCCTCGTCTCGGTGCTCATAGCTTTGAATAGGACAGCACCCTCTAGTGGTTGCTGTGTAGTGCAACTTCAGCTGCATATGGTAGGAAATCCTGTGATATTTTGGGAGAATCATGATATCCAGTGGGGTTTTTTTTAAAAGAATGGGATTATGTGGGGAAGGCAGGAGAGATGTGCAGGAGGTTGATGTCGCTATCAAAAGGACCTGCAAACTTCCATGAGTGGCCAGTCATGAATGCGCCTTATTTCGCTTGTGTGAAGACCCCGTACGTGATAGATGCACACAAAATGCAATAGAATAAAAGAAAGAAGAGGAGGAAATAAAGCAAAAACAACTATACAAACATGAAATCAGTCCCTGGAAGTTTTATCAACAAACCAAAGGTGTTATTAATCTCAAAATACCTCAAGGAATCCCTGCCAAATATTTTGAAATACTTCAATGTGGTTGTGCTTTAGATTAGTTCTCTCTTTTGCAGCTAAGTCAATCAAATCTTGGGTTTGCTTTTCAATCCTTGGACCTGTAGCACAACTGCTGCACATAGGTAGATCAAGATCTACTGTTAGATCAGAGCAAGTGACAAGGGCTCCCAATTGTTTAATAGTAGCAACCAGAAAAAGGATTTCCCCCCTTCCTAAATTAGGCTGTTGAAATCAAGAAAGCTTGGGAGAAAACAGGAGTAGATTTGTGTGTGAGAGAGATCTCCAGTTGTGGTACTGAAAACAACTTCCTGGGCTCAGAGGCACATTTCTCTGTAATTCCCTGCCTTCTTAAGACACTATTTTGCACCAGGCTTTGGTTGGTGGACCCTGGGCTTCTACTGAAAAGCAAAGTAGACCCCATAAGCCTAAATTGTGTCCACTATCTGACATAGAAAAACAACAACTTTATTTACCATCTAATTAGTATTGTGTGCTAGGTGCTGAGAAAGGTAATTGCCCTGTTCAGAAGACACCTTAAATCATGGCTTTAGCTATGGTGGTTAAGCCAGAAAGCTGGGCCTTCTCCACTGTGGTCAAAGCCATGGTTCAAGGTGTCTTCTGCACACGGCCCGGCTTTCTGGTTTAAGGTGTCTTCTGAATGGGGCCAATGCGTTCCAGATTTGACTTCTATCAAAATAAATGACGATTTATTGGATGCTGTGTGCTCTATTGACTTATTTTTGTAGCATCTCATTGCTCAATTGGGCAAAGGTATAAATCTTTGCAAAAAAGATTTGAAAAGATTTCTGACAAAGATCTGAAAATGTTGTTTATTAAACTTTCGGCTTTAACCTGTTCCCATTAGGCAGAGGGAGGCAGCTGCCTTAGGCAGCAGATTTTGGGTGTCACGAAAGTGCAATCCTATCCCAATTTTTATCAGCCTCCAAACTTGGAGGCTTATGGCCATGCAATGCTGAGCAGAATTAACAGCAGAGGTGATCTTTGCTTTCCCGCTCTTCCCAGTCTTCATTTTTGCAAGATGGGTGGTTTTTTTTGCCCTTCTAGCTGGGGGGCCTCAGAGGTTGAGGGAAGGAGGCTGGAGAGACTCTAAGCTTCATCCCACAAACATGCTTCCCTCGGATTATCCCCGTAGTGCTAAGCTTTCGCTGTTGTTGTTTTTGCTACCGGGCAACAGCGATCCTTTGCTTACCACGAAGTGAGTTTAAGGGGGGAAATGTAAAAAATCAACGGATGACCCAATTCAATTCAAATTTGGTGTGCTTAAAGTTCTCCCCAGTATCTATTACTGTGCCAATTTTGGTGTCTTTATCTTTAAAGCTTATGCAGATGTAAGCATTTCTTTAAAATCCTGCTCCTGCACCCCAGCGGTGGCTTGGAAGATATGTTCAAAATGTAGGGCCTAAATACGGCAAATCTTTTGGCTTTATTGCACAATTAAGGCAGGATGCATGGGAGTACTTCACAATCAAAGCAGGTTATAAGGTGGAAAACTTCTGAGTCTTTTGCATGCAAGTTGCAGTGATTGCACAGTGTAACGCTTGGTGTGTTAAAACTCTTGGAGCTCTTTTGGAAGCTGGCATCTCCTGTTCCCTTCCTTCCCCGCACACAGAAACGCCCCCTTTACCTCCTCTCTGAGGCCACTTTTGTGACTTTGGAGAAGCAGCAGGCACATTTCTCTCTGCTTCAGCTGCAAGGGGGAGGGGGCAAATAGCATGGATTCCTGGATCTGAGGTCAGAGCACTGTCTCCAACCTCAGATCCAAGAATCCAAAATATCCTATGCTCCCCCCCCCCCATGCTGTCTAGGGGCCATAGGATTGCTCCTTTCATGTATTACTGTATTTTTACTTTGAGGGACTGGGGGAGGTATTTGCAGGATTTTCCCCTTTAGGTGTCATAAATAATTTGGCCATCCTTGAGTACTAGGCGCCTTGATGTGAGGGAATGGGGGTGGCAGATCCATTCATTGCTTCGTGTCAGGCAAGGATGTGTTGCATTAGCCTTATCTGTT
Organism: Elgaria multicarinata webbii; assembly: GCF_023053635.1. Classification (NCBI taxonomy): domain Eukaryota; kingdom Metazoa; phylum Chordata; class Lepidosauria; order Squamata; family Anguidae; genus Elgaria; species Elgaria multicarinata. The sequence goes on along the minus strand of NC_086177.1, from coordinate 11,809,407 downwards.
CCTTAATCTCTTTTAAATTAGGCTGCAATTTTATAGCGGTTGATTTTGGAGTAAGCCTTATTTAACTCAGTGAAACTTGCTTTTGAGTAGACATGCATAAAGGTTACACTGAAACCTCTGTGTTGATAGTCCAGCTGGCTTGACGGTACAACCAGCCTGTGCAGGAGCCCCTGAATTTCCACAGCTACTGAAACGTGAAGAAAGTTGGAACAAAACTTTGGGAGCCAGGGGGAGGCACAGGATGTGAAAGCAGGTCCCACAATTCCTCAATCTGTTCCAGCTGATTAGGAAAAAACAGAGCAGGTAATATGTGACCTGTTTTGTTTTAGAGGAATACATTTAATGCCTTACCGTTTTCTCAGCCCTCCTCATCTACTTCCCCAGAGCAGCTACTAATGTGTGATTCTTTTTTTTTTAAAATCACCGGGGAAAAATAGATGGCAAAGTAATTTGACGCTGTCGCTCTTCTTGTCTGCATTGGAAATAGGCTGTGAAAAATGTGAAGGAATGTTTGCACTTGGCGTGAGCGGATGCATGAGGAGAGGGGTGGCTGGGGCACGGGTGGGCTGGAGATCCCTTCTTAAAATAAAGCAAAACACTCTTAACTCGAGAAGAGCTTTTTATGCTTCCCTGGTGTGAAAATTATTAACAGCTAGCCAAGCAGTCCCCAGCTGGGAAATCAGACTCCCGCTTGGTCTTTTGATCAGATTAGTGGCTCATTCCAAAGGGGACTGAAACTTGGAGGGACTCTTGTCTGAGTTTATTATGCCAACACAACTTTTGCACTGGCAGCATCTGGGTACCAATCCCAGTTCATAATTTCCTCTTTGGTTTGACATGACATTATACAAAATACATCCCCTCCTCTCTCTGTCTTTATCATGGGAAAATGAGGGGAAACATATAAAGGAAAGGGGAGGAAAAAAATCTATATCAGAGCTGGTTCCAAAGAAGCGACGTCTGCGAACGAAACTTTAGTAAGCTTCCACTTTTCGTAATTTATAATCTGACCTCCGAGTCCCCTGCATGGGCACATAACCTGATATTGGCCACAGATTTCAGCATACTGAGCACCACAGCTTTCCAATAAATAAAAAGCGTCTTTCTAATCTTTATGGTTACAAAGATAAGCTTGGAAGTATATTTGGTGAAATTCTGAAGCCAAAAGTCTTTGGTGGTGGTGTAGTTCGCTAAGAGCTCAATCCTCTGCATGTTTAGACAGGAAAAAAGGTCCCATGTCTCCCAACATTCTCCAGCCAGCATTGTTACCTGGGAATGCTGGGAGTTGTAGAACTTTTTTCTGACTAATGATCCAGAGGATTGGCCCTAAATTGGTTGCTGGTTATGAGGTGGGGCATCATTGCTTAACATAGCATTTTATCTCTCTCCATGACTAGCCACATGAATTATACAAACATATGCAAATTGGCATCATTTATACAGGTTGTATGATTAGGGTTCCCAACTTTTTTTTTTCTCTCCCCCCTTTTTTTTAAACAAACAGGTCCTGTTTTTTATTTTTGTTTTACCTTCAATAAGCTGCCGGATAGAGCTTTACCACACCAGTGTTATACTGTGTAATCACTGTGAATTGCATGCAAAGGACTCAGACGTTTTCCGCCTTATAATCTGCTCTGATTGTGAAGTACTCCCATGCAACCTGCCTTAATTGTGCAATAAAGCCAAACGATTCGCCGTATTTAGCCCCTACATTTTGAGCATATCTTCCGAGCCGCCACTGGGGCACAGGAGCAGGATTTTTAAAGAAATGCTTACATCTGCATAAGCTTTATTTATTTATTTATTTATTTATTTATTACATTTTTATACTGCCCAATAGCCGAAGCTCTCTGGGTGGTTCACAAAAATTAAAACCATGAAGAGCATAAAAACAACCAACAAATTTAAAACACAAATACAAAATACAATATAAAAAGCACAACCAGATAAAGACACCAAAATTGGCACAAAATTGGCAGATATTAGGGAGAACTTTAAGCATACCAAATTTGAATTGAACTGGGTCATCCATTGATTTTTTAATGATTTTTTACATTTCCCCCCTTAAACTCACTTCCTGGTATGCAAAGGATCGCTGTCGCCTGGTAGCAAAAGCAACAACAACCGTGAAAGCTTAGCGCTACGGGGATAATCCGAGGGAAGCAGGTACGTGGGATCCCATGTACCTGTTTCCCTCAAATTATCCCCTACAGCGCTAAGCTGTTGTTGTTGCTAGCTAAATCACACCCTGGTTGGCAGAGCTTCTAAGATCCTTTGCATACCAGGAAAAGGGTTTAAGGGACAAATGTGAAAAAATAATAAAAAATCAACGGATGACCCAATCCGATTCAAATTTGGTATGCTTAAAGCTCTCCTTAATATCTATTACTGTGTCTATTTTGATGTCTTTATCTTTATAATTTACGCAGATGTAAGCATTTGTTTAATTTGAAGTTTAAGATTATCAAATCCTGGTCCTGCACCCCCAGTGGCCGCTTGAAAACAACAAATGATTCGCTCCAAAACAAGTAGCAAAATAGGTCGGGTCTTTTGGCTTTATAGCACAATTAAAGCAGGATGCATGGGAGTAATTTACAGTCAAAGCAGATTATAAACTGGAAAACTTCGGAGTCCTCTGCACGCAATTCGCAGTGATTGCACAGTATAACGCTGGTGTGATAAAGCTCTGAGACACAAATGAAGCAGGTAATTTGTGTGTGTGTGTGTGATGGTATGGAAATAAGTAATTGGGCAAGTCTGTACTTTCTTGATTTTTGCATCTCAGGCTGCTGTTAAAGATACCAGGAGCAGTGCCCATTAAAACAAAACAAATAAAGACAATCAAATGTGTAATTCAGCTTTCATTGGTGCAGACTTTTCTAAAGCAGTGAGTAAAGCCCTGTGTAGGTACCTTTCATTATGGATGTTCAAACTACCATGTCATACCCTCCCATTGTCCCCATTTACTAGGGACAGTCATTATTTTCCAGTGCCCATTCTTAGTAAAATGCTCTCTATATTTTCCTTTTGCGGGAATGACATTGTTGAGGATGCCTCTTTAAAATTGTGTTGGTGTGCACAAAACCCCTTCCTCAGGTTCCTAACCAGCTTATTGCTTACTTCCCATAATCACCGCTCTAGATAGTAAATGTTGCTGAATTGCTTGAGCTGAAACTATTCTGTAATCAGTACTACTAGCTTAATTACGGATTAAGCATTCTGAACTGTTATGGCCAGTTTAACACTCCCTCCCTCAGAAGCTAGTATAGGACCAGCTATTTAATTGCAAAGTAAATGAATACAACACAGAGCAGGCAAAGAACAGCCTTCAACAATGTGTAATTGGGGGGTGAGAGGTGTGAATTCAGGCTTCAGTCCTTGTTGTAAGACTAGCAATGTTACATCAGTGCTATTTTCATCTAGTTTTAACATGTGCAATGTTGGAGAGGACACCATGCTCTTGCACTGTTTTGGAAGCTGGTGTAACTACTCTACCATGTTGGTGTGATGTCATGTTTTGTGATGTTTTCCTGGGCCAGCTGATAGTAGACTTCAATTGAAGCACACAATTGAAGGGTGGGTGGGAGTTTGATGAGTTTTCCTAAATTCAACTCCTCCGGACTTCATTCGGTTTCTTCTGTGGTGGGATCTGCAGCAAGTCTGATCAGTTTATGGATTTTTCTAGAATTTTGCACATTTGATGTGGTGTGTGTGTGTTTTGCTGTAATTCCCCCAAATTGCACCCCACCCCGCAAAAAAAAAAAAAAAAAAAGTTTTAAAAAGTTCCTAGAGTTCTGGGTAAATCCCTGGCTTGGCTAATAAATTGAGTTGTACATGCCATGGAACCCTATCAAGCCAAAAACACACATAACTGAATTTCCCAATGATGGACATCCTGAGTTGTGACTCCTCGTTGTGGAACTTGGTCCTTCTATGATCTGCATCTGTCTTTTTTCCTCTCAGCATACATTTGAAGACATTTCCCCCCCAATTCTCAGAGTGCTTTCACCACTGGTTTGCCCAATTGCAAATTTAAACTTGTTCTCTTGTTTACTAGTCTTTATAATGGGGGTTCAGTTTTTAATATGGTCTTGGTGTTAGGGCTTGAGGCATTTCAGGGGGGGTGCCACAACTGCATTGTTAATTTCATTGGGGTAGGATGGAATCACAAGGTAGATCCTGACCTTTGGTTGGTGGGCCAGGTCCATGAGGGATCTCTTCCTTGTGCTTAAAAAGTGAAGGGCTTCTGGGATTGCCCAAATGTCTCTTGAAGATAGTGAGATGCTGATCATGGGGGTGGACACCAAAAATCCCATGTCTAGTTTTCCCTTGTTCTCCTCAGTAAGGGAAACTTGTAATGTGGCATCATTATGTTGTGACACATTTCTGCCTCCTCCAATGCCAGTAGAGAGTGCATGGCGTATCCTTCTCTAACCTGCCCCCCAGATGTGTTCAGCTACAACTCCCATAATCCCACAGCTGGCATGTAGCCCAAAACATCTGGAGGGCCACAGGTTGGGGAAGGCTGGAGTGGGGAAACACATAATATAAAGATACCACATCACATGTTTCCCCAATGAACATTATAAGCAAGGGAGGGGAACTTGACCTGGGGGTTACCATTTGCACTTGTCTAGTACCTCCATGACTGGCATCACATTGAATTCTTCCCCGAAGCCTTTGGGGTTGGCTTCAGAGTGGTTCTTTCTCCGAATTCTGAAGAGACTAAGCTTTTGGTATTCTACTTGTGGTTCAAACTGTTTCCTAAAGGGAAGATTTATGGGCATATGTGGTCATCAGGAAGCAACGAGCTTCTTTCCTCTCTCCTTGGAGTCCTCTTTATTCTGGTAATGAACCATGCACTGTTGAGGTAAACGGACGTGCACATTGAAAATGACCACTGCTTTCTCACCCAGAGGTAGCCAGCTCTGTTCTTTCGTCTTTCCTGCTCCAAAGAAAAGCAAAACAATCAATCCTTCATCTAGGTCTGTTCTATGGAGGGTGCTGTTTTGACAGCCAGGTTAGAAAGGGAAAACCTGCCAGATGTTTGACAGTGCTCCCCCTTTCGCAGTCTCACGCAAGTAGCGGAGCTCAGAGGCTTCACCAAGTTCTTGGCTGGGCTGCCCATACATGGTGGGTTGAATTCAAGCAAACTAGCACTGGAATGTTTGCTGTACTGCTCTTGCACTGCTTGTACACAATCATGTTTCGTGGCATCTCGACAGTGAGGTAGTCAGCGCAAACCAGGGGTTGTATCCAATGTTAGACTAACTTACGTTCCATTCATTTCAATGGGTCTACTCTAAGTCTAACATTGGGTAGAACCCCAAGTCCGAAGAAGGAAAATTCTTTGGCTGGGGCTATTTGTCAATAATTAATGTGGCAATGGGAGAAATGCATGTCAGTTGCTTAAGACTTGCATTTATTTCTGACAGGGAAGGTGTCTTTCCTACAGCACATATAACAGTGTATAGTGCTTAGGTCCGAGCCTTTAAATTGCAGTTTTCTGAGGTAAAGAGAAATTGGCAGCTTCATAGATAAGAACAATGCACCAAACCGCTTCACAGGCTAAGGCTTTTGCGAGTTTATATCCTGGACCAGTACTTGTGAAACTCTGCTTGGCTGGGGACAGATGTGAATTGGAGGTACTTTGAGGAAAGTGTTGCTGTTTGTCGTGTATATGGTCATGCCATTTTTGCTTCAGGTAAGCAAGATGTCTGGGGCTTTTGTATAGCTTCAGAAACCTGCCAAGTTTCACATTGATCTTTCTATACATGTCTGCAATGAAATATTTGAGCATTTGCATTTTGTGGCATACCATTGACTAGGGATGCTTGCGGGATTCGATCTTTGTGAATTCTGGTACTTAACGGACCAGGGGGCTGTCTATACGTCTTCTAACCTCCGCAGTGGCTGTGTAGTGGCGCTGGGTCAGTTATACGACGCAGCCGCCAACTTGCAGCCACCGCAGGGCTATTCATCAAAGCTGCGCGGTAAAAAAGTCAGGAACTTACCTCTTCAAAGTGAGGTCACCACCCCCCTCCCGCAGTGTGACCTTGCTCTGGGGTTGAACTGGGGGAGGATGGCAACTCCTGATTGGTTGCAAGAAGCCGGGCAGTAGGCAGGGTTGTGTTAATTAACTTCTCTGATTCTGCGTTAATTCGCCCCAATTTATATCCCAAACTGCGCATTTATGGTGGGAGCTTTTATCCTTTACTTTGCTGATGCACAGCTATGCGTCTGCAGTTTATAAAAATAGAGATCTGTTGCGTCCCTGACCATTTGCTTTAATGGGGCGAAATTGGGGTGGGGGTGCTGCCATAGGGAGAGCACCCCCCCCATTTCACCCCACTAGAGCAAACTGTCAGGGAACGCAGCAAGCAGAATCTGAATTGTCCTTCTGCTATTCCCCCTTCCCTACTTTGTCATAGCAATAATTGGAACCCGTATGACCCTGTGCTTTTCAAGTGTGCTGATTTAGAACAAATCCAAAAGCTCTAAGTGTGAAAACAAAAGGGATATAAATTGTCTGTTTTGCGAGTGGGTTGCAACATTGGGCAAGGCAGCAATAGTAATAAAATGAGTGCACATGTGTGAGCGCACGCGCACGTACGCACACTCGTATTTTACTCTCAGTGTCAATGCCAAGATCTTTCCAAGGGATTAATAGGCCAAGCGGCTTCCAGCAATTGAGTGCCTATCACACAAACAGTTTCTCCAGTGGCCATTGAAAGCCAGGTGCGACATCGGATTGGCCCGGGTTGCTGAAGGCATGCACTGAAACGCATTGTCCACTAAGGGCTGCAATCCCCAGGTTGCTCTTTATATTTCAGACTCAATTTTGCTGCTGTGTAGATCTCAGGCTAATGACTTTCCAGTGCTTGGGTAGCCTCACAGATCTCTCTCTCTCTCTCTCTCTCTCTCTCTCTCTCTCTCTGTGTGTGTGTAGGCACCATTGTTTGGAACTAGAATAACGTTCTTCTTGCTTACACAATTAAGGAGACCGCTTTGTCAGGATAAAAGGCAATAGTTGGACTATGTATGAAATGCTGCAGCATGGAAAATTTGAACGGTAGTGTATCAGACTTATCAGGCAATACTTGGAGTTGCTTAAGCCAAGGCACTCTTTCTCTCCTGAATTTAAAAGGGGTGTACTTCAGTAAAAACTTATCCTTTCTTTTCTTTTTAAAACTTTCCTGGAAAATGCCTTGTTGTTGTTGTTGTTGTTGTTGTTGTTGTTAAAGGTTTTTTTTTTTTTTTTAAAAAAAAAGCTAAAATAAAAATCAGTGAATTGCTAGCCCAACTATCTGTCCTGTCCTTCTGTCCCCCTCTTAAGCAAAGAATGTACCTTTGAGAAAATCATCCTGAAGCAGAGGGCTTGCTAGGCCCCATCTACATGGAGACACTTTCCAATGTGGATCAGTTTAAAACCACGTTTCCATCAAATCACGGTTGTGCGTCCTGTGGCACACGCAGCCTATCAAAGAAAAAAAGAAAGAAAAAGAAATGAAAAGACTTGTGTGGCAGACTGCACAAGAAATGGCATCTGTTCAGGCATAGGTGGGTGGAGTGTCGTGGCATCTACATACTTCCTTTTGTTTTTAAAGTCTTTAACCTGATGCGCAGGTTCACTCCTCCAGATGAGCGAGATCTGAAATGAAAGGCAAAGCAATTTCCTTTCCCAACCTCCCTTTGTTTCTGTTCTGAGTAAGTGCAATGGAAGACAATGGGAATCACTTCTGAGTATGTACATTTAGTGGGCTGTTTTCAGTGTGTTGACTTTAAAGCTCATTTGAAGAAAAACAAAATGCAATAAGTGGAGGGGGAAGCCAACTCCTCTCCTTGGCTCCATCCTTTGATGGTGCAACTTTCCCTTCCTCCTACCAGGCTCCCCCCCCCCCCCAAGCCAGCACCAAAGCTAGTATTGCTAGTTGAGGGCACACAGACTCCCAAACTGCACTGAAGCTGGCATGATGGGAAAATCTGTCACAAAACAACTTTCCAAAATGTGGGTTTTATGGCATGAAAACCTGTAGTTGCTGCAGGGAGGGGGGGAATGTGATGTATTACAACTATGTGTGAAGTGGAGTAGAACCAGGGTAAATCTCCCATGCAGATGGAGTCTAGAGACAAGACGTCTTTCCAGCTTCTCTTTAACTCAAAATGAGAATTTCCTGCTGGGGAGCATGGAATTGTCATTTTCTTTGCCTCTTCCTTTAGGTTTCTTGGAAGAAAAGAAAATAGAAATTTCCCCTGTATAAGTGTTTTCTAGGAAAGCTTGAAAAAAAAATGAATGGTTTTTGAGTTGCTCCCATATTAATTGCTAATAACAAAGCCTTCCTGCCACCAGGTTTCCAAACTTCCTCTCACAGGAGAGGTTAATTTTGTTTTGTCTTATGGGTGGGTGGAAATTGACTGGGAATGGGGGAACTAGCATTGAGAGGAGTGAGGATTATCCCCATTTTGAGCTGAACCTGAAATTGAAGGGATCTAGGTCTGGCTCAGATATGAGGGGGGAGGCTTTTTGAATTGTGGGAATTTGTATTATGAACTCCAGTAGTAAATTTGCACCCATTTGCCTCCTGCTTGGAATGAGGCTACCCTCAGAGCAATAAGCCATGCAGAGAAAGGAGAGTGCCTCATATCAAGTCAGATCATATCACATCTCCCCAGCATTGGTTTGTTCATGCTCCAAGGATTGCTTTCTCCCATACAATCTGCCCCACACACTCAGGTCCTCTGGGAAGAATCTACTTCAGCTAGCAAAAACTAGATTAACAACTGTTACGCAGAGGACCTTTTCTCCTGCTGCTCCCAGACTGTGGAATGGCCTGCCGGAGGAGATTCGTCAACTTGACAGTCTTTTAGAATTTAAAAAAGGAATGAAGACTGATCTATTCCCGCAGGCCTATCCAGTGAAATTTCAGGATGTTTTCAGGATGTTTTAAAGATGTTTTAATCATGTATGGTATGTTTTTAATCAGTTTTTAATGTGTATTTTATATCATGTTTTTTTACTGCTTGTTTTATTTTATATTTATTTATTTATTTATTTATTTATTTATTTATTTATTTATTACATTTCTATACCGCCCAATAGCCGGAGCTCTCTGGGCGGTTCAGGGCAGTTTTGTACTTTGAATGGTTTTAGTTTTTGTGAACCACCCAGGGAGCTTCGGCTTTTGGGCGGTATAAAAATGCAAATAATAATAATAATAATAATAATAATAATAATAATAATAATAATTGCAGAAGTCTTTCGTAAAATCTGCTATGTGATGCTTTTTAGTGGAAAGGTCATAACATGGATAAAAAATGGAACCTTCTGATGCAAAACATGTGCAGCAGGCAGACTTAATCAAGGGGTATTTCTGTTTCATCTTTGCATTAGGAGCAATTTACAGATCTGTTCAAGCAGCCCAAACTGTGAAAGTAGCTATTCAGATTGGGCTACACAACTTTGTCAACTGCGGGTAAAGGAAACACTTTCTAGATCAGTCACAATGGGTATTCCCAAACAATTGGGGATCACATAGTGGAATGAAGAGTATGACATCGCAAACATATAGCCAATCATATTTCACTACTTTGTGGCTTTACTGCAGACAAATGAAGCCAACTGAGTGTGATAGTAAGCAAGCAGTGGAGGGCAATATCAATGAAAAGGCAAACTTTTTTGTAGTCTTTGCTGTTAGCAACAAATCACAGAGAAATTATCAGGAATAAGAGTGAAATAATGAAAAATAACTCATCTCAAAATTGGGGTATGTTTTATAGGCCACTTTAAATATTATCTTTTTTACTTTAGCTGTACAGCTATGGATTTTGTTTTGCTATTGAAGTGTACACTTCAGAAGTAAAGTGTGAATGCAATGAACAGATGATTAGACATGCATTACAGGTACACCCATCAAAAGTCCAAAAATGTTTATTGCGTGTTGGCAAACCCAGGTTTGTTGCTGTTTAATGTGCAAAAAGGTCCTGTTACTCAAAGTTTGTTGCTTGAGATGAGGTTATGGTAGAGGTAATGGATAGCACAATTCCCAGTCTCTCAAATTAGTATTTTAATTGTGGAGGAATATCATTTTCATGAGGAATGTTATTCATTTCTGAAATTTCCATTAGTTTCAAAAACATCTCTTCATGATGAGGTCACTGGAAGTCCATTGAATTATCCACATTGCTGTTGTGCTTGGCAGCAAAGCAGGTTTTTGTTTTCCTCAAGAGTATCCTTAATTTTAGGAACCTTGTTTTGATTTTATACACAGTTCCAGGATTTTAAGAGTTCAGCATCCGCTACCAGAAAACCAAGTTGTATCAGATGTGATACCATACCAGCGGAAGACCTTGGGCAGGCTTTCTCGTTCACAAGGCTCAGCCGTTCCTCTTTTTATGTGAGGAGGAGCCCTGGCCCTGATTGACATCTTTCGTTGACATGTCATTTTTTTCCCATTTAAAATAAAAATGTTACAAAAAGACATTCTATTTCAGAGGTACATGACTGGTGATGAATCAGACATTCTGCCATGCCCCTCACGAGGCCGGTATGTGTGTGTGTTGCTGTTGTCAAAGGTTTTGCAGGCAAAAAGTACACCCTTTTTAAAAACAAAAACTGAACTCGTGTCATGATCAGGCCTGTTCCCCTTAGTGTGGGGGAGGGAGTTTCAGGTTATCAATCAGAATCAGATTCTGAACCAGAAGAAACAGGACTATCAATGTACCAGCCTACGCAGGAAGTGGGGGTAGAGATTCTTCCAGGCTTTTTGGCAGTCAGGGATGAATCTTCACTGGACTTTATCCGCGAAAATGTTAACAACTCAGAGTCTGTGGGAACTCAGCTTTCCTCAGAGGAGGAAGGGACTTCAGAGTTGACTGATCCCAGAGTCCGCCATAGAATCAAACGGGCAAAGCTATAAGAAGGTGAGGGGTGCTCAGCTCGGCTAGCTTCTCGCCAAAGGCTTCTTCAGAGGAACCCTCCCTAAAGTTAAGGGGCTCAGGGGGAAAACAACAACTTCCCTTTTGTTGAAAGGACAGTTGTCTAGCTTAGTTAGCCCAGTTTTAGCCTAGACAAAAGTTCCTACTGTTTACACTTTCTTCAGGTGCAAAAAGATGTTTATTTGCTGAATAAAGTTGTGTGAATTAGAGCTCTTTATTGTCTCACATCACAGTGAGAAGGCTTGGAAACATGACATCATGTGTGAGAAAGGTTCATAAGACTCAGGATCAGTGTTGTTGTTAGGGCAGGACTTTGGGGCTGATGTCCAGGACTCCACCCAACAGAATGAACTGGGAGACTCCCAAAGGCAGCAAGGCTGACTTACTACATGTTGATGTAATATACATTGCCATCTAAAGAGGGCCCCACATGAGACCTTTTGAAGTAAGTGAAGTAATACACATTACCATCAAAAGAACCATTCCTCCATAAGACCACTGTCCAGACTATAAAATTACCTAAGTAATTTTACACACCTCAGAATAGCAGGGCTTTCCCCAACTCTGTAGTACAAATCCACTGAGGTGCTGGACCTGTTACACATCCAGAACAAAGGAGAAGATCATCCAGCTATCAGCATGAACCATGCACTGGCCATGATTATCTTACATGTATTTGGTTGAGCTTTAAAGCCCTAACGCCCAGAGCATACATATCTACCCGATCAATACATAAGTTGAGAGCTATAAAGTAGAACCTGGTGTTGCGAGTGGAGAAGGAAGCATAGAATAAAGACACAGACAGCACAGCTTGGGTTAAACTAGGGCTTGTTTATTTAAACAATAAGGGAGATTCAACCCCTCCCTGGATCTGCGTGTGAAAGTGGGGGAATCTATGTATCTTTACCTCAGGCAACTTGCCTGGCTTTTAGCTTCATCCCACGAGCGTTTTAATGCACGCTCGTTATTGGGCTCTCACACAATACTTACATGACGTCATCCACCTCTTGCGCCCCTTCTGGCGGAAGATGCACAGCAAAAAGAACCAGTAAGAGTCCAGTTGGAGCTCTCCCCTACCTGACTCTATGGTGCTAATTACTTCCTGTTTTCAGGAAGCGATGTTGCAGCAGTGACAGAAGAAACAATGATGCTTGTCGAATGAGGAGCTTTATGGGCGAGCCACTCACCAAAGCCAGGAGTCAGGTAAACCTGGCCCCTTTCTTATATGACACTTTGTAAGTGCGGGGAGACTGCCCCACATCACCCCCGCCCGGTGGCACAAAGACTCCGAGTAGATGAGGCAGGAGGGTCTCCAAAGGCATATCATATCCTGAGACGGGAGCTGTACAGCCCCCTAGGAGCAGGTCCTCCGGATATGCCGATCACCAAAAGGTGCCAGACAGCTCACTGTCCCTAATCTAAAATAGCAAATTCCCGCACATTCCTACCACCAATCAACCTATTTATCCACCCTCCTCTAATGGAACTTCCAGTATGGAATAGTGGGAGGAAAAAGTCCTACTCAGCCCTCCCTCCAAAGAGAGTGACTGGCTAATCTCATACAGGATATAAATATGCTAAATATAAATATGCTAAATAAATAAATTCAGATGAAAGGAGGGAGGGTGGGAGCTGGAAAGCGAAAGAGGCCGATGCTTGGCGGGGCTGGCCTTTATCGGCTCTGCCCCGCCCTTGCCTCACATGGCACATGTGCACTGACTCATGAGGTGCCCTATTCTGCTCCTTCCCACCCGCAACAACCGTTTGCCCACCCAAGCCATTCCGGCTGGGCGGGTACTGGGTTTCCCTGGAAATCTGGACTCGGCTATCCTATGATATGTATTTATTTATTTAGAATATTCTTTCTCAGCACTCCTACACTCAAGGTTGCATAAAAGACTGTGGTTTCCCTTGATTCGGTGGTGTTTATTTTCTTAAGAGCCTCACAAACAAGGAAGCGGTGCATTTTGGAATGCCGCACACTTGGGTGTGTGCGTATATAAAATGAAGTGCTTGCTTAATACCGCACCTCCTGTGCCCACACAAATATTTCAAAAATGAGAGGAAGATAAGAGTCAAGAGGTGAATTAATCTGGTGTGTGCAAAGGGTATGCAAGGAGCCTGTGGATGAGACTGAGCTTGAAACAGTAAAATGGGGTCCCACCATGTGGACAAATGGACCGTTGGGTGGGGAAGGAAACAAAAGGGGGGGAATATTAATGATTAATTTTAGCCATCCCTCTTTCATTTTTGTCTTTGTTAATACAGAGTGCATAGCAAATTAAGGACAGGTTCTGTGGCCTAACTCATTGGCCCCCTGCTCATAGTGGTGCAGTGGATTATCATGTAATATGCAAGTCAGAGTATGTGAGTGTAGACCTCATTCCCACAACCATTCTATCCCCTTTCCAAGTGATTGCAGGAACTGAGTTGATGTGCATACTGCAACAAGGGAGAGGGCCTTTTTGGTGGAGGCCCCCCGACTGTGGAATGATCTCCCCGATGAGGCTCGCCTGGCGCCAACATTGTTATCTTTCAGGCACCAGGTCAAGACTTTTCTCTTCTCCCAGGCATTTAACAGCATTTAACAACGCTAAGTTTGTTTCCTAACGGACCCCAGAACTGTTGTTTTTATGGTTCTGATGGTTTTTAAATTTTGTATACTTTTTTTAATGTTTACTGTTTTCAACTTTTGTAAACTGCCCAGAGAGCTTCAGCTATGGGGCGGTATATAAATGTAATAAATAAATAAATAAATAAATATCTATGTGCCTATGCCCTGCATCGGAGTTTCACACCACATGTGCAGTTCTGGGGTCCGCACATTCCTGCTGCCCCACCACACATAGGAGATGGCATATGAACTGGCTCCTAGGGGTAAAAAAGTGGCACAGTGGTAATTTACCGTGTCTACTGTTAAGAGCTCAAGATGCAATGTTTTTTTTAAAAAAAAGTTACAGGAAGGTAAGTTGTTCAGACAGAACTTTAGAGAAACGTACAGGCTGTAAGTCTCATTGCATTCTATGGGATAAGGAAAAGAAAAATGCAGATTTGACTGATGAATTAATGACAATATTTTTATAAAATCAATTAAGAAACTTATTGATTTTGTATTTGTTCCAGTGAACTACCTATAACTAATACACATGATCAACTAGGTATGAGGAAGTACATGCTAATCTCAAACACTGACATAAGGGACTATGACAACCTGATCCGAATGTTTTACTTGGAAATAAATCCACAACAAGTGGAGATCACCACACCTTTAAGGGTTAGGGGTTAGGGTGGAGGGCAAAGGATTATTCTTATTCATTCATTCAGTCAATCAAATTTTATTTGCACCGAGCCATTGGCCATTGCAATTTAGAACAATTTACTGAACATAAGGCATAAAAGAGACAATAAATGTCCTGAGTTCAAGAAAAATCAAAGACCTTAACATATAAAACTCAGTATCTCCCAGCAAATAAAACATTAAATACAGTTAATGCTAAAATTATATAATTTAAAACTCAGGGTGCAATTGCAGCCCTCATTTTAATAGCAATTGCTAAACATTTCGCAGTTTTCTTATTCTTTTTCTCCATCTTTTTTGTAGAGGGAGAAATTCTTTGCAGATGGGGAAAAGGAAGCAGGAGCAATGAAACGAAGATGGTCTTTCCCCATTCCTCTCCTGTAGTTCTCAGAATCCTGATTTTGAACTCTCTTTTCATTCCCAATGTGGCCATTCAGAAGAGGAATTATTAACTCCCATCTATGCTCATGTCTAGTGCCTGCATTCTATTCCAGCAGCATAGGGATTTTTTTTGGATGTGTGTGTGTTATTGTGGTGGTGGATCATCTTGACCATCAATAAACTTCTGAGGGTTGGGAACCTCTGCTGTCCTTAGATACCGTTTCTTAGCCTGCCCCCTCTTGGCTTTCATCACATGTCCATGCTGGGAGCTCACTTCACTATAATAAGTGTTTAAGTAATGGTAAAGGCAGTGCAGGTCTCCACTGGCATCCACACAAGGTGTTGGAATGCAACAAGTGTCCCCAATTCATTCACTTGCATGAGTTCCATTGAAATAAGTGGGGGCTGTGTGAGAGTGCTCCCTTGTGCTTCTACATTTCCCAGTAATTTCCGTGGGGCTCACAGTAAAGAACGTGGTAAAATTGGGTGTGCTAACTAAACTACACAAGGAGGCGATGCCTATATGTATTTTAAATGGCAACAAGACTGAAACTGCAAATTTATTAATTTATTAATTTATTACATTTTTACACCGCCCAATAGTCGAAGCTCTCTGGGCGGTTCACAAAAATTAAAACCATGAAGAGCATAAAAAACAACCAACCATCTAAAAACACAAATACAATATAAAAAGCACAACCAGGATAAAACCACACAGCAAAAATTGATATAAGTTAAAATATGGAATTAAAACAAGGTTTAAATTTAAGTTTAAATACGTGTTAAAAAATACTGAGAAAATAAAAAGGTTTTCAGCTGGCAACGGAAAGAGTACAGTGTAGGCACTAGGCGGACCTCTCTGGGGAGCTTATTCCACAGCCGGGGTGCCACAGCGGAGAAAGCCCTCCTCCTAGTAGCCATCTGCCTCACTTCCTTTGGCAGGGGCTCATGGAGAAGGCCCCCTGTGGATGATCTTAAGGTCCGGGTAGGTACATATGGGAGGAGGCGTTCCTTCAGATAACCTGGCCCCAAGCTGTTTAGGGCTTTGATTGTTAGTACCAGCACTTTGAATCAGGCCTGGATCTGGACTGGCAGCCAATGACGTTGTAGAAGGACTGGTGTAATATGATCTCGCCGGCCAGTCTGTGTTAGTAACTTCAATGTGGGAAGTGCTTTTCTTCCATCTCTGTACACCTCAAACCAATATATTTGTATCTTGCAGTTCTTCCTCCTGCCCCTTTCAATGTGGCCAGTAAAGAGATGTTGAAAGCATTTCCGTAATTATTATGCTAGTGAGACTACAAATTCTCTCTGGTCTATGGCAGTATTTTTCATTAGTCAGCTTCAGCTTGTTTAACCTTTCCTCTTGTAAAACCATTCTTCTGGTTTCTTTTCTGTTTTGTCTTTCATGTCTGTGTGATTTCTTCTGGGTTTCTTTTATCTTTGTCTACCACTAAGCTCACTAAATATAGCACATTCATATTCACATGTCTGTTTCATGTTACTGATATATTTCTTTTGCTGATATTGTTCTTTTTCGAAGCCATGTTTTATTTACAATTGCCTACGAAGTCTCCCCTCCTTTCTGTCTATGTGATTATATTTCTAATGCTCAGAACAAACACTGGAGGTACAAAATGGGGGTGTTGATGGCCTCAAAACCAGCATAGGGGGGTTTGCGCCCCTCAAAATGGAGTGGTGTGAGAGAGTTCCATGGGCACTTCCTGCAAGTTGCCAAGGATACTTGTGGCAGAAGAGACATTTCCTGTGGCCCTTTTCACGCACTGAAACACATCAGGGAGAGAACACACCTGTACTCGCTGGCCCTGCCCTCTTGCCATGTTCCAGGTGGCCCTGCCTCTTGCCATCCATGCACTGCGTGGATAGGCCAAAGAGGGGCGCTCTCAAAAGGGAAACACAACCAAGTTTGCTCTCTCTTTGCTGCCTTCCTCCAGCAGGCAAAAACCTCTTTGTTCAAGCAGGCCATCGGTGTGTAGGCGGGTCTGTTGGGTTGAATGCTGTCTTTGTTCTGTCATTGTTGTGTTATTATTGTGTTTTAACCTGTTTTATTATTGTTTTAATAAAGTTTTATTTATGATTGTAAGCCACTGGCTTTGAATGCCATTTCTTTTGGTCGAAAGGTGGGGGTACAAATCAAATCCATAAATAGTGAGAGAGAAGCTTTGCACAATGCAACCCCCTGTTTCGCCCAGGTTTTGACCCCCCTTTGTTGTGTTTCCTTTTAAGTGGAACAGGAATCACTCACTGGAAATGCCATTATTCCTCGTTACAATTTTAACTATTTTCCTTTCTATCCATCCCCAATTTTGGAACCAAAGCTCTTTTTTTCTGAAAAGAGAATCCAAGATGCTTGAAGTGCTGCCACCTAGGGAGGTAACTGCATGGTCACTGCTGATGACCACCAAATCACCTCCCTTAGGTGAGGACTGAAAAATCTCCTTTCTGTTCAGTGGACCAGAGTAGCGTCATGGCCATGCTGGACTCTCCCTCCCATTGTCTCTTTGTACTTCAGCCTTGAAAGGTTGTTATATAGCGCAAACCCTGGGGGTACAAATGCCCATTTATTATTTCATAACACAGCATATGAGTATTCCATATGCGCAAGGTTATGAAATATAGCATCTTCTGCTGATAAGCATGGCTGAGGCACAAATTTTGTCACTACCCAAGCCGTAGAGTCCTTTTTGTCTTAATATTAGCGTTTGACTCTGTGGGGTCTGACATCTCTATTCTTTTGTCTGACAAATCTGTGCACCGACTTGTAAAGAGAGAGAGAGAGAGAAGAAGAAGAAGAAGATGAAAAAGAAGAAGAGGAAAATCAATATTGTTTTCCCTGGCACATTCTCTGCAGTTGATTTGATTTATTATCACAGTTCCTTTTCCCCTCTATTTTTTTATCAGTCTGTTTCTATTGCTTTAAGGTTGAGTTCCTGATAATATCACAGGGTAGAAGACACCAAAGGAGTTTCCATGACCTTATCCCCTATGTGATCTTGTCCACTATGATTGTGAACTATAGCTATAAGGTGAACAATGATTTTATCCGGGCTTCATGATCAAATTTATGTTCTGTTTTGTCAGAAACAAGGGCAAAGTGAGAGTTGTGTTTTTTTTTAAAAGGAACAATCTAAACCAGAGTTCCCCAACTGGGGCCTTCCTGAGGTTTTGTACTTCAACTCTCATTAGCCCCTGTCAGAATAGACAATGATCAGGAATCCCGGAGATTGTAGTCCAAAACATGTGGAGGGCACCAGCTTGCCAAAACCTTTTCTAGATTTTCCCCTCCCTGCAAAACATTTGTGTGTCAAGGTTTTTCATCGCTTAGCTAAGAGTGAACTAATTTGCTTAGACTGAGGTAGCTACTTGAAAATGAAAGATAAACCAGTAGAGCTCAATTGAGGTAGCATTTGTGAGCTTTACAAACCAAGTATTTATTTATTTATTTATTTATTTATTTATTTATTTATATTTATTTAATTTCTATACCGCCCAATAGCCGAAGCTCTCTGGGCGGTTCACAAAAGTTAAAACCATGAAGAGCATAATAAAACAACCAACAATTTAAAAACACAAATACAAAATACAATATAAAAAGCACGACCGGGATAAAACCACACAGAAAAAATTGATATAGGTTAAAATATGAAATTAAAACAGCGGAGTTTAAATTTAAGTTAAATTAGGTGTTAAAATACTGAGAAAATAAAAAGGTCTTCAGCTGGCGACAAAAGGAAAACAACGTAGGCGCCAAGCGAACCTCTCTGGGGAACTCATTCCACAGCTGGGGTGCCACAGCAGAGAAAGCCCTCCTCCCTCACTTCCTTCAGCAGGGGCTCACGGAGAAGGACCCCTGTGGATGATCTTAAGGTCCGGGCAGGCACATATGGGAGGAGGCGTTCCTTCAAATAACCTGGCCCCAAGCCGTTTAGGGCTTTGAATGTTAATACCAGCACTTTGAATTGGGCCCGGACCTGGACTGGCAGCCAATGAAGTTGTAGAAGGACTGGCATAATATGATCTCATTGGCCAGTCCCTGTTAGTAAACAGGCTGCCCTGTTTTGTACCAACTGAAGCTTCCAGACCGTTTTCAAAAGCAGCCCCACATATAACAAATTGCAGTAATCCAAACGAGGTTATCAGAGCCTGGATAACTGTAGCTAGGCTATCTCTGTCCAGATAAGGGCCTAGTTGGTAAATCAGCCTGAGGTGATAAAAGGTACTCTTTGCCACTGAGTTCACCTGTGCCTCAAGTGACAGTTCTGGATCCAAGAGCACCCCCAAACTACGTACCTGATCCTTTAGGGAGAGTGCAACCCTGTCCAGGACAGTTTCATTGTGATATCTCAATACTCAGAGGAGATAATGCATTGTGATTTATTTTCCATCTTACCTAGTAGAGATGTTAGAGAAATCTGCAGTGGGATTAAATGAGTTCAGGTTTTGATTAATTCAATTCTGTGGACTTGGGGACCATTCGCCCCCACACTTGGGGACCATTCGCCCCCAGAATTTAACGCAAATATAGTTGTAGGGAAAAAAAAGTAAAATACTAATACTAATATTAATACTAATACTAATAAAAACACTGGCCCAAACTGCACATTTCCCCCATAGGCATGAAAATGTATATTTGGGGGGAATTTGCACATTTTCACAAGTGCAAATTTGCACAAATGTGAATTTGTGCAAATTTGGGAAAATGGGAAAAATCTGGTCCTGTCAATGAGCAGACAACAGAACAAAATGCATCTGACAATCTGTGAAATACGGACAGACAAAATCCATACATCCATATTTCCTGGTCCCCTTGAAAATGGGTTCAGGATTCTGTGAATTTCATAACTCAGAATGATGGAGTGATGGTCACCAAATTGGATGGTTTGGTTCCAATAACTCATTCTTCAAGGAAGATAATACATTGTGTTTTTGTTTAGGGAGAGCTCCTTTGTTTATTGATAGATTTATTACATATGGATTTGGCCTTTCCACTGCAAATAGTGCTCAAGGTGACTAACAGTGATAAAATACAAGATAAAATGCAAAAGTATTATAAAAGCATCAAAGCAAATCAGTTAGAAACACATCAATAAAAATAAGAAATAAACCACATTCATCAGTTAAAAAACGTATTTCAATAACTGATATGTCACCATAGAGAAAAATCCTACAGTCCTTGGGGAGCATCTCAGGAACCATAGGACTCTTCAGAGTCCCCTCCTACCCCTACAAGGCCTTAGATACTGCTACAACCTCAGAAGGAGAGGGGGGCTCAGGAATCCAATCCCTCCCCCTGGCCCCTCACAGCCACCTGTATTATGAGGTTGCAAAAGCTGCCCCGGATGACCGGATGAGGTGTGAAAAAAAAACCATAGCAGAGTTTGGGGAGGGGGAGAGAGAGGAGAGTCCAGATGTTAAAGAATCCTATGGCTTCTCCAGCTCCCTAGCTCATCTGCAAGACGGGCTCAGAGGTTGGTCTAGGGGAAAAAATAGCAATAGAGGAGGACAGAGAGATGAAAATCACCTTCATTTCTCCTCCTTTTCTGTTGGTAGCAGCCTGCAGGCCATTGGATACTTCCAAGCCCCTGAAATCTGAGGCTTCTGTCCAATGAGGGTGCAACCCATAGGACCGCATCCTTACAATCCTGTCTAAATGAGAAGGACTTTGTCTGGTGGTGGGAGGACATCAACGACACAGCTAGAAGGCTGATGTTTTCAAGATTTCAGGAGGGGGCAACTTGTGCCCCTCTGGATGTTTTGGCCTACAACTCCCATTATTCTTAACCAACATAACCAGTGGTGAGGATCCACAAATCTGGGTTGGGTGGGTGCACAAATCTCCCTTCCGAGAAATTAAATACATTTGGATAGAACCAAATTCTCAACACAGGTGTCTGAGGACAGTGAAGGGAGTGAAAAATAATTTTAAATATAACAAATGAAACAACTATTCACTGTTAGAAGGAAGGGCCATATTTTAAGATTTTTTGGTTACATTTGCTACATAACACACAAAAGACAAAACCATGTGTACCATTCAGTCTGAGTCCCACTTGTTACAAATTTGTCCCACCAAATAAAATTTGTTCTACTGATAAATCAACAAAAGCTTTTGTTGAATAATTAACTGATGTGCAATGCATGGTTACTGAGAAAGAACTCCCATTGTGGTCCATGGGACTTACTGCCTATTACAAATTAAGGCTATCTATACATTTACATGGAAGTAAGATACTGAAGAAACTTCTGTAAAAATGCATTAGATTGCACTGTAAATCGATAAAGGTTTACAATCCTACATGCTTAATCTCCTTCCTTCTGTACCAGTCCAATTTGTCAAATTAATAACCTGTTGCATCAAGTTCAAAATGTTACCAACAAACAAACAAACATGGGGCAAAGAGTACATTATTATTCTCTTGATCCTCCTATGAAGCCTGGATCCTTGACTATAATGATTAATTTCACCCAGTAAATAATATGCCATTTTGAAGGATGCCCCAAAATGGATTAATGTTTTCACCCAATTTTTAGCAGAGCAAAGTGAGGCTTCCGGTTGAACTTAATTTTCTAATTGTTGGTTAGTTTGCACCCATTTCTCAAGTTATCGGAAAAGAATTTGTTATGCATGTTGAAAATATAACTTTATATTTCACATACAAATACTACCTCAACTACTGCATCAGTTTTCAAAGAGAGTGAGAGAAATGCAAAATAGATTATAGATCAATATTAATATGAATTATTGAGACATCAAATTGAATGTTGAAATGGACACCATTCTACATTTTAAGTTTGAACTTATGAACCTGTAGTACTCTGAATTGAGCTGTTAGTTTACCTCGGCCCTTGCTGTCTTGGTCAACCTTCCCCAGCCTGGTGCCCTTCCAATATGTTGGACTACAACTCCCATCATCCCCAGATTGCTGGGGATGATCACAGTTGTAGTCCAATACATCAGGAGAGCCCCAGGTTGGGGAAGGCTGGACTAGCCTGCCAGGCAGTCACTCTCCAAATTCTCAAGCAGAGGTCCTTTGCAACTCTAAAACTGAGATAATTTTACCTGGAAAAGTTGGAGGTTCAACTAGGAAGTTCAATTTATTACATGAAAAGCATGGGCTCAAGCAGTGGGGGCTGGTGGCTCCGATTTCTGTGGGGCTGTGAATTTATTCTGGGTTTAAGTCCGAACCAGCCAAAACTCTAAAGGAATTGTCCAAGGTGCTGAATCTATTCTGTGGGTAGGGTTCAGTACCTTCAATAACTCCTTTAGAGTTCTGACTTAAGCCAGAATGGATTCACAGCCCCACCAAAATTGGAGCCATGAGCCTCCACTGCGCTCAAGTATGGAGGCATTAAGACCTCCATATAAATCTAATTTCCCAGCTTCTCCTCAGGACAATGTATAAGCTGTTTCTGTCCATTGAACCTTCTATTTTTCATGATAAATTGTGGCCAATTAATATGCATTCTACTGATTAAAGATTTTTTTTAGTTGATTAACCATTGACTTTCAATCCATTCATTAATAATTATAGATAAACATATCTGGATATAGCCAAAACCGCAGTATCGTTTTTGAAGATAGAGCTTTATCACACCAGTGTTAGACTGTGCAATCACTGCGAATTGCATGCAAAGGACTCCACCAAAGTTTTCGACCTTATAATCTGCTTTGATTGTGAAATACTCCCATGCATCCTGCCTTAATTGTGCTATAAAGCCAAGAGATTCACCGTATTTAGCCCCTACATTTTGAGCGTATCTTCCGAGCTGCCGCTGGGGCACAGGAACAGGATTTTAAAGAAATGCTTACATCTGCGTAGGCTTTAAAGATAAAGACACCAAAATTGGCACAGTAATAGATATTAGGGAGAGCTTTAAGCATACTAAATTTGAATTGAATTGGGTCATCCATTGATTTTTAATGATTTTTTTAACATTTCCCCCCTTAAACTCACTTCCTGGTATGCAAAGGATCGCTGTCGCCTGGTAGCAAAAACAACCGCGGAAGCTTAGTGCTACAGGGATAATCCGAGGGAAGCAGGTACGTGGGATGAAGCTAATAGTGAAAGCCATGTGGGGTAATTTACAATTCTACCAGCTTCAGGCCAGGCTATTTAAAAGGTGAGATTCTCCTATATGAACCTGCCCAGGTTTTCAGATCCTTCTTTCTGTACCCCAATTATCAGAGGCACACTTGGCAGGAACACAAACGAGGGACCTTTTTTGGTGTCTAACAGTTTGAAAAGACTGCAAAATTGGTGAATCTGGTGTGTGTGTGTGTGTGTGTGTAATAAAATACTCTGCAAACAGTTTATCTGATCAATGGAGAATGCATTTACAAGCTGCTCAGGGTTAATGTGTTGAACATAGTGAAAGAATAAGTTATTGACTCCTGAAGAGTGATGTTGGTCCAGGTTTTCCTGAACAATGTAATATATAAGAATATAAAGAGAATGACAGGGACTCAATCTGTAATTCACTGAGCTCATTTGGATGGCCGAAACAGACGAGATAAAAGTTGAATTCAGCATTTAGGAGTGCTTATGTCACAGCCCTGCTTCTATTCATGTTGGCCATCATTAATTGAACATCTTAAATTTTAGTATCGAGACAGGGTGAGGTTGCAAGAGTTGTATTGTTCGATAATCCACAGTGCAATGCTGTGCATGTCTACTCAGAAGTAATCCCCACCAACTTCGGTGAGATTTATTCTCATATAAATGATATAGGCCAAATCTATGTAACAACAACAACAACAGTATTGTGGTCTCAGCCACTATCTTCAAGGTTTCGGAGAAAGAGATGCCCCCAAATCAAGTCAATTCCAATCTGCATAGCCCCTTCCTTGTTGGGGGTGAGAGATAGGAGGCTTAGAAAACTAAACAAAAAAAACAAAAAAACTAAGCAACCCATTATTCTTTGCCATGGCACTTCTAATATACCATGGAAAACCAGCTCATTCACTGCCAGAATTTCCTTTGATCTTGCTGCCATTTTCAGTGATATTGTCATCTGTGACTATCCTGTGCAGATTCTGAGCTTGTGGAAAAGACTGACCCATGAGTGGGAGCCTGTCTTGAAAGGAATGGATGCTCAGAAGGCCACTTTTCATGTCCTACGAATGTCTTGTCAGCCCAATGCAAGTGCTAACTCAGGATGACACAGGGCGTCCTTCTCTAGAAAGAATGGGAGAGCTTTCGAAAGCCATTTGTGCCTCCCTGAACCTTCCCAGCTGTAAAGTCAGTTTTTACCCAACGATAACCCCAGAAGAGAGAGAAAAAAGGGGGACAATTAGAATCAGTGCTCCAGATAGTTTGAGGAGATGGGATAAAAGGTTCATTTAAGAACTTGCCCATTACGTTTTTCTAAGAGGATATTAGCTGATGTTAATTAGCTGAGTGAAGTTGAGTTTTTGCTTTAACTCAATGTTTGTTTTTAATATCATTATTCATTCATTCATTTATTTTTGTATACCTCCCTTGAATATTATTTTTCAGATTGTTTTTGGCATTTGTTTCCAAAGGGCTGGGGCTGGGGCTTTAAATTCTATTGTAATTATTGAGATATCGGGAGGAAAGTTGGTGTGTGGATAGTGTCATTGTTTAGTTCAGTCACTAGGTGGCACTGGACTTAGCTGTATTGGGGTGGTGGAATCTGGAATTTCCCATGTCCTGTGTGGTATATTAGAGACAATAAAGTTCTTGTCTACTTTCCTGATTGGTATGTCCTCTAAGTGAGGATGTAGAAGCCCCAGCCTAATCCAGGCCATGGACCCTCATGAGATTATTCCAGGGGGTGGGGGATTAGCCTCCAAGCCCCCCTCCATGGAAAAATCCCACCTAGATGGAATCCTGGATAGGAGATAACAGCAGGGATGTAGGGGCTTGGCCAGCATCAGGAACAGCAGCCATTCTTCCCTGTGCTGTGAGTGTGTGATGTCCACGGCAGTACGGGCTAAGCTGGTTCACACAGGACATGGTTCCCTCATGGAGATGCCAGGTGTTCATAGAATCATAGAATAGCAGAGTTGGAAGGGGCCCTAAAGCATCCCTAACAGATGGTTGTCCAGCTGCCTCTTGAATGCCTCTAGTGTGGGAGAGTCCACAACCTCCCTAGGTAACTGATTCCATTGTCGTTCTACTCTACATACATTGCACATTGCATGAAGCAATGTACTCAGCTGCTTCTCCCATTCCTCACTGAGTATCTTTCTCCATGCTGAGAGGAAGGAGAAAAGCTAAAATGGGTGGAGCTAGATGACTTTAGTGTGTGTGGCTGCATCTGGTCCATGAAGGGCCTGGGGGCAATCTCCCCCTACCACCACCACAAAACTGCACCTCTTCCACAACATTGGCATGCACATGTCAAATACAGTTACCTATTTCAAGTTCAAGTGCCCCACACCCATCTTCAAGGCATGGCGGCTTTCTATATGCAGCCAAAGCCCCGTGGTGGCTGCAAATCTGCACTGTGTCAGTTATATATAATGCAGCCACAGCTTTACAGCGACGACAGGGCTCTCCAGCAAAGCTGTGCTTTGAAAAAGTTGGGGACTCACTCTGACATTTTCAGAGGGAGGGAGGTCAGTACAGCTCTTCCACTATCTGACCTCGCTCCAGGGCAGATCAGGGTGGGTGAGTGGCCCTGGTGGAAGACGACCAGCGATAGGTTGCTAGAAACCAGGAAGAGGGTGGAGGTGGCGAGTCCAGTACCTGGATGACTGCCAAAAACCCCATGTTCCCTCCTTGGCATCAGGATTACCCAATGCCACCCCGGGTTAGGGAAACCGCAGGGTTTGGGGAAAAGGTGGGTTGGCGCCAGGAAAGATGTGAAACACACTCTAATGCCATTCCCTCTTGAGCACTGAGAGTTCACAGTGACTGGGTTCACATGATCATGGACAGGAAACTTATTTACCAGTGCCAGTCATGTGGTGGGTAGATTTCCATAGTTACCCTCACCAGTGTGGTTTTACGTGTCATATGAACTTGGCAAAGGTGGCTTGTTGCCAGGGGTAACAAAGCACCAAGAACCAATGTGCTGTTGCAGGGTTCTGGGATGGCTTGTTAACCATGACAATGAGCCAACCTTGCCAGGTCTGCCTGAACCGGCAAGCAGTGCCACTGAGGGTACTGATGCAAATCCCTGACATGTGGCCAGTCTGTGCAGAGGGGGAAATAAGCCACTGTAGCTTACTTCCACCTGCAAACAGGCCCTGGAAAAATTAGTGACCTGGTTTGCACAATCAAAATAAGCCATAATCAAATTAAGCCACTGTGGCTTAAATAATTAATTTAATTTAAATAACCCATGGTGTCTTATTTAAAGCCCGGGACATGCCAGGTGCATGTGGCACCAATTTCCATAATCACTGCCTGTCCAAAACCACACGGCATTGCTTATTGGAGGGGGAAGCAACCCTCCAATAACCCTCCAATAGCCCATGGGTTATTGGAGGGCTGTTTTCCCCTCCAACAAGCCATGTTGCTTGGGTTCAGACGGCACGACAAGCTGCGCCTAGGCAGTTATTATGGAAATTGCTACGTCCCATTTTAAATAATTTGATTTTGCAAACCAGCCCAGTATGTGCACTTAACTTGAAATGTGTGCACCGGCTTGATTACCATAGTTATTTGGATGAGGGCAAGGTGGTGGTGGTGTGGCGGGGAGGAAAGATTCCCAAAACATTACATGGTTGTATCTGGAAGAAGGCCTCTTGAACCTCATTCTTTCATTACAAGTGCTAGACTGAGCTTTTTCGAAACCGTCCTATATAGCTTGGATGAAATGGGTGGACCTGGCCTTTGAAGGTTGGTGCTTCTGGATAAAACCCACGGCCAAACAACGTCTGCCTCTATCACTATTCCCTGCCAGAATCCTGCAGCTTTGATAAAGCTGAAAAACCTCACCAGGGAGCGCATACACACACACACACACACACACACACACACACACACACACACACGATTAAAAAAAAAAAAAAGAAATGTCAAAGAGAAATATGGAATAAATTATTGCCAGGACGTTAAAAGGATTTCATTTCCTTGAGCATACATATGCATTCTGCTGCGACGTGTCCTCTCTGCCTCCTAGTGTAGCCATTGATCCACAGCCTTTATAATGAAGTCTAATAACAACTCTATTACTGCCGGCCTCCTGATTGGCTCAGGCGCCTACAAAATTAGCTACAAAGAAGCCAGCTTGTCAATATTAATTCCACCGCAGAGATTACTTGTTATGGTAGAACAAAGGTGTTCTGGCTCGAGCAGAACAACTTAACTCCTTGTCTCATAAAATTTAAGCTGCTATTGATCGCCTTCTTCCATTGTGCTGGAGGATTAAACCCACACAGGCGAGGGTGTGCATCCACACACCGGCAAGCCAGGGCGGGCGCGCACACGCACCAACACGGAATCACTCTGATGCAGCCTCCTAAACCACCAGCTGCCCCCCTCCCACCCCACCCACTGCCGCTCTCCCTGGCTAAGAATCATTCAGTAGCATGAAGCAAATTAAATCAATGGATTTGCCCTAGCAGATGGGTGCTTTAACAGTCAGTTAGCCTTTAGATAATTGAGGCGTTGACTCTGGAATCATAAAATGGATGGCTCGTTTGTACATTTTACTGAAATAGATCTCGCCGAGGTTAAATAAATGAAATCCCATTTGTCAGGCAGTAATAAATGGCCTCTCCTTCTGCAAACAGCTCTGTTTGGCCTAATAAATACCGGGATGTTACAATGCTCCTCCCTTGATAGGGTTATGGCTTAATGAAATGGTCTTTCCTCTGCTTGTTTTTGCCTCCTCCTGCACCGTGTGATAAGTAGCGAACCACCGAAGCTTGTAATTACAATCTTACAGAGAACCCGGCCAATCTGTATATAAATCTCACCATCCAATTACAAGATGTAATAATTTTGCAGTCAAGCTGGTAATGAGGTCTAATACTCATGCATGTGATAATCCCCCCTGGATGCTGACTCTATCAGATGTTAGCTTTGTAATTATACTGGCAGAAAATCATTATTTCATGTTCAGCAGAAAAATGAGGTTGGTGGGAAGTTAATTTTCTCTATGCTCTGTGAAGCGTAGACAAAATTTTAATGATTTAATCATTATGGTTATCCCTTTTGCAATTGACCCGTGTTACTTTGGTAGAAACATTGGCACATTTAAAAGTCCCTGTTACCCGATAAAGCTCGCCAGGTATGCAGCTTTTAATGTAAGAATAACGCTATACAATTAAACTATTAACCTTCTTGATGGGGGTGGGGTGGGGGGGAATCCATACTTTTCATTATTTACAGTTAGGATTCACCGGCATATTTATGTCCAGATCTCTGCGCAATAAATGACTAATTAAAAGAGTAACATTTTAATTATGATATACGCCCTCTCATTTTCTTTGTTTACAGCAGTATTTTAGCAACTCTTTTGTTCTTTTACCAGGTTGCACAATGGGGACGGAGATGATCTACTATCGCACATGCAAATATGCTACGAATAATGAAACTGATCCCTACACACACACACACACACACACACACACACACACTTACTGACATTTCTTTGTTTATTTTTTTAAATTGTTTTACTTATTTATACCCTGTCTCCTCTGGAATTCCAGGCTGCTTACGAAGCTAATAAAAGCCATTCAAAAAAATGAAATGTTTTTAAAAACATAAAATGCAATGAAAACTAAAGGCAGAATTAAGATAGCTTCAACGGGGAAAATACACAATATACTGCGACTGCTTCAGGGCTATAAGAGAAAAGATGTTACGTCCCCCCCACACTGCCCCTCACTTCTTTTAGGAACTCTCTATTCTAATCTTAACAATTTGTGTGCCTCCTGTGACGGTCCGTCACGGGAGGCACAGTTCGTACACTTAAAGAAGATTAAATGAATTTGGCAATGCATGGTTTAAGGTCTTGTTTCTCATTAGTGTTTTGAATCCATGTTTTTAGCTGCCCTGTCATAACAGAACATGGAGAGGTATGCATATTGCAACTTCGGGTTTGAGAGGGCTCCTGAAAAGTGCCTTGTGGTAGGCTGCATTGGATATTGGGAGACCTCACGCACACACAAACATGCAGGCACACACACACAAACACACACACACACACGCACACAGCTGGCTTGCTGCTGCTGGGGTTGCTGAGCAGCAGCACTGTCAATGTGGGTGGCCATACTTTAGAGTAGGGCTGTGCACGGACCCTCCGATCCACTCTGGATCCCGATCTGTAACTTCTGGATTGGGTCCGCTCCGCCCTGCGTTGATCCGCCTATGCTCCGCTCCACTCCGTTGCGGGGCTCCTGATCCAGATCGGGGCTCTGTGTCCCCCCCTCCATAGACTTGCATTGAAAATCAATGCCCAGTTTGAAGCAAATCCGAGCATCTGGGGCCAGGTAAGGCCCCCTCCCCCTCACCACTTACCTGCCTCCGTCGGGGTCCAGCGGTGGCTTCAACTGAGGCCCAGGCCTCAAACTGGAAGACCAGGCCGCTGCGGTTTGAGGCCTGGGCCTCAGTTGAAGCCACCGCTGGACCGCGACGGAGGCAGGTAAGCCCCCCTCCCCTCCTGCCCCCTTACCTGGCTCTGCCACCGTTGTCGCATGGACTGCAGCAGCACCAGGTAAGCCCCCCTCCTGCCACACTTACCTTTTTTCGGAGCTCCGGATCGAGGTGAAGGATCCGCTTGGTCTCGATCTGCTTGGTCTCGATCTGCAGCTCCCCCGACCCGATCCATCTCCGCCTTTGTCGGAGGCGAATCAGGCCGCTCCGCTATCGGTTCTAAGAACCGAAGCGAAGCAGAGCACAGCCCTACTTTAGAGAGGACAGTCCTTATTTGAAGGACTGTGCAGCCCACTCCAATTTGGCTTTGAAAGGGGGTTGGATAAATTCATGGAGGCAAAGGCTATCAATGGCTACTAGCCCTGATGGTCGTGTGCTATCTCCAGTATTCGAGGCAGTAAGCCTGTGTGCACCAGTTGCTGGGGAACATGGGTGGGAGGGTGCTGTTGCACCATGCCCTGCTTTGTTGGTCCCTGGCCGACGGCTGGTCGGCCACTGTGTGAACTGAGTGCTGGACTAGATGGATCCTTGGTCTGATCCAGCAGGAGTCTTCTTATGTTCTTAAGTGAAAGAACAGTAAGAAGGGAGAGCAGGGGGCTTAAAGCTTTTGGCCATGCGTAAATAGCCATCCTAGATCTGTGGCCGGCAACTGTCTGTAGAGGGGGAGGGGGGGGGCAAAGCCAGCATCCATGTTGGCCCAGCAGTTGCCTCAGGGTGTACTCGCCAGTCACCACCTATCAATCCAGTGTTTCACCATATTGATTTGCCGTTTGCCTTCCATGTTGCTTCCATGGGGATGATAATGGGTAACAAGCTGGCAATGAGAATGGAAAATAGCAAGCGCTTGCATTGTATAGCTCTGGCTCTTGGGAGGTAAAGAAAGCAGAAAACAAAGAAATAAGCCAATGTTTAAAGGAGCAATCCTACGGCCCCTAGGATACTGGGATACTGGGGATTCCCACTTCTTGGGACCTTGGAGGGGGGAGTTGAAGATTGGCCTTCTCCCCTCCCCCCTTGCAGCTGATGTGAAAAGAACTGGAAAAGCGACTTCAAAGAGGGGGAAATAAGGGTGTTTTGGTGAGCAGGGAGGGGAGGTGACTGGAGAAGCCAGGATATGAGCTATCCTGAGCCTCTTCCAGTCTCCTTCCCTCCCTTCTGAAGCACCAGGGGGGTGAAGTTCGCCTCCATTGCTCCTCCTGCCCTGCCTTGGAGGATTGGAAGCCTCCAAGTTTGGAGGTTTATGATCACCGAGGCTGCAATCCTGTGTACTTTCTCAGCATTTCAACAGTCTAGGAACTTAATTTTAACTTTGCTGTTTTAAATTTGCATTTTAAATCTGTATTAATTTCTGCATCGCCGCTTGGTTTTATCCTGGTTGTGTTTTTGTATTGCATTTTATATTATGCTTTTATACCGGTTGTTTTATATTTTGAATGGTTTTTGTGGTTTTAATTTTTTTAAACTGCCCAGAGAGCTTCGGCTATTGGGCGGTATAAAAATGCAATAAATAAATAAATACATGTTTAGACAGAAAGAAGTCCTACAACTGGCTAGCTGGGCATGCTGGGAGTTGTTGGACTTTCTCCTGTCTAAACATGCAAGAGATTATGACCTTAGAGACCTAGCAACAAATCAGGAAAATTTGGGCTCAAATCTCACCCCTCCTAAGAACTCAGAGGGGCTGAAACGTAATAAGCATGATTTGGGAGTGCTGTGATAGACCCCCCCCTCCATTTGTTATTTTATTTTACTTTAAAACAGCTACCAAAATTTTTCAAAATGGTCTTGCTATTTACTGTTTTACTCTGTACAGCACCATGTACATTGATGGTGCTATATAAATAAATAAATAAATAAATAATAATAATAATAATAATAATAATAATAATAATAATAATAATAATAATAAGGAAATGCTCCCAGTGGCGTTTTGGGAAATCCAGTTGCCTTCAAAGCTGCTCTTAGACCTCCAACAGAAAAAAATGGGGTGAGATTTAGACTGGAGAAATGTATCAGGGGAAATGTTAAATCCCCCCCCCCTTTCCAGCGACCATGCTCCAGTCAAAACTGGAATCTCTTGTGGGGAAAAAAAGCCAAGAGATCCAATCATAGATCTCTGCTATCACATCTCTTTTGGTTTTCACTGGCCATAGAGACGCCGCTCTGAGCTGAAGTCACCACAACTGCGATATGGGGCAATAACATGAGCTTCTCTTGCAGGGTCGTTGTAAGGATTACAAGTTGATGTTTGTGTGCTTTCAGGCAAGGCAAAACTGCAAACTGCAGCTTCGGTAAGTGAAATGATAAGTGAAACAAACAAAGTAAATAAGCAAATAGGAGGAGGACTTAGCATGGCTAAAGCTCTACTTTAGAGCTATCATGGTGCCAAGTTTCATCTCTTTACTTTAAAAAATGACAGAGCAGTAAGCATTTTTGTTAATTCCTGTATACTATAATGAGCGGCTGTGGGGCCAGCTAGAGTGGCTGATCACACATTTAGATCTGCATCCACTTCATTGGTTGATGAGAGAAAGGAGGAGCTTGGGGCTTCTGTATATATTCCCAAAAAGCACATGTTACTGGTCTTCCTAGGGCTGTACCACTTCAGAATGTGGGTGGGAAACTCCCACGTTTGAGTGCTCTCCCATCTAAACAACAGCAACAAAATCCTTCTTATGCACAAAATCACAGAAAGTGTTAATAAGTGTTAAAAAAATATATTCCTAGCTGCCTGGCTTGGATCAGATAGTGGAGCTAAAAAAAGAAAGAAAGTGGGAGGCAGGGAAGAACTTAGAAAATTGAGGAAGAGCCAGGAAGAAGCTGGTGGATCAGGGTAGAGCTTAAAGGAATCTGATGGGTCAGATGCAAACTAAGATGGAATCTTTCAGGTCATAGATTGACTCTGGCACAACCTGCCATCAAAAGAGTCATAAGACACAATCCAAGAGATGTTGTGTGAAATTCCTTTTACTCATCTCTCTGTCTTACTCCCCACAACGATTCTATTCTTAAGGAGTTTTAAGATGGTTGTTGTTGTTGTTGTATTCTGCCCCATTGCTGAAGCTCTCCACAGTTTACAATTCATAAAAATACAAAATACAACAATAAAAACAGTGTAAAATGTTTAACATAGAAAAATTTAAACAATGTAAACAGCTTGAAACAATTTAAATAGACAACAATAAAGTAAAAATAAACTGTAATACCGACGCATGACTAAGGTTCTTTAGATTTGCATAGCAGTGCCCTCACCGGCCTTCAAGGCATCTCCCTCTCTTGTGCCTTCTCTCATTATCAGGAGGTTTGCTTAGGAAGAGGATTTTAAAAATATTCTTATTCTCTCCTGGGACCCCTCACTATTGTCGTGACTGAAATACTTTATCAAGGAGGATTATTCAGTTTGCCCAGAAGTTGGCTAAAGTCTGAGTCATTCCTGTCACCGAGGAAGCTCATTATGTATTTGAATCCCATCCGTGGAGAAGGTTTTATTTCTGGTTCTCACAGACTCCTTTCTCTAGTTTGCAAGCTACATTGTTCCACAAGAGCGCTGCTGTCTTGGCAGACCACTGAGGGACTCAGAGAAGGAGTTATGTATATGTGCCTAGCAAAAATATCTCTTCCGAGAGCTCTGAACGAGATTTCCCCACTCCACAATCACCACCCTCTTGCCCTTCTACTTTAGTCTACTGAAAACCTAGAGTAAAATATATAAAATGTGTGTTATTCAATATAAGTGGGTCCAGCAGCAAAATGTTGCAGCATGGAGTGCTCCTGTTCATGGTGCAACCTAGCCGGCCATGCCCTTTTCTAGGATACTCCATTGTATTCCCCTCTCCCTGTTTTCTGCCCCCTGTCAGTCAGTATCCTCCCCCCCCCCATTTTTTCCGTACTTCTGCCAACTTTGGGGATTCCCCCAAGTGTCTTGAGTATGAATGTTGTCATTTCAGCTACATAAAGTTCGGAACTCTGAGAATGATTCCCCAATTAATATATCGCATTTTAAAAAAACAATTAGATATGCTTTAGTGATACAACTTCAAAAGGATAGCCATAGCTCAGGGAAAGAGTTTGTTTTATATGCATGATGTTCTGAGTTTTACCCCTGGCATTTTAGTTCAGTTCTGGTTGAGGACCCCTGGAGAGTGTTGACCCTGTTGACCAGAGAAGGAACTGGAAAGAGAAAGCATGACTTACTGTTCTAGAACAGGGCTTGGGGAACCTGTAACTCATGTCGCGTGCAGAACTAGGCCTAGTTTCGTCTGGATCTTGGCTTATTTTTCAGACCCACCCAGTTTGCAAATTATGCCTACCTTTGGCTCTGGACCTGCCTATTTTTAGCCCTGATCCTATCCACTGCTTGAATGCAGATCCTGACAGGTTTTGATTGAGATAATGTGGATCTCGACAAGAAAAAGGTCCCTTGTTCTAGGAAATGATTCATGTTCAGGGTGCCAAAGTGTGTCATTCTCATCTTCCACTGCTCCAATCGGGGCCTTTTCTATAATGTCCGGGAATGTCACAGTTTCCCCTTTAAGGCTGTGATTGGAGCAGTGGGGAGGGGGTAATGACACACCTCCAGAAAGTTCATCATTCCCACCACCATATTAATGGCGGCCTTAAAGGGGAAAGTGTGTTATTCCCGGACATTTTAGAAAATTACAGAAAATCCCCCGACACCCAGGACAGAACAAAAATCAGGACAAATCTGGGGAAATCCTGACAGTTGGCCACCCTATCAAGGACTTTTTTCTTTTCTTTTTTAAAGCAACCACTTTAAGCATTTGAGTAATGTAATGTGTAGTTTGGGCCACAGTGGCATGTTTTGAAGCTGCTATAATAATGCAAATTAATAATAATGCAAAGTATTTTCTTACTTTCTTATGAGCATCAATGAGTTACATTTATAGATTTCAAGGTGGTGTACACAAATCATAAAAACTAATACACAGAATCTATCATATTTTCCTATGCATAAGATGATGGGATAAACTACACAGGGAAAACTTGCATAAACATATGGCTTCAACATATGCCTAAAACTAAAAAAATATATATGTCGGTACTTGCCTAATCTGAGGAAGATTATTCTATATTGGGCCTGTTCAGACAACGTGCTAAGCTATGGGTTTGCAGCAAATGGTTAGTGAACGCATTTAAACCATGGTTATGTAGTCACTAAAGTTAGGAATGGGTCACACGACGGGTTAAGTCATGGTTCACATGATTAAGCCATAATGTTTCACTCAAATTGCTTAACCACTCTGGCTTAGAGTGTTGTCTGAACAGTGTCGTAGTAGATGCCACTGTGCCAAATGGCCTGCTCTGTACAACTATGGAGGGCCTCACCAGATTGAATGGGTCAATAGGAAAGAAGGCAGTCTCTCAGGCAACCAGGTATTTCATTGGTTAAATCAGTATTTACTGATTTAAACAACATTTTAATAATTGTTTCATTGTTTAAATCAATAGTTACCTCATCAAACAACCCAGTAGATACCTTACCAATCCTGTGGTTGCCTTCACAGCAAAGGGAAGATATAGAACTCAGTAAATATTTATGTTTTCTTGAGGTACATGCAAATGGTAATAATATCTTAGGAAGAAGGCTGAATTAATCACAACTGGAATATTTATCTCAATAAATAAAAAACAACAACCCTATATGTATATTAAAAATAAACGTTTTCATAAAGAGAAAAGGAGTATAGTTATTATTATTTTCTTTTGGGCCAGAGTAACTTACATGACAACTTGTTAAATTGATTTTATGTTTCTTTCAGATCTACTATTCAATATTTTTTTAAAGTGTAGATACCATGGCAACCCCATTTCTCATATGGAATGTATGTTGCCTTAGAGATAAAGAGCTTGTGTATGCACAGGTGGAACAGCGTACAGCATGTAAACTTTCCCCCTCCTTTTAAATGTGCACCTCAATCATATTATTTCCTAACCCATATCCATTTTTTCTGTTAAAAATAAAACTTTTGCATAAGCCAATGCATTTTTTGCATAATTTCATGATGAAACCTGTATAATTCCCACAATCTGTGTTGTACCATTTCTCAATATTCCTTGTTGAACTTAAAGAGATATTGTAATGGCATTAAATCAAAGGATGCAAATGTATCTGGCCTTGATCCAGAGGGGCTTTCAGACACATACAAGAATCTCTTGCACTTAGTAACTTCACCCTTTCATTTCATTGGAAGGAGCTGATCTGCACATTTATTTATTTGCACAGACAGATAAATATAGGAGGAAGCCTATAGGGTTCCCTGTACACACCTTGGGGTTGAATGAGGATGATTGCATTTATACTTGGGTATGTTTTTTATAGGAAGATGGTATACAGATATTGGATTGGATACTGACTTCGAGTACATTCATTGAAATCACTGGGATTTCAGTTAGTTGTGACTAACAAGTCCTATTGATTTCAGTGTATTTCCTCTAGTATGACTAAGTCTGGGTCCGACCCGCTGAAACGAAATAAATAAATGGGCAAATTTTGTACTTTAATTTTTTATTTGCTTTGATCAATGACAGTAGCATAAAAATGAAATACGATATTTGAATGTAGGCCAGCTTCATATAAGAAAATTTGAAATGTCCTGTTCACAAAGTGGGGTAGCCATGGCTCAGTGGCAGAGCTCCTGATTTGTATGCAGAGGGTCACAGGTTCAATCCCCTGCACCTCCAGGTCGGGCTGGTAAAACTCCTGCCTGAAACTTGGACTGCCACTGGCAGTCAGTGTTACTTAGGGTGACCCTATGAAAAGGAGGACAGGGCTCCTGTATCTTTAACAGTTGCATAGCAAGGAGAATTTCAGCAGGTGTCATTTGTATATATGGAGAACCGGGTGAAATTCCCTCTTCATCACAACAGTTAAAGCTGCAGGAGCTATACTAGAGTGAACAGATTTAAAAGAGGGCAGGGCTCCTGCAGCTTTAACTGTTGTGATGAAGATGGAATTTCACCAGGTTCTCCATATATACAAATGACATCTGCTGAAATTCCCTTTTCAATGCAACTGTTAAAGATACAGGAGCCCTGTCCTCCTTTTCATATGGTCACCCTACTATACTGGGATAGATGGGCCAAGGGTCTGACTCAGTATAAGGCAGCTTCTTATGTTCCTAACAACAATACAGCCATAGGTATACTGAACGGCAGAGATGCTTCCTCACCTATGAAGGGGAACACTTCCCAACATACACACAAAGGCTGGAATTCAAAGAGCTTTTGACATTTTGATTACAAAATGCTCTTCCCAGGCAGGCCTGCCTGGTGCTGACATTGCCACGTCAAGATTTTCTTCTGATGGCATATGATGGGCTGCTTTAATGCATCACCTGAGTTGCACTGTTTAATTGTTTATGCTCACATCACTTAGGGTGACCATATGAAAAGGAGGACAGGGGTCCTGTATCTTTAACAGTTGCATTGAAAAGGGAATTTCAGCAGGTGTCATTTGTATATATGGAGAACCTGGTGAAATTCCCTCTTCATCACAACAGTTAAAGCTGCAGGTGCCCTGCCCTCTTTTAAATCTAGTCACTCTAGTATAGCTCCTGCACTTTAACTGTTGTGCTGAAGAGGGAATTTCACCAGGTGCAAATGACACCTGCTGAAATTCCCTTTTCTATGCAACTGTTAAAGATACAGGAGCCCTGTCCTCCTTTTCATATGGCCACCCTAGTGTCACTGAAATTCTAGTTGTTTTATGGGCTAGTTGTATTTTAGTCTGGTGGATGATTGTTTGAGCTGTTCTAAATGTCGTATGTTTTAATTTTGTTGTAAGTCGCCTTGAATCTTTTTTTCTTTTCTTTTTTTTAAAAAGCATCTAAGAAAGTTTATCATCATCATTTATTATTATTATTATTATTATTTATTTATATAGCACCATCAATGTACATGGTGCTGTACAGAGTAAAACAGTAAATAGCAAGACCCTGCCGCATAGGCTTACATTTCTGTAATGTCCAATAGTCAAAGCTCTCTGGGCAATTTACAAACATTTAAAACACAATTTTGTATATAACATAAAAACAATTTACATGCAATCATATAAACAGACAACACACACATACTCTCACACAATTTTAGCAATCAACAACAAGAAATCCCAGGACCATCTTCAGGCCCAGTGATAGTTTTGGCTGCACAATCTCTTTAAACGCCAGGTCAGAACCTTTCCTGCCATTTCACATACTGCTTTGGACACTCACAGTTGGCCATGTGGCGTATGGGCCTCTTACTGAAAACATGTCATATCTAAGCCCAATTGGGCATGCAGAATTATTGGTGTGGCTCTTTGGATCCTCCCAGCCTTAAAATTATCCTGTTTGTAGTAGAGAACAGGGGAATTCCTTTGCACGCACTTAGCTGCTAAGCTATGACGGAATATATTTTCTTAACTGATAATCATATCCATTGATTTCAAGGGCACTCATATAAAGCAACGATTTTGCTGTACTGGCAATGATGTATTATCAATAACTGCACTGACAAATGGCATTGGCATGCACACCTGTTACTCATCTATTTTATTACATCTTATTCATTCTGGGTGACTTGCAAATCATGATTTGTCCTTATTTATTGATGACACACATACCCTGAGAATGAAGCACACACTGTTCTTAAGCAGTCTGTCACACTGAGGAAGCTTACAGCGCTCAGCTTGCTTAGCTGCATAACAACTGCCTACTAGAGCATTCTGTTTCCAACGGTGGCCAGCCAGATGTTCCCAAAAAACTCACGCAGGACATGAAGATGATGGGTGGCCAGGCCCTGTTCTTTAGCCTTGGAACCTGATATTCAACCGTATAAAACTCTTCTACATGGAGGGTCTATGTAATATAATTAATTAACCTTTGTAAACCGCCCAGAGAGCTTCGGCTATGGGGCAGTATTAAATGTAATAAATAAAAATAAAAATAAATATTTTCATGGTTAGGAGTCACTGACAAACCAGTCCTCCATGCATTTGGCTGACGCCAGTGGTTCCGGATCTTGACTCTCCAGATGTTGTTGGACTACAGCTCTCATCATCCCCCAACATTGGCCATGCTTGGTAAGGATGATGGGAAACTGCAGTCCAACACATCTGGAGGGCACCAAGTTGGGCGGAGGCGGCCATAAGTTAATTACATGTTATTGAAGCAATTGCCAAACAAGTTTATTAAGTAATTTCTAGTATTCCACCAATTCTTTCAACCCTGGCCATTGTCAAATAGGATAAAACAAGTGGGTCATGCAACAAAATATTGCAGTGTAGGGTGCTTGTGTTCAGAGTTTCAGCCAGACATGCCCTTTTCCAGGATGCTCCATTCCATTTCCCCCCACAACAGCCACCAACATTCAGCAGCTACTGAGCATGACCATTTTCTGATGCCATTTTGGCATCAGCACTTAAGAGAACACTATTAATATATAGGATAATCCAGCTTTCCCCAAGCTTAGGGTGAGCATATGAAAAGGAGGGACAGGGCTTCTGTATCTTTAATAGTTGCATAGAAAAGGGAATTTCAGCAGGTGTCATTTGTATGCATGCAGCACCTGGTGAAATTCCCTCTTTATCACAACATTTAAAGCTGCACTAGCTATACTAGACATACCAAAGAGGGCAGGGCTGCTGCAGCTTTAACTGTTGTGATGAAGATGGAATTTCACCAGGTGCTGCTTGCGTACAAATGACACCTGCTGAAATTCCCTTTTCTACACAACTGTTAAAGATACAGGAGCCCTGTCCTCCTTTCCACATGGCCATCCTACGCAACCTGGTACCTTCCAGATATGCTGGACTGCACCTCCCATCATTCCCAGCCAGCATGGCCATTGGCACCAGGTTGTTGAAAGCTGGGAAATCCTATGAATTAAGTAAGTAATGTACCTTATACTAATGTCGGGACTCATAAGATAAGATGGAAGGTGAAATAAAAAATTGCTTTCTGCTCTGAAATGATTTTATTATTATTATTATTATTATTATTATTATTATTATTATTAT
Organism: Elgaria multicarinata webbii; assembly: GCF_023053635.1. NCBI lineage: Eukaryota > Metazoa > Chordata > Lepidosauria > Squamata > Anguidae > Elgaria > Elgaria multicarinata. The sequence continues at coordinate 11,770,184 of NC_086177.1, read as the reverse complement.
TATTATTTATTTATATAGCACCATCAATGTACATGGTGCTGTACAGAGTAAAACAGTAAATAGCAAGACCCTGCCGCATAGGCTTACAATCTAATAAAATCATAGTAAAACAATAAGGAGGGGAAGAGAAGGCAAACAGGTACAGGGTAGGGTAAGCAGGCACAGGGTAGGGAAAAACTAACAGTAGAAAGTAACAGTAGAAGTCTGCACAACATCAAGTGTTAAAAGCTTTAGGAAAAAGAAAAGTTTTTAGCTGAGCTTTAAAAGCTGCGATTGAACTTGTAGTTCTCAAATGTTCTGGAAGAGCGTTCCAGGCGTAAGGGGCAGCAGACGAAAATGGACGAAGCCGAGCAAGGGAAGTAGAGGCCCTTGGGCAGGCGAGAAACATGGCATCAGAGGAGCGAAGAGCACGAGCGGGGCAATAGTGTGAGATGAGAGAGGAGAGATAGGAAGGAGCTAGACCGTGAAAAGCTTTGAAGGTTAACAGGAGAAGTTTATATTGGATTCTGAAGTGAATTGGAAGCCAATGAAGAGATTTCAGAAGCGGAGTAACATGGTCGGAGCGGCGAGCCAAGAAGATGATCTAAGCGGCAGAGTGGTGAACAGAAACCAACGGACTGATGTGAGAAGAAGGAAGGCCAGAGAGAAGAAGGTTGCAGTAGTCCAACCGTGAAATAACCAGTGCATGAACAAGCGTCTTGGCAGAAGAGACAGACAAAAATGATCGAATCCTGGCAATATTATACAGGAAAAATCGACAAGATTTAGCTACTGCCTCAATATGAGGAATAAAGGAGAGCGAGGAGTCGAAGATAAAGCCAAGGCTACGAGCTTCCTTGACCGGAGTAAGCGTAACATCATTGACAGTAAGAGAGAATGAGAGATGAGGAGAAGGTTTAGGAGGAAAAACAAGCAATTCAGTCTTTGCCATGTTAAGCTTCAAGCGACGATGAAGCAGCCAAGCTGAGATATTTATTTATTTATTTATTTATTTATTTATTACATTTTTATACTGCCCAATAGCCGAAGCTCTCTGGGCGGTTCACAAAAATTAAAACCACAGTAAAACACCCAACAGGTTAAAACACAATTACGAAATACAGTATAAAAAGCGCAACCAGGATAAAACCACACAGCAAAGTTGATATAGGATTAAAATACAGAGTTAAAACAGTAAAATTTAAATTTAAGTTAAAATTAAGTGTTAAAATACTGAGTGAATAAAAAGGTCTTCAGCTGGCGACGAAAGGAGTACAGTGTAGGCGCCAGGCGGACCTCTCTGGGGAGCTCGTTCCACAACCGGGGTGCCACAGCGGAGAAAGCCCTCCTCCTAGTAGCCACCTGCCTCACTTCCTTTGGCAGGGGCTCACGGAGAAGGCCCCCTGTAGATGATCTTAAGGTCCGGGTAGGTACATATGGGAGGAGGCGTTCCTTCAGATAACCTGGCCCCAAACCATTTAGGGCTTTAAATGTTAATACCAGCACTTTGAATTGGGCCCGGACCTGGACTGGCAGCCAATGAAGTTGTAAAAGGACTGGTGTAATGTGATCTCGCCGGCCAGTCCCTGTTAATAACCTTGCTGCCCTGTTTTGCACCAGTTGAAGTTTCCGGACCGTTTTCAAAGGCAGCCCCACGTATAACGCATTGCAGTAATCCAAACGAGAGGTTATCAGAGCATGGATAACTGTAGCTAAGCTATCTCTGTCCAGATAAGGGCGCAGCTGGTATATCAGCCTGAGCTGATAAAAGGTGCTCTTTGCCACTGAGTTCACCTGTGCCTCAAGTGACAGTTCTGGATCGAAGAGCACCCCCAAACTACGGACCCGATCCTTTAGGGGGAGTGCAACCCCGTCCAGGACAGGGCAAACATCACCTCGCCGGACAGAAGAACCACCCGCTAACAGTACCTCTGTCTTGTCTGGATTGAGTTTCAGTTTATTAGCCCTCATCCAGTCCATTACCTTGCCCAGGCACTGGTTCAGAACAGCCACTGCCTCACCTGGGTTTGATGAAAAGGAAAGGTAGAGCTGGGTATCATCCGCATATTGATGACACCTCAGTCCACATCTCCGGATAACCTCCCCCAGCGGCTTCATGTATATGTTAAACAGCATAGGGGATAAGATAGAGCCCTGTGGAACCCCATGGCTTAGGTGCCACGGCACAGAGCAATAATCCCCCAGCACCACCTTCTGGAATCGGCCATCCAAGTAGGAGCGGAACCACTGCAACGCAGTACCTCCAACTCCCAGCTCAGACAACCTATCCAGAAGGATACCATGGTCGATGGTATCGAAGGCCGCTGAGAGGTCCAGGAGAACCAACAGGGTCGCACTCCCCCTGTCTCTCTCCCGACAGAGGTCATCCCACAGGGCGACCAAGGCAGTTTCCGTTCCAAAACCAGGCCTGAAGCCCGATTGAAATGGATCTAGATAATCCGTTTCATTCAAGAGTGCCTGGAGTTGTCCTGCAACCACCCGCTCAAGCACCTTGCCCAGGAAAGGGATATTAGCCACTGGCCTGTAGTTGTTAACATCTTCCGGGTCCAGATTAGGCTTCTTCAGGAGTGGTCTAATTACCGCCTCTTTTAAAGAGGCCGGCACCACTCCCTCTCTCAAGGAGGCATTTACAACCTCCTGGACCCAGCCGGCGATCCCCTCCTTATTTGATGTAATGAGCCATGAGGGGCAAGGGTCAAGCACACAGGTGGTCGACCGGACTTGGCCAAGCACCTTGTCCACATCCTCGGGCCTCACTAACTGAAACTCATCCAATAAAACTGAACCAGACGGTCCAATAAAACTGAACCAGATATCTGAAAGACATGCCGAGATACGATCGTGAACATCAGGAGAAAGTTCCGGAGATGACAGATATAGTTGTGTATCATCGGCGTACAGATGATATTGGAGGCCATGAGATTGAATAAGCTTGCCCAAGGGCAACATGTATAAGGAAAACAACAACGGGCCAAGCACCGAGCCTTGCGGAACCCCTACTGAAAGGGGAAAGGAGGAAGACGAGCTGCCATTAGTCAACACGCTGAAAGAGCGACCCGCTAGATAGGAGGCAATCCAGTTATAGACAGAGCCACAAAATCCAAGGTCATGAAGGGAATCTAAGAGAAGATCATGATCAACCGTGTCAAAGGCTGCAGTTAGATCAAGGAGAATAAGAACGGAATAATGGCCTTTAGACTTGGCAGTAAGGAGATCATTGGTGATCTTAGTAAGGGCTGTTTCGGTGGAATGCAGAGGACGGAATCCAGATTGAAATGGATCCAAAGCAGAGTTACTAGAAAGAAAGTCAAGACAGCGAGAGTAGACCGCACGCTCCAGGATCTTTGAAACAAACGGCAACAAAGAGACAGGTCGGTAGTTAGACAGAGATAGCCTATCAAGAGTAGGTTTCTTGAGAATGGGAGAGACTGTAGCATGTTTAAAAGCAGAAGGAAATGAACCAGAGGACAGAGAAAGATTAATAATATGTAGCAAGGAAGGGAGGATAGCAGGAATAAGATTAATAAAGACGCGAGAAGGAATCGGATCACGAGAACAAGTGGAAGGCTTCGAAGAGCGTAGTATTGTAGACAGTTCATCCGCAGAGACCGAAGGAAACGCAGAGAAATTTGCAGGAGGAGCTGACAGATCCCCCCTGAAGCAGGCCCATTGGCATCAATAGTTGACATCAACCAGACTACTCGAGAGAAAGCAGTTTGAGAAACGCAACTATAACGTGTATTTGTAACATGCTAGATAACAGCCCAGAGTTTGAATCTGTCACATGGAATGGCCTTTGTAAATTGGGATTCTCACTGATGCCAATAAATCTGCAATGCCAGAGCAATATATCTGAATATTATTTTTGTCTAGCATCATCCAAAATTCTTTACAAAACAAAATGAAACATCTAGTACAGGAAAATCAGTATGGAAGTATAAAATATGTATCCCTTGTCCATAATAATATTTGTGTTTACTTTATATTCTTTCAGAACTTTCCTCTGATAGATATTATTCTTTAAAGTGAGGGGGAAAAAAGCCACCTCACAGATGCTACTGGGTTTAGGAAATGAGCATAAAACGGCACTTCCAAAATGTACCAACTCCCATTAACCATCATTTAAATATTGTCAATCAAATCTGTTTGCATCTGGTACTGATGCCATGTGAAATTTATTTACTGAAAAGTTTCAGTCACACATGGGGAATTTTACAGATGGTGTCTCTCGTTTAATTCTCTCCCCTCCTCGCCCCACAGTTCTCCTCCTCCCTCCCTTTCTCTCTCTCCCCCCCCCCCGCCGCCACAATCTCTTTACCCCTCTGGACACACAAACTCCAGATCCAGGTGCTTTTGTCCCCCCCTGCCCCCCCAATTTGAGTCTTAAAAAAAACAGATCTAATCAGCTGCATGTTAAACAAGAGGTGCTCTTTTTATGTATTCTGTGTTAGGACAAGCACAGCATCGCTGTAGATCACTAGAATAAACAACTCCGGCTGATTCAATTACAATGCCTTGGCCAAGCCTTTATCTGCTGGTGACATCATTTCAATCAAAATGTAAAATAATACAATCCAATAGATGCAAGGGGGAGAGATAGGACACAGCCTGCTGCACTTAGTCATTTAATAATAATAATAAAAAGTAGGTAGAAGGGATCTCCTTCTGACAGGCTTCTAGGACTTCCATTTCCCAAACTCTATTACCTTGTATAATAGTATTCAAAAGAATTGAATGCAGGAAATTGTCTATTACTTTTTATTAGTTGAAGCTGTTATGTAGGATTCAGCCTGCTGCGCTGTATTTTCCCCCCTTTGTTCGTTTAATTAACGAAAGCATGAAATCTTTCTATTGGCAGGCAGGAACACAGTCACACTAGAACTGCTGTTTTGACCAGAAGGGTGTCATCCCCCCCCCCAACTCCACCTTCATCCCAGTGAACATCTTCACAAAAAAGAAAAGGAATTCTTAAGCAGAATTCCTCAGCTGGATCCAGAGCGATGCATGGTAAAAGGAAAGGAAAATGGGGCTAATTTACATGGCCGACTGACCCAGAAGAACAGTCCTATGCTATTGAACTAAACCTAGATTTTATGTAGTGCTTGGGTGACCATATGGAAATGAGGACAGGGCTCCTATATCTTTAACAAGAGAATTTCAGCAGGTGTCATTTATATACATGCAGCACCTGGTGAAAATCCCTCTTCATTACACCAGTTAAACCTGAAGGAGCCCTGCCTTCTTTGGTATCTGGTCACTCTAATATAGCTAGTGCAGCTTTAACTGTTGTGATGAAGAGGGAATTTCACCAGGTGCTGCATGTGTACAAATGACACCTGCTGAAAGTACAACTATTAAAGATACAGGAGCCCTGTCTTCCTTTTCATATGGTTACCCTATGCAGTGCCATACTATATATGTCTACTCAGAAGGCAATCCCATAGAGTTCAATTGACTTCTTTCCAGGAAAGTGGATATAGGACTGCAGCCGGGGGTCTTCATATCCTATAACAGTCTTCCCAAAATGGTGCCCTCCAGATGTTTTAGCCTACACCTACCATAATCCCTGCCTACTGGCCATACTAACTTAGGCTGTTGGGAGTTGTAGTCCATAGCACCTGGAAGACACCAGGTTGCAGAAAGCTGTTGTTAACTACCCAAAATTAATATTATCAGCTGGCATGTGTGAGATGGCAGGTGTGTACAACTTGCTGCCTGTGCATGTGTTTACATTTACATGTATTTGCAGTAAAGTCAAAAGTTTCAAAATGGCCACTCTACTAGGATATGTTTAAAAGTCACATACACACACAATAAGGACAATGTTTAAAAGGAAAGACAGGTGTCCCTGAGTAAATAGGGAGCACTGGATTGTATGTGGCTGCCATTCTAAGTAGTAGTATTTCCTGAAGCACCTAAAATGATCTAGGTGTAACCCTGGTTGACAAATCGACCTAAGTAGTATGACACCAGTATAAATGGACTGTGAATTGCACCTTAATTGTGTAGCCTGTTAATTTTCATTTCAGCAGTACGTTTCAGGATTATATGGCAGAGCTGATTATATTTGATCAAGTCATTTTCAAAGAAGATGTCGTTACCCTGGAAATAATCAGTGTGGTTAAAAGCAGAAATTGGACAGGAAGTTTCCATCCAGGCAGAAATTCAAATCATATAACAAGGCAATGCAAACCTCATGTTTTAACCCACAGTTGCTTTATCAAAGTGAGAGCTTATATTTCAATCTTTAACATGTTTCCATGGAACGAAATGCCATTGAATTTGATGGCACTTAGAGTTCCCATGCTATGCAATTTGGATCACAGTGCTCCTGGCAGCCGCTAGGAATGTGGAATGTGGGTCCTAGAGTCTCACAGCATCTTTGCCAAAAGCTATGCAGCAAATGCTTTTAAATCTTAGAAGCAGGGGAGGGGCCACTTGCTGTATGGAGGCTGTTCAACATGACCCTGTGGCACGGCGAGGCCCAGTGATGGGATTTCTTGCAGGGGCGTCTTCCCCTATAACTTTTCACAGAGTGAGTGTAGGCCATCAACTTCTATTGTGATAGTTCAGTTTCCAAAGGCATACATCACATTACTATCGAGTTTGCATTTTGCCTCCCCCACTTTGACAACATTTATGGAAATTGAGCAGGTTTTTAAACTTCAAAAGGAGAAACATGTGTACAACAGGTTTTACTGTGATCTCTCACTGTTAGCAATCCTGGACCTCTTCGTGGCTTTCAAAACGACTGACCAAAGAATGGGGAACCTAGGCCTCCCATGCAGCCCGCCAGCTCCTTCCCCAGGCCCCACTCTCTCTTCTGGCTGGGAAAAGGTATAAAACCTATCTTAGATTATCTGCTGATCAGAGATGAGAAACTTTCCCTGGTGGGGAGCAAGGGCGCGGTTTGAGGAGGTAGCTGCTCTATGATTCAGTCCTGCTTTCTTCTGAAGCTTGCCCTGCTTACTTGTGAATAGACATGCAGAGTCTTGCCCTTCTTCCATGTGAGGAGACATACCGCTTATGCCTATTTCTGAGCAGTCATGCTGAAACTTGGTATTTGGATGCCATTTGAAAGTGCTGCTGAGTCATGCAGTCCTGTTTACCTCTGAGGAGACATGCAGAAGCCTTGTCCTGCTTACTTGCTGCCACCAGACTATCAATCAGGGCTGGTTACAACAGCTTCACTGGCTACTGGTCCTGTTTCCAGGCACAATTCAAAATGCTGGCTATGACCTATAAAGTACTATACAGCTTGGGCCCAGGCCACCTGAAAGACCACCTTCTCTGATATGAGCTTGCCTGGGTCTTAAGATCTTCAGAAGATGCCCATCTTTTCAGACAGCCACATTAAGAGGCGCATTTGGTAACAACGCAAGAGAGGGTCTTCTCAGTGGCTGCTCCCAGGCTGTGGAACTCCCTGCTGAGGGAGGCCAGTTGGCTCCCTCTCTACTGTTCTTCAGCTGGCAAGCCAAGACATTTTTATTCAGGAAAGCCTTTGGCATGTAAGCAGGTCTGTTGGGTTCAGTGTGGATTTTATTATGTTATTGTTATGTTTTTAATTGTCCTTTTAATGCCTTTGTTTTAATCAGGATTTTATTTGTCTATGATTGTAAGCAGCCTTGAGTGCCACTTTTCCCCACCATAACAGTTCTGAAATCAGATTTTAAGGCAGAGGAAAAATTGCCTTCATAAGAATAGATCCAGCATTACTGATGCGGTCAATGGTATAGCCGATGATGGGATCATGGGCTTCTCAAACCTGCTTTCTTGAAAATGGTGGCAAACCAGGCATTCCTGGTTCCACTGCTGCTCTGAGCAGGGTTTATCAATCCCTCCCCATGCTTTCAACTCTCAGAGGCAATGCTTGGTGGAGGCTTTGCTTGGACGCTTACTTTGGAATACGTCCTCTGGAGTTCTGCATGTTTACTTCTCCTGAAAAGGCTAAAATAGGCTCCCGAAGTCAACACAGAAAAGAGACAAAATCAGGAGTGGTACCAGCAACAGGAACAGTCCCTGGAAACTTAGAAAAGTTGATCCAGGATCTAGCTTATTCCATCCATTTTACAACTGCACCATTTATCAATTTATTTTGGGGCACAATTTAAAGTGTTAGCAATGAAGCCCTAAATTACATAGGTAAGGACAGACTGCTCCCATTCCAGCCCACCCACTCTTTATAACCTGTTGGGACCTTCTTTGGGTCCTGGATGTGGCTGAACCTTGGCCAGATGGGAGAGACATATCATTGTGCCTTCTCCATGGCCAAACTGTGCTGTAGAACTTACTGCTCTGCTTGCCCCACCCTCTGTTTTCAAGCGCCGGTCCTACCATTAGGCAGAGTGAGGCAGCCACCTCAGGTAGAAGATTCTGGAGGGCGGCGAATGATGGCAAAGACTGTGTTCAAATGACATGCTAAGCTAAGCCACGGTGTTAAGCATTTTGAGATCAGCATTACAGCTTAGTGCGACATGTGCACCTTGACTCAGCATGTCGTGGGAATCATTCCTAACCATGGGGGCTACATAACCACAGTTGAAACATGCTCACTAACTTTTTGCTGCAGAAGGGTTAGCAGACTAACCATGGCTTAGCATGTTGTCTGAACAAGCCTAACGTGTTGTAGGATAGAGTTGTATGTGTACCACACCACCCGATGTGCACTCCTAAGTTACCCTGCTGCCCTCAGGTATTATTATCCTCATCCTCCTCATCATCATCGCTATACCTTCCCATAGCTGTAGTTCCCTGGGTGATTTACAAAGGTTACATTAGAGTCAGCCAGTGGTAAAGTAACTTTCAAATGTCTGTTTGGTCAGCTTCTGTACATGGAATCAGGGTGGTGGGTCCTCCACCTCAAGCAGCAAAATGTCTTGGGCCAACCCTGCTATTTCCCACTGACTGACCAAAGTTTTTATTCAGGCAGGTGTTTAACGTGCAAAGCGGAGCACTGTATCCAATGTTAGTCCTACTTACAGTAGATCCTTGATCCTACTTACATTGATCCTAACATCAATGGGATTTAACATTGAGTTCTAGTGGTCCAATCCCCTGTTTTTAGATGTTTTTATCTGCTGCTTTTGTTTCTGGTTGTTGTGGTTTTTAATCATTTTAATGCTGTGATTATCTTTCTTGAATTCTAAAACTGTTGCCAACCACCCTGTGCACCACATACACAGTGGAAAAGCAGGATATAAATTGTCTAAAATTAACAAAATATATCAGCCTGTGACATTATTTTGATCAAAAGTACTCCACTGGTTGCACAGACCTGGGATCAAACCTGGGATGTGGCTAAAGAAAAAATATGCTGGCATGCTGCTTCTCTTCTTTCTCCCCCCAAACCACACATCAAGACAACAGATGCTGAATTGCAGCTGTTTTATAATGGCCCTGTTCAGAAGACACCTTAAATCATGACTTTAACCATGATGGTTAAGCCAAAAAGCAAGGCCGTGTTCAGAAGACACCTCAAACCACAGATTTAACTGTGATTTTGTCTTCTGAACAGGCCCAATAAGAGTAACCAGATCCATTGGGTTATCCAATGTTAATCTGATTGAAGACCCATGCATTTCAATGGGTATACTCATTGGACTAAGATGAGTATAGGACTAAGATTGAATACATGCCTTTGTGAAGGGGGTGAGTAGTAGGGCTGTGCACGGACCCCCCTGATCCGCTCTGGATCCCAATCTGCAACTTCCGGATGGGGTCTGCTCCGTCCTGCCCGATCCACCTATGCTCCGATCCAATCCGCTGCGGGGCACTGGATCCGAATCAGAGCTCCGTGGCGGTGGCAGTGGTGCCAGGTAAGGCCCCCCTCCCCCTTACCTGCCTCTGTCGTGGTCCGGCAGTGGCTTCAACTGAGGCCTCAGCCTCAAACAGCCGCGGCCTGGTCTCCCTGTTTGATGCCTCGGCCTCAGTTTAAGCTGCCGGCGGACCGTGACAGAGGCAGGTAAGCCCCCCTCCCCCCTGGCTCTGCCGCTGTCGCTGCACAGACTGTGGCGGCTCCAGGTAAGCCCCCCTCCCGCCACACTTACCTTTTTTTCGGAACTCTGGATCGAGGCGAAGGATCCACTTTGTCTTGATCCGCTTCGTCTCGATCCACAGCTCCCCCGACCCGATCCGTCTCCGCCTTTGTCGGAGGCAAATCAGGCCGCTTCGCTACCAGTTCTAAGAACTGAAGCAGAGCACAGTCCTAGTGAGTAGCATATTTAACTACTCAAAATGAATATTATCGGCTGTCATTTGTTCAAAACTATTTACCTTGAAGCAGAAAAATAAAGCAAACTGTTATGGCCAGGTTACTCCCATGCCCTGCTTCAGGAGTCAGTGCAGGACAAAGGATTCTGGAATAAATGCACTACAGTATACATTACAACAGCCTTCCCCAAACTGTTCTGAACTCCAGCTCCCAGCATTCCTTGGCCATGCCGTCTGGGGGAAATGCTGTTAGTTGTGGTCCAGCACACCTGGAGGGCGCTAAGTTAGGGAAGGCTGCATTAGAGCATACAGGTGCTGAAGGAATAGGGACTCCAGCCGGCACAGCCTATGGTGAAGGGTGATGCGAGCTGTGGCTTAGCAATATCCAAAGGTCCACACATCCCCCATCCCTGCTCTATAGCAGTGTGTAATTGAGGGAAGGATGCCCAGGTATTGGATACCCAGGTAGTGGTTTTGGTGGAGGAATAGGGGATTAAGAATACTCAAAATATCTCTACGTTCATCTGAAATGTTGGAGGATGTGCGATGATGATGATGGTGGTGATGGTGGTGCTGATACCACAACGATCAGGCACATGTTCTGCAAATTATTCCCGTAGCACTACAATCCGAGGTGTTCATTTGGAAGTAACTGCCATTGATTTTAGTGAAACCTACTTTCAGATAAATGTGCTCGGGACTTCAGCTGTACAGGGTAAGCCTGTACATGTCTACTTAGAAGTAAATCCCATTACATTCAGTGGGATTTGCTCTCAGGTAAGTGTGTACAGGATTGCGACATTAGAGCTTTTATTCCATATGGACACGGCAGAAAGTGAAATCAGAAGAGGTAATTATCTTTTCTGGAGCTAAATTGAGCAGAATGATTGGCTGATGGGCTTCTTTTAGTGGAACAAAATTCTCCAGGGGGAAAATACAATCAAATCAATTTTATTGGCACCATTATAAATGATATGACTACTTAATAGGGATAAATGCCAAGAGACAGATTAAGTCAAATGTTTTTCAGCTGCTTTTAAACGTTAGATACATAATATTATTTAGCATGTTTGCTGTTCAGTTTGGAATGATCCGACTTGCAGGGATTGTGGCTGTATTAAATAACACAATCATTCCTCAATGCTTTTATTGGCCCTGCCTTTCAGTGTGGAAAGGTACTATTAAGTATAATTTGAAAAGGAGTCAAAAATCAAGAGCATGATCTGCACAAAGGTACTTGTTATTAACTCATTTTTTTTAAAAAAATGGGAGCATTAAGGAAATGCTTACATCTCTACTTGAAGTAAATGGAAATGAGAAGTGTTGAACTTTAGAAGATCAGACCCCAGTATAACCCCTTCTCCAGCTCCACAGACCAAGTGAGGTTTTATAGTTTGCTCAGGTACAGACTGAAGCCTGCTCTACACAGTGGAGGCTGGCGGCTCCGTTTTCAGTGGGGCTGTGAATACGTACTTCATTGTACGTAAAGAGCCAGTGGAGGTTGGCGACTCTGATTTCAGTGGGGCTGTGAATCCATTCTGGGTTTTAGTCAGAATGAGCCAGAACTCTAAAGGTGCTGTCCAAGGTGCTGAACCTAGGTTCAGCATGTTGGATAGTTCCTTTAGAGTCCTGTCTGGTTCTGAATGAAACCCAGAGTCGATTCACAGCCCCACTGAAATAAGAGTCGCCAACCTCCACTGGCTCTTTACGTACAATGAACTGGTAGCATGTTAAGATGATAGAATGGACTGAACCATATCGGACTGCAGGTGGGGCTGACTTAGCATCACTACGCAACATCTTCAGGCAGCCTCAGCCGGCCCCAATGCCACAGCCCCACTTAACATTTATTTACTAGTGCTCGGCGATGGGTGGCCAGGTAACCACCATCTAAATTTCCCACAGTGCCTTGGAGCAATGCTACACCAAGGGCATTATGGGTAATTAATATTGCAGAGGAGCATTTCAAAGTGGTATCCCCATCTTATCTAACATTCCCACCTCATACTGCTGCAGCTGTAAAAACAAAAGCAAAACAAAACTCGAACTGCTCTTTGATGGTCCATCTTAACTTAAATCACACATGACCAATTGCTTGATTTCTGAGTACCATCCCTGACAACTGAGGCCTCATACTCCCTCGCTTTTACATCCTGGACCACTCCTTCCGTCTGATCAACCCATGCAGTGCAGTGAGTGAACTGGTGCTGTCATAAAATGTATGGCCCAGTGTTTCTGTCATGATACTTAAAATAAGAGAAGCATCAGAATGCACTGGAATGAAATATCATGATAGCTGGGAAATGAATGCTAGAGGAACTATTTTTGAGAGTAATTCCTTGAGTCTCCAATGGACTAGTTTTTAATCCCTGGTCACTAGTTTAAATACATCGGACCGCCCAAGTTATCTTGGAGATCCCTCAGAGTGAACTGTTTACGGTATATGCACAACACTGAATGTATTTATTTATTTATTTATTTATTTATTACATTTTTATACCGCCCAATAGCCGAAGCTCTCTGGGCGGTTCACAAAAATTAAAATCATCATAAAACAACCAACAAGTTAAAAATACAAATACAAAATACAATATAAAAAGCACAACCAGGATAAAACCACACAGCAAAATTGATATAAGGTTAAAATACAGAGTTAAAACAGTATAATTTAAATTTAAGTTAAAATTAAGTGAAGATTTCTGAAGATTGAAATACATCAGACAACCTATTACCCACCACCCATATTTTCACTGGCAATGGTGTGTGTGTGTGTGTGTGTGTGTGTGTGTGTGTGTGTGGGAACAGAACAGATAAATGTGGAAAGTGGAAAAGATGGGAAGTTTTGCTCTGCTGAAAGAATTCCTGTATTTCAGGTGAAAGCCCCTAAGCTGCAGATGCTAAAAAGTATTTATTGGCCAAAAATAAAAATATTTATTGGCCATTCCAGCTCCAGCTGAGAATCCTCTTCTGGCAAATATAAACTGTCAGCACTAAGGCCATGGTGGGGGCAATGGGGATAATATGAGGCAACCCTCTGTCCTGCTTGGTATCAGGTCCAGCTGAGAACCCCACCCCACCCCCCATAACATGTTGTATTGTAATTTTATTCTTATTTGTATCAGATTATAGTGTCTGTGAACCAGTTTGGGAACCATTTAAAAATTGGGACTAAAATGTAATAATACATGTTTAGAACAATGTAGTCACCCTCAGGGGAAAATCTTTATGGCATTGCTTCTGTGGATAGCTGAACAAGCTATCTGCAGTGTTATGCTCTGGGCCCAGCCCCCTCTGTTCATGAGATCTAAAGTTCTGACCCTGAGCTAGGACCATCTGCTGATGGAGAACCTCAATCCCAAGGATCAAACCTGGCCCTTCTGGGGTCCCAATCTTGTTCCTTGACACGACTCCCTTTCCCTTGACTACTGATTTTCCGGTTGTTTCTTGGCTTTTGTGTATCTTTTCCCCCATTCTAAAAGGTGAAAAGCTTCTGATAAGGCCTAATTACTGGCAGTAAGATCTTTAAGCTAAACTATGCTGGTGTTTTGACGTCACCCTCCACTGGAATTTGGCTCCTGAAAGCTTCTCCAAAATGGAATTTGGTCATTGGCCTGAAAGAGAGGTTCAACACCCTGGCCCAGGAGATCTTGTAGTCTCTGAATCTGCCAGATGTGGAGTCAAAGATGGAAGAAGTCCCCCAAAGCCTCTTTGAAAAAGGAAAGGCAGGCAAGTAACCAGGCTTCAGACCCAGGACAGGCAACTTGACTCTTTCAGAGCTTGGATTGGGATGCTTCCCATTCACAGTGTCTCAGTCCTCGAGGGGTGCTAAGTGGAGAAACCCAAAAGCTCAGTGAGAGACCATTCAATTGCAATCCAGTCTGCAGTGTCAAACTAAAGTTCCACACCTTTCAATTACCTGCCAGTCTGCTCGCTTGCAGGTCAGGGCTTAGTTAAGCTCTGGACTCCATCAGATGATGCACCATTTCTGAGAGCACAGAGCTCTCTAGGTCATGCAGAGTCTGAATTTCACTTTTTTGGGGGTTGGTGAAACTTAAGCAGAACTTGGATCCTTCCCCCTGTTACTGTGTAACTCCTGCTAGTACCCACAGGGCCTGGCTTTGTGTGCCCTGAGCATATGGCCTGGTAACTTCAAGGAATATTACTGTTGATTAGCATTTATTTATTTATTTGATTTGTACCTTGCCTTTCTGCCAAAACATGGCTCACAAGGTAGCTAACAGGCACAATTAAAACTGATTAAAATAATAAAACAACACATTAAAATACAATAAAAACGTAACAATTACAAATTATTATTATTATTATTATTATTATTATTATTATTATTATTATTATTTAGCATTGACACCAGATTTTGCTTAAAGCAACCTTTGAAGGAAATCTGGCAAGAGAGTCCTGCTTGGGCACCCCATGAAGGGATTTGAGGTTTCAAGGAAAGGGAAGACAATTATAACAAGATTAAAAAAATGTGTCCACAGGATCTTGCATATCCCTACACCTGGTGAAGTGCATATCAGTTGAAATAGAGTATTTGCTTTTGGATGATAAGTGCTTGCAGTCAACAGATCCTTCTGTACTCTCTCTCTCTCTCTCTCCCCCTGTTAACAGTTATGCATTGTAGAATCCTCCTCCTCCTCCTCCTCCTCCTCCTCCTCCTCCTCCTCCTCCTCACTCACCATCCTTCTTGTTGACAAAGCCTGTGCTTTGTCTTTGATTCATCCCTCTTCTTTACTTCCCACATTCAAATTGTTGCCACATCATGTCAATTTCCCTATACACCAGGGGTGGCCACTTGTGAACCTCCAGATGTTTGGGCTGACAACTCCTCTTAGCCCCAACTAGCACAGTCAGTGCTGTGCACAGCCAACATCTGGAGGGTCACAAGTTGCTCACCCCCACCGCACACCACTGCAAAAATCAGTCCACTTTTCCCCCCTTTTTGGTGAGGCCTTTGGTTTCATAAAGGCTGTGGTGAAATGGAGGATGCTTTCCATTTCCTCTTTTCAGTTATTTTTCTTAGGGGCTGGGGTTGTGTCAAGAAGTGAAAGGGTTCACAGACCAGCTCCCCACCCCTTCCCGCCCATTCACAGTGAGGGCTATGCTTCATGCTAACTTGCCAATATTCTGAACTGGCTTCGTGATGTCATCATGTAGCCAAATCTGATTGTCTATGGGGCACTGTGATGTCATCCGATTGGCCAAGCAATGTCTCATGAAATAATTGAAGAGCTACCAGAAAAGAAATGACCTTATTTGAGTCTTTGAATTCACTAAAATCATCTTCCTTATTGATTCAGTGCGATTACTTCAGCCTAAGACTGATCCGACTATTCTCTCTGGACCAATTATCTGCTTTTTCGATGATCATCAAAGAGGCATTGTTAGGGTGCTCAGAGAAGACACTGAAGTAGTGGCAACCACAAGGGACTTGAGAAAAACACCATGCTAAGCCATAGAGCAAACTTGCTGTAGCTATGCCTTACTTCTATGGGACAAGTAATCATGTAATTAACTCTTCTCCCTTGAAATCAAATGGATTGAAGTGCTTATATTTGCCTAGATTATGCCCAGCATAATGTGAGGTTTGCAGATTATTCATATCTTTATTTATTTTAATTAATTAATTAATTAATTAATTAATTTATATCTTATTTATTTCTTTATATCTTTAGGTTACAAGCGCTTCCAATATGGCTTCCAATTAAGTTACAATCATTAAAATGATATTAAAAAAAGCAAACAAACTCATAAGAAGGCATGCCACTGGCAGTTGATGGTCAAAGGCCCTGCGGGAAAGGGTGAAACTTTCTGGCTGCATAACAGCTGCATAAGCTAATATGTTCCAGGTTCAGAAGCGCATGTAGAATCTCTTTGTCTGGATTCTGGAATGGCTTTGCCATACCAGTCATTGCAGACGAGAGAAATTGCATTCCTGGTATGCCTGCAGATTGGCTCTTAAAGGGGCCCTTTCGTGCACAGGAGCTCTGCATACACAGAGGCATAGAGGCACAGAGAGAATTCTGAGCTAGAGCTACAAGTTACAGCTGTCACTGCCTTCCCCAACTTGTTGCCTTCCAGAGGTTTTGGACTGCACCTCCTCTAATTCCCTACCAGCATGGCCAATGGCTGGGGTGAAGAGGATTGCAGTCCAACCCCTCTGGAGGGACCCAGGTTGGTAAAGACTGCTCTAAACCATTTATATAGTGTTTAAATTATTCACATAGAGGTAGAGCAATACTGTTATATCCATATTGAAGATATGTGTGTGTGTGTGTGTGTGTGTGAGAGAGAGAGAGAGAGAGAGAGAGATGCTGTGATCCAGAGAGAGAGAGAGAGGCAGGATCTACACTACCGCTTTAAAATGGTTTATAACAGCAGTAACAACTGTTGAGGTCCAGGACGCACTCCATAAGCAGTTTTCAAAACGTTTTCAAAGTGTCACATCTTGCTTGGTGTAGATCTGGCCAGAGAGAGAGAGAAGCTTGCATTGAGTTACCTTGTGAGTTCACAGCAGAGATTTGAGTTGGGGATTTCTTTATTTAGAGCTGCTTCTTAGACACTATATTGAAATATTGACTAACATATCTACCTTATTTGTGCTGTTGTATTGGGAGGGAGATGAGCCTTCACTAAAATGAAGCAGCAGCAAATTCTCCCATCATCTTGGCCAATTGCCAAGGGAAACACCAACATGCCACCAGATCCATCCAAGGTCTAGTTTCAGGATACACCTGAGAGATAGGGTAGGGGCTAGCTATTTTTAACAGAGCCTTTTTAGCACCCTCACCAAATTATAATTTCCAAAATTGGGGGAAGCCATGACAAGTAAAATGGTATAAAACCAATATGAATTCATAGGACAGTGCATTGGATCCAGATGGGCCCATGCTATATATGTAAGGCGCTGGGATCCAGCGGAGGCTTCTGGCAGGAGGATAGGGTGGGGAGGCAATTTCTGCTGACTCATCCTTCCCCCTTCATCCTGCTGGGTTGCCTCTCATGCTGCTCCAGAGGGTCCCCCACCCCCTTCCTCTGCTAAGTACCACTCTTGATCCAACCCCTTGTTTGGAGCCATCTGGATAAGAACTGGGGATCTGCTGGTCTGTGTTCTGCTGCCCCTTATGGTGAGACACTGAAGGGCAAAACAGACATTACGTTAAATCTGTGTCTGGCAGCGATGTCATTTTGTTTTCTTGTCTACTCTAGAATAAGCACAGGGCCCCTACACCTACAGTAAAGATGAACAAATGATGTGCAGCTAGGCACAGATTTAATGTGATGACTGCTTTGGCCCTGAGAGCTGCCAACCAAAGTGCTCGCAGGGCTCTAATGTCCTTCCAGCCTCAGAGTGATTCACACACTTCATTGGTCTTCTCAGACCTGATAGGGCTATAAAAAGCTACCTGGGTTCTGGCTTCCCCTTGCACCCAGTGCCCAGGAACATTTACTTCCTGTTTCTTTTCTTACCAGCTCTCTAGACTATGTATGGCATGACATCATGACAGCTGTAACAATATAAGAGTGAGATCCAAACCAATCTGTTTGGTGGGAATTCTTCTGTGGACAATGAGTCTGCTCACAATCCAGCCCAAGTTAAGTGTTTTTAAAACCCCATTGATTTCAAGTTGTCCTTAAGACTGTGTCCTAGGTGATTGTGAAAAGTTCTGGAAACACAATGGTCGCATAAAAAATATTACAACTGTGCCTTCACTTTTAGGTCTATATTTTCTGATATGTCATTTACATCATAAATGTGTTAAGAAAACAAGCTTGAACAAATTTATTGTTTTCCAATAAATAATATATTATCAGCTTTGGACTATGTTTATGGTTTACAGATAATGGTGACATATCTTTATGCTTTCTTTTAAATCCACCACCCACTTGTCTCATGAAAACATTACAAATGGCTCTTTCTTCTTCTTTATGAGTGTACTTTTTATGTACAACATTCAAACTGGCTGAAATGATAGTTTGATAGAATACATTTGCTGTTAAAATTGAACAACCGCATCATTTTTTTAAAAAAATATATGAAAGGGTATTGTTTGGATGACTGCATTTTACTTGTGCACAAACTGATAGTCATTTATTGGGAATATTCTTATTCATGATTAGCTCCTTTTAATTGCCATATCTTACTTTTGCTATACTGGGGGCAGGTATGGCTAACTGGTGACCCCATGGACCTGATCTGGCCTCTGGGGCAACTTCATCTGCCTGTCAAATTTTGATCAAGGTATAGTTTAAAAAAATGGTTTCCAGATCCACTTGTTATGAAAAGAAACAATGTGCCCCTGTGTATGATTTCACATAAACAGTATTGTATTGCCGGGATGACATCAAGGGTAGGCATGGTTGAGAACCTTCTGAGGGCCTACACCCTAGCAGGGGCCCACCAACAAGAGCCCCCTGGAGTTGCTCCTCCAATTCACCATTGCAAGCTGCTTCTTCATCTGCCTCAGACAATGGTGCTGGTGATGTCCCTACCTACTGGCAAAGAGGATGAGGAGCAATAGTGACAACATTGGTGAGAAGGTAAACTCAATAAAGGAGGGGGAGGCACTGAGAGTGCCTTACCCAAGGGCCCTCAAAGACATGGAGCTGGGACTGCTGTGTTGCGGTCCTAGGAAGGTAGGCAGCCACCCACCACCAGTCTGCACCTTCAGAGGATCTTTCAGGAAACACATTCATACCTCAGTCTCCCCCACCCCTGGTGTCCTCAGTCCATCCGGGTGTCCTTACTCATAGTTAATGCCAACTGAATTATATAGTCAGCCTGTTGGCAAGGGAGTTGGGTTTTTTCCAAGCCCCAGATTAGTGGCTGGACAAGAGAATGCTCTCCAAGAATACCAAAGTTGGCCATCCCTTCTTATGAGAATAAATGCAAAGATGGCTGGGTAAGATGAAAGAATGGGGAGGGATCAATGCATTTTCCCCTTCTCTCTCTCTCTCTCTCTCTCTTTCACTCCCCCTCTCCTTCTCTCTTTTCTAAACAAGCTAAGAGTTTTTATAATTCATCACCTGGCTGACAGATGAGTTCTGCTGGAGAATATTAGAAAATGTCTCAAATCTCATATATATGCTAATGGTATGCTGAGAGTGGTTGGTGGTGTGCCGGAGTTTTTAATCTGTCTCGACCAGTGTGGAAAGTGGAGGAGACAAGCCATTGCACTCGACAATTTATGATCAAACAACTGAATTGTAAAGAAAGAAGGACATGCAGAAAGGGAGAGTAATTTTCTGATTTAACAGCGTTGTTACTACAAATAAAGAAATCTTGATTTTGACTGCACTCGACGTTAAATGAGTTTCCTGCACCCTGCTCTGCATTTTTCATTTCCAGATTTGTACGAAGCACCCTGCTTAGATACAAGTGACAGATGAGGCACTGATTGCATATGGAAATCAAATGTGTATAATAAAGCCATCTTCTGTTTATTAAATAAACACATGTAGATGACTTCAGTGGAGAATGCACTGATAATTCCTCATTGTGTTCCAGTTTCTGCAAGTCACAAAGAATCTTATTTAACAACTGCAAACGGCTCCATGGAAGCTTTTCTGTTTATTACCTTATAACAAACCAGAGGGCTTAATGTATGGCATTTATAAACATTTTATTTGGATTCTTGATTCCATGCTTTGGCTGTAACATTACTGTAAATCAGTGTTCATGGCATTATGGTTTCGGGAGGATGCCTCCTCGTATTCATATTTCCCGTACAATATTACATTTTCATTATGGAAATGATAAAGATTAGCCACGGAGTGACTTCAGTATTACTCTAGGATGTGGATATATTCGAAATGAAGTCAGAACATTTAGTGCTGTGTGCGCTGCAATTACACAATTGCCACATTATATAACAAAGCAAAAATAAATAAATGGAAAGGAAGATGCCTTCTCAGTGACGATTGGCCATTGCTTCCCACGTGATTTAGACCATGGTTGGGCAGAAATATCTCCAGATGTTTTGGACTTCAACTCCTAACATTCCAGACCATGGCCCATGCTGGCTGGGACTTCTGGGAGCTGAAGTCCCTAACATGTAGATATCTGCCTTCCACCCTGTCCTGGTATAATGGGTAGAGTGCAGTATATAGACCTCTGTTTTTCAAACTTTTTACCTTGGCAAGATGCTTTCCACACTGACCTATCTGCCAAAGAACCCCAGCAGGTCCACCATGCTCAAGGACATATTTTAAAGACAGGTCTGCTTCTATTATAGAAAAAGTATGATACATTTGCTAAATATAGCCCATTGGATGTTGTGTCATGCTTGATAATACCTTGGGTTTTTTTTCATGCAAAGGAGGCATGGAAAGTTCTGATAACACATGTTCTGAATTTATACCCTAACAGTAATTAATGTAAATGCAAACTACCTGGGTGAGGAGGAGGTTGTAGCTGTATTCTATCTATCTATCTATCTATCTATCTATCTATCTATCTATCTATCTATCTATCTATCTATCATCTATCTATCATCTATCTGCCATATTTTCAGCATGACCTCTGTCATATTCTCTACCCATTCCAAGTGGTACCTCTTTATAGGTTGGATGGGATCAAATTAGAGATAAATAACTTTCTTCAGAACCACTTCAGATTGGTCTGGTGTAATACCAGGAGACTGACAGAACTATGCCTTCTGCTTGCTGCACTCCAGCTTTTAGTTCAGACCATTGACCTCAAGGAGATGAAGAACATACCCACCCCACATCTAGTTTTGCTCCAGTCCTAGTTTTGCATATTGCCATAAGTCTGCAATATGATCCCTTCTGAAGCCAGTAAAATATGCTCTGTTGTGATTTAATTAAACAAACCTCACTACTATACTTTCCAGATTTTATTGAGCGCTATCATTAAGTAATGGGGGTCTTTTTTCAACAACCCCCCACAACACTTAGGAATAACAATATATTAAACTTAGATAACTTGTATTGTACTCTAGTACATTCCTTCCCAATAATCAAAGTATAGTGCATCATACATTCTGCCAAGTTTGGTCAATAAAGTTATCATATAATTATTACGAACTGGTGTTCAATTATTAATTGCTAGCTCTAGGCCTGTCTGTGGGCCTAAGTACAATATCACAGCTGAAAAGTGGTAGCTGAATTTGTCAGTTGGAGGGAAGTGGGGGGAGAGGAAGGGAGATAGTGTCAGCATGAATAATTGAGCATTAATAATTTTAGCTGTATTTAGCAATCATTTCTCACACTCGTTACTTGGCCACTGTGCCTGCAGCTCACAAGTTGATTGAGTTCTCCCTATCCCCAAAAGAACTCTGAAGAATAAAATAATCATATGTGGATTGGGCTGGATAGAATCTAGCTGTGCAATCCTGCTCATGTTGATTGTCTCTCCCAATAAGGATGAACCCATGCTGGGACTTAATGGTATTTACAAGGTCCATCATAGCTATTAATTGCTCCAGTTAAATAAAGACCATTCAGTACAAATTTGTCTTTGTCTTCCTTAGTCACATAGCAGTTTATGAATTTGTGTTGCTTTCTGGCCACTTGCACAGATTCAACCCTCCCTGTTTCTTTGGGAAATGCAGAACAGCCATGCTCCTTCACTGGAACAGTAAGATAGCAAAATGCATCAGAACATAAGAACTGTCTTGGTGGATCAAGCCAAAGATCCATAGGAGGAGCAAGCCCACATGCAGAAGCCACCATGAACTCACAATGATGGTGACAGCCCCCCAGCACACCCTCTTGATCACCAGACTCTCAACATGCAGCATGATGTCATAGCACCTCCATTCCATTGGCACCAGTGGACCATTGTCAGGTCCTCAGTTCTGAGGCTCCACATTACTCCAACAAGGACTTAGTTTCAGACAGATCACAGGTCCCCACTTCACAGGGAGCACTTGGCACCCTCTTCTATACTGTCCTGGCTTGAGGACATAGCTCTCCTATCATCTGACTCCCTGTGACTATGCAGGAGTGCAAAATTGCAGAAACAGACAACTGCAATAGAGATGTATAAATCAGCAAAACTTCAGCTCACCAAAATTCTTCAAGTTATTTGTACACATTTTTCAAAAGTACACATTTTCAAATATACGCATGTTGTTGTATGCATGTTTTTGGGAGGGTCTGTAAATCACATTGCAGGGTTGGAAATGGACAGACTCCAACTGCAGATTGCGTCTGAGTCCATGTTCAGCCCAAAAGGAGTGGACTGGGTAAATATTGATAAAAAAATGAATTGAAACCAATTTCTCATACATCCGTAAACTGCAGTCAGCATTCAGCAGAGGTGGAGCCACTGAAAGACCAGGCTGTGGCAGCCTTGACTGCAGCACTCTGCTGAGACAACAGCTCTCTTTGGAGGAAAATACTCTATTCAACGCTGTCTGCAGTGTGCTGTCCAAGGTGCTGAAGAGACTCCTGCTATGCCGGAAGTGAGCCAGAACTGACAGCAAACACTGTGTATAATCTGCACCCCCTGGGCCTCACATCTAGTTAGGAGAACAATGACCTTGCTACTGCAACTTCCTAGGTTGAGTCTAGGTCTGGGCTGAACATTTTGGAGCAGCTTTTTTGGTTATACTTGTGAGGGGACTGGGAAGGCAAAAAGCCTTCTGAAATTGGGGTGGTGGTGAATGTTTGAGTGAAGGAGACGTTCAGGTGTGCATTGGGGGGTACTTATCATGATGAGGTGGTTTGTAGGCTTCAGAGCCAAACACCTGGTATTCAGAGGTATCCTGTTTCTGTTCATGCAGGCTCTGTTTAGTTTTCATGGCTAATATGTACAGCATTTAGTTGTTTTCTTTCTAAAAGCCAGGACAGTAGAATGGGCAATCGTAGTTCTTGAGGGAGTACATTTTACAGTTTGGCAGCAACACAGGAGAAAGCTCCTTTACACATGTGAGACCAACAGGCCTCTGAAAATAATGTCTTCAAGAGGGCTTCTCCTGCAGACTGTAAGAACCAGTCCCTTAAATAGGGAAATAAACATTGAGATTTGTTGTACCTTCCAGGAACAAGAAGCCAGTTCTTAATTCCCTGCTCATATCTTATGTTTGAGTTACATCATAGTTTGCCATCATTTCACAAGGGGCTATCAAAAGCAGCAGACTCACCAAGCAAATGTTTGCAGAAAATGAGACAAGCATCCTCCTTTGAGGAATGCATTGAAACTGACTCATGCTTCTTTTTAGTGGTCACCTTCTCTTGCCTAATGCATGGAGTGGATCGCTGTAGCGGGGATCTTCAGGCAAGACCAGTGAGAGGGCAGCTGGGGATTTGTATCTGAGAGGGTGACCACCCAGCAGTCTAATTCCTTTGCTCCCAAAATAGTGCTTTCACTGATTCCAGAAGGCCGCAGTCCTAAAGAATCTCTCCTGCCCCTTCTCCTTTCTCCAGGTCTTGCCATCTCGCTCCTCCCCAAATGATCCGACTCACTCCGCTTGTAACTTTCGCAGTGACAGGAAATTATTACACATCATTACACTTCGTAAAACACAATTTGCACAGCCTTCTCAAATTATTCTCCAGAAAATGTGAGGGGGTAATAGAAACTGTCCATTCTATTTACATTTGTCAGTCACTCAGGCTATTTTTCTGCACAGGGATACATTTATGCTTCTGCTTTTCCTCCAGTTCAAAAAAGGCACTTTAAAGAAATGCAAAAACAACATTGTGGAAGAAAGAGGATGACACACACACACACACACACACACACACACACACACACACACACACAGGCAAAACTCTGTATCCACAGATTTGTGAAGCTGTAACCAGATCAGTTATTTTATTTAAGCATCCATGCATTTCATGTTTTGCATATTACAGAGCAGCAACTGGAAAGCTAAACCTTCTTAAATTTGCAGCTGGGATTTTGTGTAGTATCTTCTCTTTGTCATCTTCATTCTCTCTCACACACACTCCTCCATACTCAGACATGGGCACCAGTGGAGGCTGGTGGCTCCGCTGTAAGTGGGGCTGTGAATCGACTTTGGGTTTCAGTCAGAATTCTAAAGGAGCTTTCCAAGCTGCTGAACCCAAACCCCCAAATGGATAGCTCCTTTACAGTTCTGACTGCTTCTGACTGAAACCCAGAGCGGATTCACAGCCCCACTAGCGTCTACGTTACCAGCCTCCATTGATGAACACCCCATTCACAATGCTTACTTGGGCCCAATGTCAGGGCTTGGTATTGTTGAGCATCAGCCAAGGCTCCTGCTGCCCTGACACTCCTACTGCTCTTCCTTGCTGCTTCCTGTTCACCTGCTCTCTCAGATGGTATGAGTAGAGACAATAATGATGATAGGAAGAGGGAACTCGCCCCTTTCCCATAGCAGTGGTGCAAATTGGGCCCAAAGGGAAAGGACAAGTGAATAAATGGTTGTGGTAGTGGCAAGGAGAAGGTAGAGCCACTCAGGGAGGGGTCCCATTGAGGGCATCTTGCCCAATGCCCTCCCTCAAGACCTGGAACTGTAGATTTACATATATCTTATAATGTATATTTACATACATTATTCATACATGCATGCTACTCATAGACCACGGTCTTGTTCACGGCATTCACACACATTTGGCAGCGCTTCCTACTTCCTTTTCTATTGAATCCTTTCCCATCAATTGCACACATCCCCACATGTCCCCTTGTGTACCAACAGTTTTTGAAACTCCTGAAGAGCTGGAAAGTTTGTGAGTTGTCCACAACACCCCCTTGCTCCCAGCTGCTGTGGCAGTTGCAGAAGAGGACTCTTTTCAAGATAGTGAAGGTAGAGCTGTATCTTGATACAGAGGTTTCAATGTCTGCAGTCTGTATATATCTTGTTACCTCCACCCTTTGTTGGCATTTGGGGTTTTATTGGCAAGAATCACTCTCCTGGCCCCTGCAAATTGACGTGTTTCTTCCTTTAATTTGATGCCTTGTTTGTGACTCGTGTGGCGCAGAGCGGTAAATCAGCAGTTTCTGCAGCTGAAACTCTCCCCATGGCCTGAGTTCGATCCCAGCAGAAGCTGGTTCTCAGGCAGCCGGCTCGGGTCGACTCAGCCTTCCATCCTACCGAGGTCGGTAAAATGAGTACCCAGTTAGCTGGGGGAAAGGTAATAACGGCCGGGGAAGGCAATGGCAAACCACCCCGCTATAAGGCCTGCCAAGAAAATGTCAGCGAAAGCTGGCGTCCCTCCAAGAGTCAGTAATGACTGAGTGCTTGCACAAGAGGTTCCTTTCCTTTTCCTTTGTGACTATTATATGTGCCATGCAAAATTATTCTAAGATGACTTTGACTTTGCAAACAGATACATAGGTGCTTTCTTAGCAAAAGTGAGCTTCCTTCAGTCTAGCTAGGAGGAAGGGAAAATGATGGATCCAAACCCGAATAATCCATGTTCTAAAGAAACAGAATAATCCACATTCTAAAGCCACTGTTCTATAACTTGCAAGTGTTTGCTTTCTGCCTACCTTATCAAAACGAAATTGAAGATATTTCTTAATATTAACACGATTCTTCTAATTTCAAATAAAATAAATGCAATCTAAAAGAGAAGTCTGGTAAATAAATGGCCTTTTAAGAATTTACACAGATAAATAATAATGGGAATAAATGTTCATTTACTCCAAAGGGTAAGTAAGTCCTTTTTTAAAAAAAGGATCTTTCTACCTTTTAACTGTAGCTTAGTCACATTGTTTGGCTTTAGTGCACTCTTCTGTCAGATTCATTCTGCCTCAATGGGAGATGGATGATGAATTGGCCACCTCTTGGAGGCGGAGAGAGAGAGTTGCTAAGCCTAGGTCTGGGAATTGGCTAAGTACTTCAGCGGAGCTTCAAGCTCTTAATCGCTCTCAGCAAGTTGGCCTCCTTGATTTATAAACTGGGGCGGTGATTAATGATCTTTTAAGTGGACAAGGCAGGCCCAAAGCTTCACAAATCGGACCACTGAAACATGACGGCCACTTGTAAGCAGGGAATAACAGCTTGTACATTAGCCATATGGCATATCTATATATCTATATCTACATCTATAGCTATATATCCGCTTTCCTCGTCTGCTAATATTGGCTGGTCAACATTATGAGATGAGAGGACTTTAGTGAGCATGTTTACGTCATTGATACAGGCAAGGCCAGAGACTGGCAATTGCCCAGGCAAGGAACTAGGTTATACCTGGAGGTATATAGATAGATAGATTGCAGTAGGACAGACAAGCAGAACTTCTTTCCTCCTGAAGGCCAAATTCCATTTTCGGGGGCTGCATAACAGTTGTAGGCAAGGTTGAAGACCGAAGGGGTGGGCCGCAAAATACTAGCATATTGTAGCTTAAATCTGTCAGTAACGCAGCTTTAGGATAGGCATTTCCACCCTTTAGCATCAGGGAAAAAAATGGCACAAAAGCTGGAAAACCACCAAATGGTCAGTAGGTGGAGCCAGCAGAAGGGGTCATGGCCATCTTGGGCCCTCCAGATGGCAGGATTTGGACCCCCAGAGGGCTGAATTTGGTCCCTGGATCTGAGGCCCTACACCCCTGCATGAAGAAGAGCCAATGGAATGCCTGGGTGTGTGGGGAATTACAATGGGACCTGGATAGCAATGGGAGAAGCAGCAACGGAACTGACGCTCTCCTACTTCTTCACCACGCAAAAGCAACTTGATTTCAAAACTGCATAGCTACAAATATCAGAAGAAGATTTTTTTTTTTTACTGTTGTAATCAATTGGGTTTCAAACTGGGTGCTTCCTGGGCTACACACTAGGCGCCCTTGATGACTCTCAGCCTCACCTGCCTCACAGGGTTGTTGTGAGGATAAAATGGAGAGGAAGAGGATCGTGTACATCCTCTTGGCCTTGTTGAAGGAAAAGGTGGGATATAAATGTAAAACTAATAAATAATAACAACAATAAATAACAATCTCTACTTATCAAAAGCTGACAGCAAAACAGGAGGGCTGTTTCCACTGCACTCTGCTTATGCGCTTCCCAGAGGCATTGCGGTTGACAGAGTTGGGAACTCGATGGAGCCTTGGTTTGATGATCTATCACAGACAGTTCATATGTTCTTATGCTTGCCTCCTACAATTTCATTATTTTAGTATGTAGTTACCACTTCTTCTTTTTTTTGAACAATGTTGACCTGTGTTTTGTGGTTAACATTCCGAAATGCTGATCATTATGAGCACAATAAACTGAAAGTTGTGGTTGTAATAACAGAACACAATTGGGGTGCTTAGCACTCAGCCACAAAAACTCACATTTGAAGTGAAAGATAAACGAACATTTTTATATCGTTCTACTGTGGGTGATATTTACATCAATCCTACATATGCTGTTTGAGAATACTATTATATAATGTTCATAATCAGGCATACAAAAAGATACGTTCTTCTTGCTGATGCACAACCTTTAACACATAAAAATAAATCCAACAGGGCAGAAGCCTCCAATGTGTAGGTAAATAAATAAAAATTCAAACAAGAATAATATACAATGTATCAGCAATTAAATAACAATAACAGCGTTTTACAGAACAGCATGTGGAGTTCTTTTAAAAAAGTACAATTTTGTACCACCCAACAAATTCGATATTCTAGGCGCCTAGGTAAAAAAACAGGTGTCCGGTACAGTGCCCGTTTCCATCAGTTGGACGCTTATTTATAGAAGGAGCCATGGCTGTATGTTTGGGGTGAAACCCTCCCAAACGACACTATCACCTTGCAGTTCTCATGTGCAGATCAGCCAAATAATGCTCTCAACTGGCGTCCGCTACCAATTTCATCTTCCCACGTTGCAGAGTAAACTGTTTTCGTACATCAATGCTGCAAACAACAATGTCTCCCTCAAAGGGAGCCTTTGGAAATGAAGACACTATACTTGTCAGACTGAAGAGAAAGCATTGCGTGAATTTCATAATTTGCAGCACAGGTTGTTTATTTATTTATTTTTTAAAAAAGATAATGGCTGTGATTGGATAGAGTAGTGATAACTAGCAAAGGAAAGAGGTGAGCAAGGGCACTTTGCTGTAAAAGAATCAATAATGGAAAACTAACTTCTGCTAAGATAGGAGAAAACAGCCCTCCCTTGAGGAAAATCCCAAAGTGTTTTCAATCTGGTCTCTACTCAAGGGAGAACTTCCTGTACATGTGAATGCTGAAAAGCTGCAGACCTATTTTCTGAAACTCCATTATAACTAACTGAACCTTTTTGTTTCACCATTTGGTAATATCTTTTCCAGGAATATCCCCCCCCTGCCCCCCACATGGCCCTCGAACAAGAGCTTGATAATATCTTTTCCAGCAGTTTTGCTGGGGAAAAAGAGGTGCTGCAGGAGCCATGAATTATCCTTATACTCCAGTGATCTTGAGATGACATAAAATTCCTCTTGTATAAAATGTTGCAGCTTTGGGCTTAGAGGAAACCTAATTCTAAACTGGAATCCTGGGGTGGGCAGAGGGAGGGATAAAAGCAAGACAGGGTTAAAAATACAACACTTGGAGTGTCTCTACATTAAGGGAAATCCCATTGTTTACCTGGGGCTGATGAGCTTCCTGGCTCTTTGGTGCAATTTATATGAGTTGGATTACGTGGGAGGAGAGGGGCGACAAGGCAGAAGTTCCTGCTGCTTCCCAGGACTCCTTTAAACAGCAGACACAGTTGAATCAAGGGAGCGCCTCCCTCTCTCCCTCCCTGACTGATATGTGTGCAAATGAGCAGGCTGGCTGGCTCTTGTTTTCATCTGTTTCCTCACAGCCACCAGGAAAGGCAGGACTTACTTCTGAGTAGAAGTAAGATTGTGCTGCAAGTTTGCAACCCTCAGCATGCTTACTTGGGAGTAAGCCCCATTGAACACAATGAGACTTACTTCTGAGTAGACACATGGGGATCAGATCCGCCTCCCTTTGTTACAGCGAGGCATTTTACTCTCTTCTCCCTCCAATTAAAGTCCTTCCTCCCTTCATTGACAACTTCATAGCGCAATGCCAACTTTATATGCAGTCGATTTTGTGTCATTAAGGATTTATGCCAGCTTTTCTCTGATCTATTTTAAAACAGAATAAGGCAGGCGGGGGAGGGAGGGAAACACCGGAGACATCCTGTTTGATTACAGTATCATTTAATTGACCCAGAAACTTCCGTGAGTTGCCAGAAATGAGAAGGAGCCATGATCAGTTTAACACCACTTGCTTCGTGGCTGCTCATCCTCCCCTCTCCACGGCTGGGAGTTGGGCCTGACACCCCCCAGATCTGAGATAAAAGGGGGCAGGAAAGAGAAACAGAGGGAAGGGGGGGCTGGAAAGATTTCCCCTCTTTCTGTGCCCTTTTCCTAAGGAGGAGCCACAGAGAGAGGGAGCCTCCAGGCAGGGTTAGGGGATTTACTTTACTCAAAAATAAATCCTATTGATTTCAACTGCTAACATGACATGCTGCCCCTTGGTCTGTGCTTGGAGGGGAGAGAAATGGTTAGGGGGGGCAAGGAAGACAAAGAACTAG
Organism: Elgaria multicarinata webbii; assembly: GCF_023053635.1. Lineage (NCBI taxonomy): Eukaryota > Metazoa > Chordata > Lepidosauria > Squamata > Anguidae > Elgaria > Elgaria multicarinata. Next base: position 11,740,492 of record NC_086177.1, on the reverse strand, counting down.
CAGACTATAAGCTCCAACAGATTTGAGGGAGGAAGTGTAAAAAATCATTAAAAAAATCAACGGATGACCCAATCTGGTTCAAATTCGGCATGCTGAAAGCTCTCCTTAAGACCCACGACTGTGCCAATTTGGATCTCTTTATCTTTAAAAATGAGGGTGCTGCTGGCAAGGAGGGTGCATTACCCACCTTTCTTTTAAAGTGAAAGTGGACGAGTTACGATGGAGGAAGCAGCAGGAGGAGGAAGGATTTGAATTGGCAATTAAAAACACCCGCTGGAGACAAGACACACCACTTTCTTTCATCAGCAATTCTGCCCCTTGAAAACACACCCACAGAACACTAGATTCAAAACGAGGGATGAAAGTACATGTTGCAGTTTGAGCAATGTGCTTTCGCATGGCTGGAAGAGCCGTACTTTCTGCGCACCAAAATATTTCACTTCTTTTGGCTAAGAAGCACAATTAAAGCAGGATGCATGGGAGTACTTCACAATAAAAGCAGATTATAAATGGGAAAACTTTGGAGTCCTTTGTACGCAATTCACAGTGATTGCACAGTATAACACTGGTGTGATAAAGCTCATCTCAACCATATCCTCAAGTGCAACCTTGAACATTCTTCTGTATTATTTTGAATGGCTGCTATTCACCCCTGTAGAGAAAAATAAAACACTGCATTTGGTGGCACATTTGCAGTCAAGAGTGAAGTGGAGCCAAAGTTCACAGGGATGTAGTATCAGCACTTTTTTTTTTATGAGCAGGAATGCTGACATCACCTGCCACCTGCCCCCGCCCAGACTTCCCTGTTTCTTCTTACCTTAGCTGCAATCCTCCCACTAGACAGAATGAATTTTCCCAGGAACAGTACATTGTTCCCTGTAGTAATGCAAAGTATTCTGTGGTGGCCTTGTCTTGAATGGTCAATGAAGACCCATTAGCTTTGCAAGAGCTCTGCTCCTGGGAGAGATGAAAGCTGCTAGAACTGGTTTGTTGATATGGATCAGCACAAGTTGCCTGCAATCTTTGGACTCTTCTTGGGGGTGTGGCTATGGGGACTGTCATGCCCGAACTTCAACATTTGCCCATACACCATTCGTTTGTAGTGTAGTGTGGTGTGGTCAAAACCTGCCCTCCCTTTTGATACTGGGTGGCCTGTGGGACACAGAGGAATCCTGTTCAGGGGGTGAAATATATCCCAGTGTACAGAGGAAACTGAGGTGCATTGCTTCCCCAGGAATCCTTGCAAAACTCAGGCTCTCCTTCCCTATAAACCCTGTTCATTATCATGACCTAGGCAGGATCTACACTACTGCTTTAAAATGGTTTATAACAGTAGTGACAACTGTCTGGGCCCAGGACACACTCCAGATACAGTTTTCAAACTGTCATATCCTGCTTGGTGTAGACCTTACCCTACTGTTCCCATGCCTTGCTGCACCAGTCTGTAAGAAAACACTTGTAAGAAAAACAGTTGCATGTTCCTTTCCTGTTCAGTCCTGTCTCCAGTTCCCTCTACTTCCTCTGTTACCTCCGCTGTGTTCCACAGCAGTTTGTAAGCATCTTGGGGGCAGGGACCCATCAGCCCTACACACTGATGATGCTATGAATGAATTCACGAATAAATTCCTTACATTTTACTCTCCAAGTTACAATTTGTTACTCAGCAAGCTGGGTTTCATTTCCAGATTTAGCAAATTATTATATCACAAATCATTATGAGTCAAGTCTGAAAAAAAACCCCCATCAAAAAACAAACAACGATTTGTAAAAGAAATCATCTGGATTCTCCATGAAAAATGAGTGTGCAAAGGATGTCACTTCTAGAGTCAAGGATTAGAAGTGGAAACAACCTTCCACTAGACTGGAAACAACCTTGTACAGAAGAGAGTATTATTGAGAATATGGGTTTCCAACAAAACTGGTCAAGTTGAATTAGTTTGATGCTAAATGTTGGAAATGTAGAGAACTAGATGTTATCCTGACCCACATGTATTGGATCTGCAAAGCTGACCATAACTTCAGGCAGAAGTCAACCTAACTCTGTTTTTCAATGAACTCTCTTTGTGTGTTCATTTAAAAATTACACCACTTATCTGGGCCTTAAATAAGTCACAAGTGGGGATGGAGAAGGGCAGCGGTTAAAAAGGGTGATCCTTAAAGTTTGGGAAGCTTCTCTCCTCTGCAAATGTTGTTGAGTCCTGCTAGAGTCAGCATCTCAGGAATGAATGCATTCCAGGAAGAAGGAATGTTTTAGATCAATTCAGTGCTTTAATTGAAACAGTGATGAATTACTGCTAATTACAAAAATAAATAAATTCTCGGTTTGATCTGTTTGCACAACCACCTTGTGTGCAGTCTGTGGTATAGTTTTGTTTTACAAAATTTATATATTGCTCTATATCTAACAAGATTCTTGAACGGTGAGCAGTAAAAAGAAAGAAACAAGAACCAAAATACAGAAAAATAAACATGTTTAAAATCAAATTATGGCAATAAAAATGTGGCCGGTCAGTCAGGGAAGGATTGTCTAAATAAAAATGTCTTCAACAGGCACCAAAAACATAGCAACGTCGGTGTCGGGCTGACATGAACAGGGAGGGAGTTCCACAGAAAGTGAGCCACTACACTGAAGGGTCTTCTCTGAGAGGATTCCAAACAGATCACTGTCCTTGCAGGACTCTCAGGAGTGGCTCGTTGAAAGAACTCAGTGACCAGGCAGGCTGGTAAGGGAGACGGCACTCTCTCAAATATCCTTGGGGTGGGGAACCCATTGCCCTTCAGTTGTTATTGGACTCCAATTCCCATCATTTACATGCACTAGCATGCTGATGGGAATTGTAGTCCAGCAACATCTGGGGAACCACAAGTTACCCACCACTGCTATCGATGGTCAAGTGAACCTCCCAAGTAAACCTGTATCTCCCCTCTCCCTTTTAACCTGGATCAAAGGGCAAAAACTGCTACCATTTCCTGGCACAAAATGGAAGTTTATAGGTCATAACAGCAACGAAGAATAATTTAAACTTCTTTTTAACCAATTATAATTATAAGTGCCTTTTTGTTTTACAATTTTCATTGTCTTCAATTTATTTCCGTGTCTGTTGTATTTGTTACAATAAGTGGGAACTTAGGAGCAAGTGAAATACTAGGTTACAAGTGTGTCTTCTTTTCCATCTTTCTTACATTTGCTTTGAAATGGTGCCAATAGAAATTTCCCTCTCAGAGCAAATGCCTCCTTCTACAGTCCCAATCCTGAATGGGCCCTGTTGCTGTGGCTGTTTTATTTTTTAAAGTAAAGAACAAAGACACGCATTTCATGTAAAGAGCTGGTTCGGGATGTATTTACTTTAGTTCCCAGAACCTTATTGCATGAGAAACTCTCACGTTCCATGCATGTTTACAGAAACAGAGCATCACATTAGTAAACTCACAGTGGGAAACAGCGCAAACAGTCTTGAAGTTGCTTTCAAGATCCACAGGTGCTAGTTTCAAGAACAAGGAATTAGAATAAATTACATGCAGACATTCTTGGACGCCCCAGAAACATAAATACTACTGTTGTGGCATGCAAGTGCAAGTTTTAACTCACAGGAGGTTAACCGTATGGCCACAAGTTTAAAAATAAATAAATCTATTTTTCCCCATTAGGTATGTTCAGTGTATTTAATACCATTTCAATTCAATCAAAAAGGCATTTTGGGGAATGTAACTAGAAATGATATCCTCTATTCTAATGGACAGATTCGAAGAAACATTGTGTACAATGTATAAAGCTCAAGAAATTTTGATGCTAGTGTGAGGTCGATCAATGCGAAATATGTTAGACATTCACAGCTGTTCTCCCTCAATTATGTGTCTTCTTATCCACACACAAGTGCACACTGTTCAGAGGTCCCATTAGAATTCTGCAATCTGCAAAAAATGTATACATAGCACTAAGCGGGTGTAATTCCTTCCCGCTAATTATTGGATAAGATGCACCGAGGTCCATTTTACAATTTGGTTTTCTAACCAAACAAAGGTTTGCTAAAATATTTTGTATTTCACAAAAAGGGACCAGTACTCCTTCCCATTCCTCAGACACACACACTTGCCATGAGAGGCCCATAAGTATCTCCAGGGCCGGTGCCAGACTATTTTGCGCCATAGGCAAGGTGAGCTAGTTTCACACACACTCCCCCAAAATGCCAACTTTGATTTTTAAGAACATATGTTTCCTGGAAAAAATAAGAAGCACAAAACTTGAAACTGCTAGATTTATTTTAAGGTGCAAGAAATACGTCATGCCAATTATAGCAAACAAATTGGAAAGGAATGTCTATGGGTCTAAAATGCATTATTTAATAGGAATATCATCTCCAAATCATGCCCCCCAACTCACACGCTCGTGCACACACACACACTCAGCATCACTCACTCCAAACAAACACACGCATGAACACATGCATTCACTCAAAGACCCCATGCACACCATTCACCCATACATTCTCTCTCTCTCTCTTCCAGGCACGTTCCTGAAGTCCGAACGTGGAGCCGCCCCACCCCCACCCCAGCGTCCCTGGCTTCGCTTTGGCTGGGCGGGCATGGGGTACCATTTCGTCCACCCAGGCCCAGCTGAATCCTCGGGCTGGCCCGGCTTACAGCCAATGCGCGTGAGTGCTGCACTGTGCCTGGTGCCCCTCTTAGCTTGGCGCTCTAGGCAGCTGCCTGAGTGGCCTCTATGGTAGCACCGGCCCTGAGTATCTCCCATACAATCACCTACATGTTGAAAGCTTATCTCAGCGCTGGCCGCTCATCCCGGAGGATGAAGGAGAAAAAAGTGGGACTCCTTGAGCCCATTACTGGATCTTTCCCATGGGCATGGCTGCGCCCAGGGAGAAGAAATGGCATTTTATCTGTGGATCATGACCTGGATTCCCCCCCCCTTTTTTTGGCGGAGAAATAAAAATTAGCATTTTTTGAATGATGTATAAAACTGAGGCAGCATGCCTTTATCCATTTACTTGGGAATAAGCCCCACTTGAACTCAATGGGACTTTGCTTCTTCTGAGTAGACATATAAAGGACTGCCCTGTTAGTGATTTATACACATTGAAAATAATGTATGAAAGAAATAATATGAAAATGGTGATGCATAAAGCTTGGAGATATAAAACACAAAATAATGACTTGTGGATGAGGAACACGTTTCTCTTTTAAACTATAGTTCTGCTTTCAAAAATATGGAAATGCTCTACTTAAGTCGTGTTTCTAATATTTACTTAACAAACTGGAGTTGGTGCTATATGCATGATATTGCTCACACGATATTTCTGTAATGTTAATTAGCCCGATATAATAATGAAGGATGTTGTAAGAAACCGTAATCTGTATTGGTGGAAAATGGGTTTGTAAAATACTTCAGTTTGTTGAAGAAAAAGCTGGATGATTTTGTGTGAAGTTAGATAAATATTAAAGACTCTTCTTTCTAGCACAGCCTTTCTCAACCTGGGGCGCTCCAGATGTGTTGGACTACAACTCCCAGAATGCCCCAGGCTGGGGCATTCTGGGAGATGCAGTCCAACACATCTGGAGCGCCCCAGGTTGAGGAAGGCTGTTCTAGCAGCTTTGGTACAATGCGTTTTTTATGCTACAACTTAGATGCTTTGTATATCTTTTTTTTTAAAAAAAAAACCAAAACATAAAACAGCAGCCTAGGGTTTCATTCCTATGCAGGCTGGAGAAGGCTGGGAGTTTCAGGAGTTTTTTTTCTGTCTAAATATGCATAGGATTGTGCCTCTAGAAATATTTAATTAAAAACAACGAAATGGTGACACATCATAACTATTTTGGTCGCATAAAAAAGAACAGGGAAGCAGTAATGATCAAGCGATCCCGGATCATTCCACGTGCATGGCAGAAGGGACAACCACCCACTCACCTTCCTGTCTTCTTCCAGAATGTATTGGTCTATATATTGGGATTCCTTCTCACCAGTTTGGCTGCCTCCCTCCTTGCGCTGCACACACGTGTGCAGACCTGTGAATGTGCATTTCTATCTGCAAGTAAATTGTCGCATGTTTTAATAATGTAGGATTTTCTCTTTACAGACAATACTGTTAATTTTTCGGAACTTGTATGACTGTGATATAGTAAAATGATAAATAAATAAATACAAAAATGCCATGCTTAAAACTGTTAAAAATACGTTTTGCAAAATTATAAAGGAGCCAAAGACAAATTTCTTAATCTTTTTTGATAGTAAAAAAAACTCGCCTAATCATTGAAAAATATTCTCTGAAAGTTTGAATTGTTGAAGTTAGCAACTGATCAGAAACTACTGGAAAGAAAACTATTTTTTAAAAAAGTTCCGAGCTGACTTTTTTTTAGTAGACATATGTTTTGCTTTCAGACTAGTTGCATCGTTTGAAGGGTATATGTACGATAAAAAATGGATTGATTCTATTAGAAATGGAGGACAAAATCAAATTAAATTGCAAATTATAATGTTACTGTATTTTGAGCCCATAAACAAAATAGCCTTGTGTATGACATTATGAAGACAATTATATAACTAAAATGTACTTTTCATATAACTTTTAAATATGTATTCCCTTCAGGCATTTCTTATATTTATTATTGGAATTACTCAAAAAGCTGGTCACATTTTTTTTTAGCACCTGGAAATAACATTTCAAATTCCTATACTGTAAAAAAGCTTAGTGCGTCTGCATGCATATAGACTTCCTTTGTGTGCATAGTCTCCATCCAGTGTGATGACTTTTCTGTATATATGTAAGTGCTGAGCAAAAAGTGCAGGAAGCAATATCTGTTAGGGAATAATAATAATAATAATAATAATAATAATAATAATAATAATAATAATAATACAAAGTTGCATGAGGGTTTTGTGTACCCTCTCGTACAAGCACTGAGTCATTACTGACGCTTGGAGGGATGCCAACTTTCGCTGACGTTTTCTTGGCAGGCCTTATTGCGGGATGGTTTGCCATTGCCTTCCCTGGCCATTATTATCATAGAATAATAGAATAGCAGAGTTGGAAGGGGCCTACAAGGCCATCGAGTCCAACCCCCTGCTCAATGCAGGAATCCACCCTAAAGCATCCCTGACAGATTACCTTTCCCTTAGCTAACTGGGTTCTCATTTTACCGACCTTGGGAAGATGGAAGGCTGAGTCGACCCAAGCCGGCTGCCTGAAACCAGCTTCTGCTGGGATCAAACTCATTTCTCTTTTGTTGACTGAACCATCCATGGACATCATTTCTGCCATGTGGATGGGTAGGAATGTTTATTATTCTTTATTTACTGCATTTTATCCCAGGGTAAGAGCAACCCGGCAGCAGGAGGCCGGCGGGGAGGCGGCGGCGGCAAGGACGTGGCCAGATTCCCCAGCCTCCTCCTCCTCCGTCTCTTCTGGGCTGCAGGTAGGCAGGAATCTACACCATCGTTTGGGGGGCGTACTGGGGGTGCATGCAAGCGCCTTCAGTACGACGTGTAGATTCCCTCCAGATGAAGACATTTTAATACTCCAGGCTTTTTAGTCTTTCAGTTAAACCAACTTACAAACTATCCTTCCACTGCTGCTGGGTTTTGCTCCAGTTTTATTCTGTTTTAAACTTTCAAATGTTTTTATATTATGTTTTATTAAGCTATTGTATTTTATGGCTTTAAGTCTAGTTTTGTGAACTGCCCAGACAGCTCTGGCTACTGGGCAGTAAAGAAATGCATTCAATCAATCCACCAATAAGAAAAATATTTTATGATCGTCAGCCAGGGAGGTGTTAGTATAGCAGCTCTGAATACTGCTTTGTGGAATTCGAACTCTCCTATATTTCTTTCTGTGGTACACGATATTCCCAGCCCATCTTCACTGGAGAGTTAAAATCAATGTTTCTGTCCGAAGCTTGACATGAATTGCCTGTTGAGTAGGGTTCTGAGTTGAATGCCAAAAACTGTACATCAGGGTGAAGCCAGGAAATTGTCATAAATGCTCCATGTAAGATGCCTTTTTTCATTTAACAAAACACCCACTATCAGCCCTTTTGCAAGTTATTTTGATACCACCTTATTTCGTTCTATCTGGAAAAATACAGGGCTGTACATTGAAAGCTAGTCAACAGTGACTCTGTTTTCCGTTTCACAGAATCTAACTGTTTGGAGTAAGTGACTTATAGGGTTGTTTTTTTACAATTTTTTTTTTAACCTCACATCTGCAGCAGACAGAATATGATTTGAAAAAGCTGATGCAATGGCACAGCAAAAGTTTATTTTGCTATGGGTTGTTTCATATCCAACCAGTTGCAATATTGATTTCTCTCGGTGGATTAATTATCGGAGGCAGTTTCAGTCTTCCTTGCAATGGGCGGAAGGAAAAAATGATGTTTTCATTTAAAGGAAGTCTATTGACAATTGTGCACTGGCTTCCCCTGGGTTGCAGAATCAATGGCATTGGAAGACCTGTTCCGTAAAAATAGTGTGCATGAAATTATTTATGTTATCATAGACATAGGTAAATCTTGCTTGTTTGCAGGGGTTGCAGAATTTTTGTTAAAATATTTCTGTATGGTTCCTTGATGAGACTGATGATATAACTTGAAAAAACAGAAGTAAGTTTTAGGGAATTATCCTATGTCCCACCCCCAGAAACCGCATTCCAATCCCCGATAGCCAGCGTGGTTCTGACTATTTATAATTTATTATTTATTTATTTATCATACTTATACCCCGCTCCTCAGCCAAAAAAGGCTCTCAGAGCGGCTTACACTTGGCAAAAAAAGACAGTCCCTGCCCTCAGGCTTACAATCTAATAAAGACATGACACACAAGGAAAAGGAGTCAAGGAGGGAGGGAGGGAGGAGAGAGAAAGAAAGAAAGAGAGAGAGAGAGAGAGAGAGAGAGAGAGAGAGAGAGTGTCCAGCAGGAGCAGGCCCCGATGGTACTTCTGCCTGCTCCTGTCCCCTCGGTCCTTCTTCTTCCCCACAGGGCCAAGATGGCAGTTTGCCCTGTGGGGGGGGGGAGAGTCCAGCAGGAGCAGGCCCCGATGGTACTTCTGCCTGCTCCTGTCCCCTCGGTCCTTCTTCTTCCCCACAGGGCCAAGATGGCAGTTTGCCCTGTGGGGGGGGGGGAAGAGTCCAGCAGGAGCAGGCCCCGATGGTACTTCTGCCTGCTCCTGTCCCCTCGGTCCTTCTTGTCCCCTCGGTCCTTCTATGTCTCTGTGCTCGAAAATGTAGTGCAGAGATGGGAAAAGGGGGTGTTCCCAGGGGTGCGCAGGGGAGGAGACTTGGGTGGTGGTGTTTTTAATGGCCACCCCCAGCCTCCTTCCCTCCCATTCTGAAGTGCCACTACTAGATGGGCAAAGTTGCCCATCTAGCAGAAATACAGGGTACCTTGAGAATGGAGGCGAAGATTGCTTCCGCACTCCAGCATCCTGTATTGGATACTTGGCAGCCTCCAAATTTGGAGGCTGACAACTACCTTCAAAGGATTGCACCCTAAGGGTATGGTTTGTTTAGAGCAGTGGCTATAGATGCTAGCATTGGGCACAACTCACGAGGGAAATCTGTGCTATTGAACTGAAGCTATCTCCACACTGAAGCTGTTAGGCCATCGGTTCATATATCTTAGCATTGTTTGCTCTGACTGGCAGCATTTTTCCAGGCATTCCCCAGCCCTTCCTGGAGATGGAAGGAATTGAAACTGGGGCCATCTGCATGGAAAGTATGTGGTTCCTACTGAGCTGTGGCCTCTCCTTGTGCAAGAGCACAAGAAACAGGGCTGCATTCGGTCATTCCCCCAACATATTATTCATTGATTGGTGGACCACCCTTACTCCAACGAACTCGGGTTGGTGCATATGGGGTTGTTAACATTTCATCCTTATGGCAACTCAATGAAGTTAGCTAGTCTGGGAGATGGCACCAAGAGCATTCAAGAGCAGGAATTTGGAGCCGAGTCTTTCTGATTTAAGTCCAATATCCTACCCACTACAGCAGTGGGCAGAAAGTAGATCTCCAGATTTTGGGACTTCATCTCCCAGGATTCCTGACCATTAGCCATGATGGCAGGGGCTTCTGGGAATTGAAGTCAAAAACATCTGGAGACCTACCCTCTGCCCTCCCCTGAACTAAACTCCCTGACTGCCAAAACTTTTGATTGGGGATTAACTTAGAGTACCTATACAGGGGCCATGTTGGCCATGGTAGCGGCTGGAATCCAGGCATGTTGGGTTACAATCCAACATGAGAATGAGTGTATGGATATTTGCTTTTAAATGCACATTCCCCTGGCTGTGGGCCAGGGCACATGTTCCTGTTGTATTGATCTGAGTATATGGATGGCACAATTCAGATGACATTATTGAAAGATATACAAAAGACCCCCACAAGATACAAGCATCTTCCTTCTATACTTCAGCTGTATAAAGCTCCATTAAGACTTATGTCGGGGAAATAAATTGCACCCCAAATAAATGATATGCTTCACCGTGTGATAGGAACAATTTCTTTGTAGTCCCATATTGCTGCCAGGTGAATTTCTAGAGCTCTTTAAAACACCGTCAGACTATTTGTCCATCATCCTCTTAACCCTTTGATGTGTAGAGATGGCGGCAGTGCTTACTAAATTCATTTAAAAGCGTCTTTGAGTCTTGAATCACTTTGTTCTCTGCATTAATAATACCAGGAATAATCCTGCTTGATTTGCAAGATTCAAGTTGAGTAGCTTATAGCTTTTGAACCAGCAGCGGCTCAGAGCACTCTCTAAAGGGCTTGGTGCAATTTATCACATCCAAGTCAATGTATATGCAACAAGCCCAATAAATGTGGACAGTTTACCTTGTCACTTGAAATTCAGGTAAATGGCTCACTTTCTTAGATGTGCAAATGTGATATGCGCACAAATCCCATGATTTCCTCATTTTGTAAAACAAAAAAGTGTGTGTATCTCTGTACATGTGTATGTGTGAGCATGCGTGTGTATGTGTGCATGTGTTCAATGCTTTTAAAAGTTTTTTTTTTAAAAAAATCCTAGGCAGTAGTGAATAATAATAATAATAATAATAATAATAATAATAATAATAATAATAATAATAATAGGAACCAGCATACAAACTTTTAAAATTAATGCAGCAGAGTGGAAAAATCCCCCTATTTTAAATGTTCTAGCTGCCCAGTCAGGGAGATTTTCCATTATCATGTGAGGTGTTCTTTAGGAGGGGTGGGCAACTTTGGGTGGCCTTGGAGTTACGTACCTGGACTACTGCAGCTTATATTCATGTTGCCGCTGTTGTGCCACCAAATTCAGCAGCACTGGCAAACTATTACAGAGCAGTAAGGAGACCAAATATAGCTTGTTCTTGAGCTAAATTTGACTGTAGCAGTTTGTTTCCGAAATTTGTCAGTAAACCATTTTTTTTGGTTTGCTGCTGCTAATTTCAGTGGTGGTAGCTGCATATCTCCAGTGGTCCCCACATGTTAATCACCCCTGTTCTTTAGGCTCTGGTTCAGTAGTGGCATGTATGTCTGTAGGTAATTGGTGATCAGTGTTGTTTTTAAATTTTGTATATTTCTAATGTTTACTGTTTTTAACTTTTGTAAACTGCCCAGTGAGCTTCGGCTATGGGGCGGTATATAAATGTAACAAATAAATAAATAAATAAATAAATAATAAATCAGTGCTGCAGCCTTGTTACTCAGTAAACTTGGCTTAGTAGTTTTCTCCTGGTCCAATGGTAATCTCAGTTCTGCAGTCTCTACCAGATAGAATGCTAAGTGCTAAAACCAGTATCAGGAATAAAAATCCCTCTCCCCCCCCTCATCTCTTTCATTCAAATGTGACGGGAGGAGACGTCCCTCCCCTGTGGTCCAGCCACTTCCATACTAATTCTGTCTTCCTTGGCTGGGATGATTAGCCCGGCTGTAGAACACCATCAGTAGAAGTGAAAGATGCTGGAGCAACAATTTTAATGGGATACGTTGACATGCTGGTATTTGCTTTAGATAGCTATACTGTGGGGCCACCACAAGACCAATGGGTTGTTAAGTACATGGGCCAACATGGTCTAACTACATGGTTAAGGAAAGGAAAGGAACCTCTTGTGCAAGCACTGAGTCATTAGAATCATAGAATCATAGAATAGCAGAGTTGGAAGGGGCCTACAAGGCCATCGAGTCCAACCCCCTGCTCAATGCAGGAATCCACCCTAAAGCATCCCTGACAGATGGTTGTCCAGCTGCCTCTTGAATGCCTCTAGTGTGGGAGAGCCCACAACCTCCCTAGGTAGCTGATTCCACTGTCGCACTGCTCTAACAGTCAGGAAGTTTTTCCTGATGTCCAGCCGGAATCTGGCTTCCTTTAACTTGAGCCCGTTATTCCGTGTCCTGCACTCTGGGAGAATCGAGAAGAGATCCTGGCCCTCCTCTGTGTGACAACCTTTTAAGTATTTGAAGAGTGCTATCATGTCTCCCCTCAATCTTCTCTTCTCCAGGCTAAACATGCCCAGTTCTTTCAGTCTCTCTTCATAGGGCTTTGTTTCTAGACCTCTGATCATCCTCGTTGCCCTCTTCTGAACACGCTCCAGCTTGTCTGCGTCCTTCTTGAATTGTGGAGCCCAGAACTGGACGCAATACTCTAGATGAGGCCTAACCAGGGCCGAATAGAGAGGAACCAGTACCTCACGTGATTTGGAAGCTATACTTCTATTAATGCAGCCCAAAATAGCATTTGCCTTTCTTGCAGCCATATCGCACTGTTGGCTCATATTCAGCTTGTGATCTACAACAATTCCAAGATCTTTCTCATTTGTAGTATTGCTGAGCCAAGTGTCCCCCATCTTGTAACTGTGCATTTGGTTTCTATTCCCTAAATGTAGAACTTGGCATTTATCCCTATTAAATTTCATTCTGTTGTTTTCAGCCCAGCACTCCAGCCTATCAAGATCACTTTGAAGTTTGTTTCTGTCTTCCAGGGTATTAGCTATCCCACCCAATTTGGTGTCATCTGCAAATTTGATCAGCGTTTAAGATTACTGACTCTTGGAGGGACGCCAGCTTTCGCTGACGTTTCCTTGGCAGGCCTTATAGTGGGGTGGTTTGCCGTTGCCTTCCCCAGCCGTTATTCCCTTTCTCCCAGCTAACTGGGTACTCATTTTACTGACCTCGAGAGGATGGAAGGCTGAGTCGACCCGAGCCGGCTGCCTGAAACCAGCTTCTGCTGTGATCAAACTCAGGCCGTGGGGAGAGTTTCAGCTGCAGAAACTGCTCCTTTACCGCTCTGCGCCACACGAAGCTCTAACTACATGGTTAACATGTGGTAAATGTTGCAATTGGTGGGGACACGAAAGGTGCATCTGTATGTGTGAAGTTTAGTCCTACACAGGCCCAATGTCAGCTCTCTTGCTGCCTGAAGCAGAATGTGTGACACCACTACACAACCCTCCCTCCCTGTTACCACTGTCATGCGTCCCTTTCTTCCCTCTGTTGTGCACATGCCCATCGCCCTTTACCTTGGCTGCTGCATGGCAACTATCGTGAGATCCCAGGATTGGCCACGGGGCTCTCACGAGATCTTGTGGGACATGATGGAGATCTTGTGATCGATCTGGAGCCCCACAGCAACAGAGGCAGCTGCCCAAAACTGCCCCTCTGGTAGTTTTCTCACAGCGACAAATGCCATGGTGGGAAAGTGGCTGGGTGGGTGTGTACGCTCTCTAGAACAGGGGGTGGGGGTGGTCTCTTCTGGCTGGGGTGGGTGTGGGTGAGTGACACCATTTGCTGCTCTTCTGGCTCTGCCACCTCATGCAGGCACCTCACCCTGGCTCATGGGAGGGCTGGCCCTGGTCCCAAATGTTAGATTTCAACCTGATACTCTCTTTTTAAACATACCTTCACACAGGTACCGCTCTCCACTGGCCGGCATTGTAGCACAGCCTCTTCCTTCCTTTCTTTCTTTCTTTCTTTCTTTCTTTCTTTCTTTCTTTCTTTCTTTTTGTTGTTGTTAAGTTTTTCTTCCATCATTTTTTGTGCTGCAATACCATCAAATGTGTTGGCAGGCTGCCCCCCCTCCCCGGCCATTTTGCATCCACTACAACGCATCTGTGAGGGCGGCAGCATTACATCCAGCTCCAAGAGAGAGGTGGCGCGAGGGTGGAGCCAAAATCTGACCTCCAAAGTTTTCTTCTGCCACAAAAGAGACTTCTGTGTTCTGCCTCATTCTCAGGTTGTTTTATAATTGATTTTTGTAGCGTTTTTGAGCTTACCTAATCAGTGAGAGGTGGCTGATGGTCTTGGGTGTCCATTTTCTTTCTATTACGCAGCTCTTCATTGCTCTGCAGCCTCCTAGGCTGCCTCTGCTTCTTGATCGGAAAGGGCTCTATGGGAGGAATTACCTCATGCCATCTTCCCCTGCTGTTTAATTGAAGTGCAGGAAGTCCAGGCTGCTTCAGGCTGCTGAAGAGATGATGAAAAACGGGGCACTTGAATACACGCCTCGACCACCTCCTAAGCAAGGTAAGCACAAGAACCCAAACCCAACCAATGAGAATTCCTATGAATTTCCTTTTGAAGGTAGTTTCTTCTCTATCAAACTGAATGAGAATGGTTGAAAAGAATGTGAGAGAAATTTTCCGCACAACACTATATGATGTGAAATTAGATGGACTTTGGACTTGGAGGAATTTCTGATGCATTATTCTGAAAATACTTTTGCATTTCTAAGGGCACAATTATTATTATTATTATTATTATTATTATTATTATTATTATTATTATTATTTTTATATTCCACCTTTTCCCAATAATGGGACTCAAGGTGGCTTTACAAATTTACACATGTACAGTTAAAACAGAGATATAAAGTGTACTCTGGTGTGATGGCATGGGATGCTGCAACCTTGATGAAGCTAAGCGGGTCTAGACCTGGTCAGTTTCTGGAAGGGCGACTACCAGGGAACCCCATGTACATTGATTCCTGCATTGAGCAGGGGGTTGGACTCGATGGCCTTGTAGGCCCCTTCCTATTTTATGATTCTACAAAAATTTTAATAAATAATTAAACATGCTACAATATTAAACATTTAAAACACACACACACACACACACACACACACACACACATATATATATATATATATACATAACACCATATATATAAGCAACACATAAAAAGAGGTCCCGACTACCCCCTCAAAGGCCAGCTGGAAGAGGAAAGTTTTAGCCTGCCTCTGGTAACAAACCAAGGAGCGAGGCAGTCTAGCTTCTCTGGGAAGGGTGTTCCAGAGCCCCAAGGCAGCCACCGAGAAGGCTTTCTCCTGCATTCCCACTAGGTATGCCTGTGATGGTGGTGGGACCGAGAGAAGGGCCTCCCTTGAAGATCTCAGAGGACGGGCAGGCTCGTAAGGGAGAATACAGTCTTTCAGATAACTTGGACCCGAGATGTATAGGGCTTTATAGGTCATAACCAGCACTTTGAATTGTGCCTGGAAACAGACTGGAAGCCAGTGGAGCTGTTTTAACAGGGGAGTTGTATGCTCTCTGTAACCAGCCCCAGTCAACAATCTGGTTGCAGATCTTTGAACCAGCAGAAGTTTCTTGGTAACTGTCATCTGAAGCTTGCTAGTTTGCTTAGTGTGCAATCCTGTGCATGTTTAGGCAGAATAAAGTCCTACAACTCCCAGCATACACTAAGCCAACTAGCAAGCTTCAGATGAAAATGAAGCTGACAGTTACCAAGATCTCAAGGAGGGACATTTCCAGGGATCCTATTTATCTCAAATATACTTATCTCCACTGTAGATTTCACCTTTTACCATCTAGTCCACACAATTGTGAGAGAGAGCTTCGGCTATGGGCGGTATATAAATGTAATAAATAAATAAATAAATAATAAACAAATTGTGCTGGTTATATGATTTTAGGGGCCTTTTTTCAGTTCAGTTTATCAGTTCAGTTTAGGTAGCCTTTTTGGAAATCCTAAACGTTTAGCTTGGCATTTTCCTCTCTGCGTTTGCATGCAGAAATGTAACTCCTAACCTACTCTACAACGAAAGACAACAGATAATGATACATTTTAATTGATGAGAATATTATCAAAATTTTAACCCTGGTTGATGGATTCCAGTTAGAAATCAATCACTGTCTCTTAATTCTCTAATGAATCCAATGATATAAGCAATGAAACATTGCTAAAAGCGCCCACACAGGAGATCCCAATTGACGGGAAGCCTTTTGATTTATTATACAACAGATAAGATCGGCACGATACAGTGTCCTGATGGTTTATGAGCCTATGAAAATCCTTGTAATGAAGGTTATTCGCAAACTCATAAAGTTTCATATTCCAGTGTGTACTCTATCATCAGCCTGTAATGTGAGACTCAGATTGATAAACATATTAATTATAAAAAGAATTTGTTGGGTTATCTGAGATGAGGCACGTCAAGACAGGAAGGGGAATTCAAAGGAGCACCAACAGTCACAGAACGGAAGAGTCTGATACAGCAGTCGACATTTTATTACCTAGGTGCTCTGAACTTGAGTGGGGATATTTCAGGTTTGGGCAGAAGGTAGTTCTGGATCTACTTGTAGATCTCTGGGTGATTTGCTATAGATTAGCAAGGGTCTCCAACCACAGCAATGTTTAACAATAGACATTTTAGTTCAAATTAGACTGTTAGAATCCCTGACCTATAATAGGCACCTGCCCAGACCCTAAGATCGTCCTCAGTGCTCCTTCTCTGTGAGCCCCTGCCAAAGGCAGTGAGGTGGGTAGTAGGGGTGTGCACGGACCCCCCGCTCCGCTTCTCTTCCAGATCCACGATTTGTGGATTGGGCCGCTTCGCTCTGCCCCCACTCCGCCTATGTCTGCTCCGCTCCGCTGCGGAGCTCCGGATCCAGATCGGAGCTCCGATTTCCCCCCCACATAGGCTTGCATTAAGCTAAAAAAGTATACAACTTTTTTTCTGTGAAAGTTAGAAACCTCAAGTTTGGCACCATGACACACACGCACGCCAAGACTCAAGGCAATCCCATCATCCCCTGATTTTTGGGGAATTTATGAAAATCGGACACCCCATTCACACCCCTTTCGATAGCTCCGTCAATTTGCATGTTAGAAACCTCAAACTCACCACCATGACAGCTTATCCAGGGATACACATGCACGCCAAGACTCAAGGCAATCCCATCATCCCCTGATTTTTGGGGAATTTATGAAAATCGGACACCCCATTCACACCCCTTTCGATAGCTCCGTCAATTTGCACGTTAGAAACCTCAAACTCACCACCATGACAGCTTATCCAGGGATACACATGCACACCAAGACTCAAGGCAGTCCCATCATCCCCTGATTTTTGGGGAATTTTTGAAAATCGGGCACCCCATTCACACCCCTTTCGATAGCTCCGTCAATTTGCATGTTAGAAACCTCAAACTCACCACCATGACAGCTTATCAAGGGATACACATGCACGCCAAGACTCAAGGCAGTCCCATCATCTCTTGATTTTTGGGGAATTTATGAAAATCGGACACCCCATTTGCAGACATGGGCTGTTCTCCGACGGTTTGACAGATAAAAAAAATTGAAGTGGGCACCCTCCCAGATGCCACCCTAATACTAATTATAATATTATGTATAAGAATATAATACTAATACTAATAATAATATGTATAAGAATATTACTAATACTATATGTAGGGAAATTGGACAAGAAGTGTGTATGTTTTGCCCAAACAGGATTTGAAATGCTCAATCTGTGGCTGTTGCACTTCACAAACAGTGCACACAGCACACTCACACAATAACACAGTCACACACACAGTCCAAGTAACAGAGAGAAGAAATAGAGACTAATTTTTTTGGGTATTTTTTTGTATTTAGAAGAAAGAAGGAAGATGAAACACAGTCAGGCTTTAAGAGAGGGAAGTGGGGGGGGAACCAACCAACCAACCAAACACTCCAAAATTTAAAAATAAAGTTTACATTAAATCAAAGTAAGGGAAAAACACAGAGCAAACTAAGCAAAAAGTCAGAAAGAAGCAAACAAACACACAGACACGCCAAGCTAAATCTAATCTATCTCCAAACACAGCAGCAGCACCTAACTAACTCCTCTCCCCACGAAGGCAAAACCCACAAGATGCTGAGAGCTCAAAGCTCTGAGGGTGCCTCTGCCTTAGTCCCCCCCTCCAACGCTGGGATTGGAGGATGCTTCATGAGATGATCAGTTCTCATCAGGATTGGGAGTTGAATGTGCCTGTCATCGCTTCAAAAACAACAACAACAAAAAAACAACCCACCGGTTTACCCGCTGTCCCTGTTTATTTACCCGACTTTTCCAAAAATTCTAGCAAGCGAACCGCAGCACGCAGAGATCTGAGAGTA
The DNA here is from genome assembly GCF_023053635.1 of Elgaria multicarinata webbii. Lineage (NCBI taxonomy): Eukaryota > Metazoa > Chordata > Lepidosauria > Squamata > Anguidae > Elgaria > Elgaria multicarinata. The sequence continues at coordinate 11,722,110 of NC_086177.1, read as the reverse complement.
GGCTCAAAATGACCCCCATCCATGACTCTCTAAGCACAATAAGTTTCAGAATGACAGCTTAAAAAACAACACAGTTATCCCTGATTTTTCCCCGCAATGCAATCCTATGGGCAAAATTTTTCAAAATGGCGATCGGATCGCTCCACGTAAAGAGAAGCACTCCGCCAATGGCTGCTTCTCTTCGCCTTGCTTCTACGGGTCCCCAGTCCGCTTCTACTCCGCCTCTGGCCAAGGTGGAGCAGGCCAATTCGCTTCTGATTCGCCGCTTCTAATTGGAGCGGAGCACATCCCTACCAGGATGTGGGCCTTTTCTGCTCTGGCACCCTTGCTGTGGAATGAGCTCCCTAGAGAGGTTTGCATGGCACCTACATTATACTCTTTCTGGTGCCAGGTAAAGACCTTTTTTATTTTCCCAGTATTTTTGCAATTTACTCTCCTCGTTTTTTTTTTTTTTTTTCAATTTCTGCTAGTTTAAATCTGCATTTTAAAACTGTATTTTAAATTCTTGCATTGCTCCTCAGTTTTATTCTGGTTGTACTTTTGTACTGTGGTTTTATATTGCGGTTTTAAGCTTTCATACTATATTTTATGCAGTACTTATGGCTTTAACTTTTGTGAACTGCCCAGAGAGCTTCGGCTATTGGGCAGTATAGAAATAAATAAATAAATAAATAAATAAATAAATACTCAGATATAGATTTGTATTTAAGTGAGCAAGATATCCTAAACATCTGGCTCATGGAGTGCAGTAGGAAATTGGCTCTGCCCCGCAAGCCACCATTTTGCATCTGGCTCCAGTTGGTGGACCTCAGGATTTTAGTAAAAAAACCCACCCTAAAACAAATTAGATCCCACAAGCCTGAATTCTTCCTTCCCATGGGACATTTCATTGTGGATTTATCATTACTGTTTGTTAAGCTGACTGGGGATATGCATGGCCAGACCAAGTAAAAAGATTTTGTTGTATGGATATGCTTGCTTTGGAATCCTTGTACAGTCTCTGTGTACACCAGTGATAAAGGCCAATGGGACAAACCCAAATTCTATGGCTAAGTACATTATGCAAATTAAACAAATTTACACAGAGATCGCAATTCGCAATTGTTTCTAGTAGCCATGAAGAGGGAAGAGCTAGGCAGTAAGCAGACCATTGGGGAGCACCGGGACATGTTCAGGTGGGGAGGAACTGGAGTCTTTGTAGAGGAGGCCCAACTTTAGGGACTGGAGTCAGTAATGGGAGTCCCCCCCCCAAAAGGATTGCAAGGATGGAGGGATGTGTTTGTCACATTTCAGCCTGCCTTTCTTACGAGAAGGGGAAGGAGGCAAACCCCCTATTTCTCCTCTGTTTTGAAGCACCTTGTATTGGGAGGGCTGTTGAAGGCAGAACACATTTCCCATTCCTTTACAAACTTGAAATTGTTTTTGAAAGGGGCTTGGGTGACAATCCTTCATATTACACTATAACCATTGTCCCTTTCCTGAAAACAGCTCTATGGTTGCAGAGGAAGGGAAGGTTTGCTTCTCACACTCCTGACTCTGGCTTAAGAAGGTGGGAATGTGGAAATGAAGCCCCGTGTTGCTGTTGGGAATGTGGGCAGCAAATCCTGACTTTTTATGAGCATTATTCAAAGCCCTTCTCCCACTGCCCTGTGCTATTGTTTCAGTGGCCATTTTGTCTCTGTTTTCTTTTCCCCTCATGGGATCCCGGCTAATCAGGTATCACATACTGGATGTGATGACGTGGTGCGCTGTAGCTGTTGTATAGGCGGCCTGTAGATACTTTAAATTAAATGAAATAACAATAAATGACTATTTGTTTATTCACTATATGTAAATGAAGCCAGCTTAGACTGAGGGAAATGCTTCCTATACGGATGACATGGGTGAACGTAGACAGTCAGGGATCACAAAACAAACATTTTCACATTCCTTTTTTTTTTTTGGAAAAAAATAATTGTTAACAGTGAAGGGGGAGTCTCTTCCAATCCTGAGGAAGATTTGCAAAACAGTCCCTCATATGCAAGTTACATTGTTCAATTTTCATTTATTCAATGGGTCTTGCACAATAAAACCTCTCAGCCCCTAAAAACGTCCATAAAAGATATGTCTGAGTTAAATTTTAGTCTTTTTTTATTTTTATTTTTTTTAAGAAAAAGGTGGGGGGGATTGTAGGAATAGATGTCAAGTTCAAACATGTCCTTAAAAGCTGCTCTTTATGTTGGCCTTCATCTGTAGAAAATAAATTTCACCGTGAGAGAAAAGCCCCTTCTGTGAACAGAGGAGAATGGATGCGTTCGGTCCTCTGCAAAAATGATGAGCTGCATGAAAATCCCATCTGATGTTTAGATTGATTAGTTATTCAATATTTCTCCATGCCACTGTGCATGAACTTCAGATCCCTTCCCCCTCTTTCTGTGGGAGAATAGGAAAAGGTTTCATATTGTAACAGACAAGGCATTGTCAATTAAGTATCACCTTCAATTTCCTTGTTTATGATCCTGTGGCTACTAAGCATCAATAATTTCTGCCCTCCAAGTTGTCACCAGGAAGATTGATTGTGCATGTCATCCTTGATATGAAGACATTTAAATGAAATCACACCCTTCCGTCTACATCAACCCGGCTTTCTGCAAAGCAAAAGCAACTCTATTTGGTTGCAAATGTGTAACTTGCAGAGGCCATTCCTTTAAGAAGACTCCCTTCTTACACACCATGCATCTTTTTTTTTGACTAAGAGGGGGAAACATGGACTTGGAAATCTCAGGATCAGTTCCTGCCAGTGTCTTGAATTTGGGAGGTGGGCTTTAGCCTGCCATTATTTTCTGTCTCAGCCACTGCCACCCAGTGAATGGAGTGAATAATACTAGGGTGACCATATGAAAAGGAGGACAAGGCTCCTGTATCTTTAAGAGTTGCATGGAAAAGGGAATTTCAGCAGGTGTCATTTGTATATATGGAGAACCTGGTGAAATTCCCTCTTCATCACAACAGTTAGTGCAGGAGCAGTTAGTGCAACAGTTAGTGTTGAGTGACCAGATTTAAAAGAGGGCAGGGCACCTGCAGCTTTAAATGTTGTGATGAAGAGGGAATTTCACCAGGTGCTGCATGCATACAAACGACACCTGCTGAAATTCCCTTTTCAATACAACTGTTAAAGGTACAGGAGCCCTGTCCTCCTTTTCATATGGTCACCCTAATAATACTGATCGTCCTTACAGGGTTGTTGTAAGGATAACTGAGATGATGTATGGGGTTTTCTTCCAAGTGCATGTATTCAGCATTGGGATGTAACTCTTGCTTCTATGCCTTGCACACATCTTCCTTCCTTCTGATTTTGGAAGAGTAGGAAGTGATAGTAGGGTTGTTTACGCAACACGGTAATGCTCAGTGGTTGGGTATGGGTTGTTGTTGACCCATGGGCCATTTGTTGTTACCATGTCATCTGAACCTGGGACAGTTTCTGCAGGTAGCTTGTTAACCATGCTGCAAGGCTTGTTAACCACCCTGAGGTCCTTGGTTCTCAAGGTGGCTTGTTTGAGAAAATAAGCCACACGGCATCGTTAACAAGCGACCCTGTGGAAAATGTCCTGGATTCAGACAATACAATAACCTATGGATCAATAACAACCCACACTTAACCTCTGAATAAGGGTTATCATGTCGTGTGAACCCAATCAGTGGCAGCCAGCAGATGCTCAGTTATCCCAGCTCTGTGTCTGTTTCCTGCTTCCTGAAAGCTGTTCCCCTGAGGTCCTAGTGCTTCCCAAAATTAAGTAGAACCTGCAGGAGATGGACAGAGGGCATACATTGCCTTATTTCCAAAGAGCCAGGGAGTGGGATTCTCACGAGAACCCTGTGAGGTAGGTTAGGTTCTGGGAGAGTGACTAGCCCATGGTCATCTGGCCAGAGGCAGTGTGTATCTCTGGTGGGAATCTATTCTAACGTTTTGAATGGGTTACTGTGACGCATAGCGTCACGTGACCCTGGGTCTCCAACGTTGTAAATGAGTCGTACTTACAGGTTCTGTTTCTTAGTTCCAGCGTGGCTACAGATTCATGTGCCTCGTCCTACCGGTTATTTTCCTCTCCCTTTCTCAGAGCTGCTGGGTTTGCTCCACCCACTTCCTGTTCTCCTTCCTTTGCCCCATTTGCTATCTTATCTGCTACAGCAGATAAATCACACCAGCCTTATACTGTGCAATCACTGACAATTGCATGCAAAGGACTCAGAAGTTTTCCACCTTAGAATCTGCTTTTATTGTGAAGTACTCCCAGGCATCCTGCCTTAAAATTTGAATCAAATTGGGTCATCGGTTGATTTTTTATGATTTTTTTAAACATTTCCCCCCTCTTTGCAAAGGAGCTGAGGAGCGCTCAAAGGATCGCTGTATCTCCCTGCAGGAAAATTAACAAGGGTCCAAAGTCCAAAACTCATGACCAGTGGGGCTTAAATGCGGCTGCTGCTAAAACTTTTCAATTTGGTCTCCCATCCCAACCCTGACCAGACCCGACTCTGCTTAGTTTCAGCAAAGTGGCTGGCTCCTGTGCGTTTAGGCAATTCCCTAGGACTTGTGTTGATGTTTTGGGAGTGAGTGAGTTTGTGTGTGCTTATGACTTGCCCTGCACTGCTGGCTAGGAATGAGGCAGGCAGTGGGCGGAGCAAACCCAGCAACGAAAGGATTTAACAATGTGCCCTGCAGTAACGTTACAGCTACAGAGAACCGATACAGAGAACCACGTTAGAAAGGGACACTAGCAACGTTATAAGACTAGTGTAGATCCGGCCCTGAATATCAGGTGCTGAAGTTCATGCTGGGCAATTTACCATAGGAATATGGGAAGCTGCCTTGTATCAGGTCAGACTATTGGTCCATCCAGTCCAGTACTGGCTGTTCTGATTGGCATCAGCTCTCCCATTGACAGCAGCGCTCACATCTGTCTCAGGCAAAAGTCATTGGCTACCCAAAACCATTTTAACTGGAGACGCCTGGGGCTGAACGGGGGACATTCTTCATCCTCTTCCACTGAGTAATGGTCCCTCCCCTTGGCTCAGTTTGAAACTAAGTTGGTATTTATTTATGTGCTTCCTTGCAAGGGTTCTGGAAAAAAAAATCTAGTTCTTTTCCAAGAGCTCCTGCCAAAGGGAGTGAGGTGGGTGGTAACCAAGAACAGGGCCTTTTCTGCTGTGACACCCCAGTTGTTGAATGAGCCTCCAATAAAGGTTTCTTCTGGTGCCTACATTGTGCTCTTTCCAGTGCCAGGGGAAGACCTTTTGATTTTCCCAGGCATTATAGTCTTTTAGTTCCGTTGCTTTAAATCTGTTATTGTACTTTAAATCTCTGCATTGCTGCTAGATTTTATTCTTTTTTTACTTTTATTTTATACTGTATTTTTAAACTTTGACATTTTATATTGTACTTTATGTTTTAAACACCTGCCCTGTATCCACCCCTGGGGGATTCACCTGCCCTGTATCCACCCCTGGGGGAGAGCAGCTTAGAAATTCAACAGCACCCCTCCCAATGGACACATTGGGGAGTATATAAAACTTTTAGATCTGGGTGAGAGACAACAGACACCTGTCCTGTTTCATTGATCACATGGAAGCCACTCTGGGAGCCTTTTCGGCTTAAGAGCAGGAGAAAAATGCTATAAAGACATAAAGAACACATTTGCAAGAAATAATCAAGAGAATTTACTCTCACAGAGAAGATACTCACCAAACAAATGTCTCTTTGGTTGGATTGTCGGGTCGTGGTATCCACAGCACAGAATTTCAATGTATTTATTTATTAATTTATTAGTCATACTTCTGGGCTGCTTTGAAATGGTTCTGCTCCCAAACAGTTTGCAAAACACAATACTTCAAAGGCCCAAACCAATTTATTAAATTGAGCCCAGGAGTGAATAGGCAGCCAGTGCAGTTGGCTCAAAATAGGTGTCACCTCCTCTGAATGCCTTTGACCTGCCAGCATATAGGCAACACATTATGCACTAGCAGATGCTTTCAAACAGTCTCCAAGGAAAGCTCCACGTACAGCATATTGCAGTGGTCTAGCCTGGATGTAACCAGAGCATGAGCAGCTGAGGTGAGATCTACCACATCTAGATAGGGTTGCTGAAGGCGCACCAGCCTCATCTAGCAAAAGGCACTCTATGGGTTCCAAGATAGCTTTGATTCTAGGAGGACTCCCTAGCTGCAAACTTGGCCTTTCAGAGGGAGTGTGACATTATCAAGCACCAATTGAACACCTCCATTCAGATCTGTTGGCTTTCCCACCCACAGTACTTCCATCTTGTCATGAGGGGTTAATATTAAAGCATTTCTGCACATGGATGCACAAAGCAGTTGGTTTAAGCCTCTTGGTCTCTTCGCTGTTGTTGACTGTGCCTATACATCTAACTTGGTAACCTCTAAGTTAGATTATTGCAATGCACTCTACGTAGGGCAGCCTTTGAAGACGGTTCAGAAGCTGCAGCTCGTGCAAAATGCAGCAGCCAGATTGATTTCGGGAACCAGAAGGTTCGACCATGTAACACCTGCTCTGGTCTGCTTGCACTGGCTGCCTGTATGTTTCTGAGCCCAATTCAAGGTGCTGATTTTGACCTATAAAGCCTTACACGGCTTGGGACTACAATACCTGATGGAACACCTCTCCCGACATGAATATACCCGGTCACTATGTTCAACATCTAAGGTCCTCCTCTGGGTGCCTACTCTGAGAGAGGCTCAGAGTGTGGCAACAAGGGACAGGGTCTTTTCGGTGGTGGCCCCCAGACTATGGAATGATCTCTCTGAGGAGGCTTGCCTGGCGCCAATGCTGCTGTCTTTCCGGCACCAGGTTAAGACTTTCCTCTTTGCCCAGGCATATGGCGGCACATCTTAATCACCCACATGTTTATTTTTTAATGGTTTTTAATGCTTTATGTGTGTATGTTCTGTGTTTTAAAATTTTAAATTTTGTATACTTGCTTTTATCTCAATTTTAGAATTTCTGTAAACCGCCCAGAGAGCTCTGGCTATGGGGGCGGTATATAAGTGAAATAAATAAATAAATAAACACACACACAGCATCTCATCTAACATTCTGAGTCGGTGGAGAACATCTGGATGGTGAGAACCATAATATAGCTAAGCTGGACGAATTTGTATAGTGAACCAGGTAATTACAGATGTTGGTAGGATCATGATGGAGGATGGCCCATGACCTTTCCAACGATTGGAAACAGAAGGCAGTACTAGATGCAAAAAAGCTGGACTTAGTTTGATCCAACAGGGCAGTCCTTCTGTGTTAACTGTCATGGCTAACAGCAGTTGATAGAGCCATCTTCCACGAGCTTTTTAAAAAACCCTTTCCCGAAGTCATCTAGATTGGCTAATGCTGTACATCACCACACCTTGCAGTAGTATATTCTATAAGGTAATTATTATGCATTGTGTAAAATAGTACTTCTGTCTGTGCTGAACCTGCTTTCAATTTAATTGAAAGCTCTCAATTTCTAGTATTATGAGAGAGGGAAAAAGAAACCCTTCCCTGACTTTCTCCATACTATGCAGCACTTTATAAATCTATCATAACCCTTCCTTACCGCTCAATCCTATGCATGTTTACTCAGACGTAAGGCCCGCTTACTCCCAAATAAGTGCGCATAAGACGGCAGCCTTACAGACCAATCTCTACCCACTTACCTGGGAGTAAGCCCCACTCAACTCAGTGTGGGATGGCCCTCTGAGTAGACATCCGTAGGACTGTGGTATCCATCACCCTTTGTGATTGCTGTTGCCTTTCCCTGTAGGTGCTCATTCCCCTGATCATTTTGGTCGCCCCCTTTCTGCCCCCTTCCCAGTCTTTTATTCTCTCTTTCTCTTCTCTGTGCCTCGCATACCATCTCCCTTTTGGCGTCTCACCCCCCACCCCCACAACAGATTAAAGGTCATCATGGTTTTTATTCCAAAAATGAATGAATCTCGGTACAATGTAATCCCAAATCTAGATTCCTGACCCTGTTGTTTTATGAGAGCCGGGGCCTCCCTCCTTTCAGACCTGGATTCCTCTGACTCCTTTGACACGCTTCACTAGAGCTAATAGCTTCTTATTACCAGTTACAATTTAGCATCTGAGCCAGGAGCTGGAGGAAGAAGGGTGGGGGCAAGAGTGTAAATTATACGGCATTGCGGTGAACAAAGGTTTTATTTCTCCTGAGCACAACTCTTTGATAGGAAAACGGGGGAGACAAATGTGTTGCTAATTTAATTAAGTAGTATGAGATTGCAAGGTCTGCAGATGCCATTTAGGGCTGGATTAATCAAGAGCAGGTGATGAAAATGAATAGTCACACATAATGTTAGCATTTTTAACAATCCGACACAGTCTAATGGAATCAAGTGCCAGTTAACAACAGGGCTCAGTTTTGCTTGCTAATCCAAATTTATCTCCACTTTCACTCTGAACATCCATGTAAATCAAGAACTCGCCACTCTTGCTGCTTCCCGTACATTTATCTGGGACAGCTTTAGCTATTTTTAATATTTGCACAATGTCGGGGATTTCCTCCCCATCTTGTACCCAAAAGGAAAAATGGAATACAAAGGCCTTTAGGAAAGAAATGCATTAATATGGGGTAAATTTAGCATACAGAAAAAGTGGGTAGGTCAAAAGGGAAGTAGGTCCCTTTGGCTGAAGACAAATGGTAGGTGGGAAAGGACCTATGGATGCAGCCCAAAATCATTGAGTCTGATTTCACACTACATGAACACAGCAAAGCTTTTGAAATCTTTAAGAGATACAGTGCAGTGCAGTGCAGTGGTTAGAGTGATGGACTGGGAAGACCCAGGTTCTAGTCCCCACTCTGCCATCAAGCTCGCTGGGTGACTTCGGGCCAGTCACTGACTCTCAGTATAGCCTACCTCAGAGGGCTGTTGTGAAGATAAAATGTTGAGGAGGATCACGTATGTACCCTTGGAGGAAAGGTGAGATTTATTTATTTATTTATTTATTACATTTTTATACCGCCCAATAGCCGGAGCTCTCTGGGCGGTTCATGTAACAAACAAACAGACAACAAATCCATTGAAATGGCCTCGATTGAATATGCATTAGCCGTATTGGTACTATGGTATTGGCACTACTTGTGCACTCATTTATCCCTGACAGTTGATGTTAATCTCAACCATGGCATTCCCATGTTTTACTTCTTGCCCTTTTGGGCTTTTTCATGTGCTGATTTATCATGCTTTTTCAAACTTCTGCGACAACTGCAGTGTAGTCCTTTCAAGGTGACCTTTTAGGTGGCAGATGCTGGGTCCAATGCTGCCTAGAGAAGCTGGTGAAACTGACATTGTCCTGTTTCAACAGCCTTCTCCTAGGTCTCTGCAAAGGTGGAGGACAAGACCATGTCAGTTTCACCATTTCTTTTGTTTCAAACGGAATTACTGCACTCTTCCTTGCTGATGTCTGTGCAAGACCATCTGAAGAAAGAAAGAAAAACGCTTTCTCAGAGCAGTAGGAGGACATGGGGTGGGTATCATTTGGGTTGGATATGGTTCCCTTCCTAAGAGCTGCCATTTCTCTATGCACAGGACTAGATAATGTGCAATTGTCATTGTACATGCTAGTATAGCAGTAAAAAAAAACACCTCTTCCTCTCTTTCTTCTTTTCCTTCTCCACCCATGATTTTATACTAAAGATGGCAGCAATTGTGGAGCCAGCATGAACCATCCAGTATGTATGTATTTGGCTATTGGGGGGTATAAAAATGTAATAAATAAATAAAATAAATATAAAAATAAATATGTCACCTTATTTGCTAAAAACCATCAATGTGGCATACAACCAATTAAAACAATAAAGAAAACAAACATTCAAAACAACAAAACATTAAAATGACAGCATCATTTAAAAGGCTAAATTATAAAAAGATAAAATTTCACACCCTCTCTAAGAGCTCCATCCCACGTACCTGCGTCCCTCAGATTATCCTCGTAGCGCTAAGCTTTCGCGGTTGTTGTTGTTTATGCTACCGGGCAACAGCGATCCTTTGCATACCAGGAAGTGAGTTTAAGGGGGGAAATGTAAAAAACCCCCATAAAAAATCAACAGATGACCCAATTCAATTCAAATTTGGTATGCTTAAAGCTCTCCCTACTATCTATTACTGTGCCAATTTTGGTGTCTTTATCTTAAAACTTATGCAGATGTAAGCATTTCTTTAAAATCCTGCTCCTGTGCCCCAGCGGCGGCTCGGAAGATACGCTCAAAAAGTAGGGGCTAAATACGGCGAATCTTTTGGCTTTATAGCACAGTTAAGGCAGGATGCATGGGAGTACTTCACAATCAAAGCAGATTATAAGAGGGAAAACTTCTGAGTCCTTTGCATGCAATTCGCAGTGATTGCACAGTATAACACTGGTGTGATAAAGCTCTAAAAGCCAAGAGAGTTTGGACTAATCTTGAATTGGCTGAGCTGATAGTGTTCATTACAGACTCAGTATAAATCATTCATGCAAAATGGTGTGTGTACATTTGCCATTAATAGATTCCCACATGTGGCACCGATGTTCTTTTGCTGAATTGTGTGCAAAGCCAAAGAAATGGATGGCGCTATGAGCTTTGCTGTGGCTGTCTGTGGGGTTTGTGTGTATAGAGAACCAAGCTCCACTCACTCTTCCGCCACAAAACCGGCAATGCCAGTCCTCTGTTCAGTAGGTGTGCCTATGAAACTGTGGATTAGGTTGAGGTAATTCAGTGCAACATTGTGCTTGTGTGATCATTGATTACCTTTCCCTGTGTAGGCACAAGAGATTCCTGCAGGAAAAAAAATGTGGTTATGGTTCATGCCGTGAAATGCTCCCGTGAATGCCCATCATTCTAGACAGGTAATTCCATCTATGCATATCTAGTTGTCATGGTCAGGTCATTCCTCTTTAAAGACAGAATTCCTCACTCCCTCTTTTAAAACCAGGTGAGGGACCCATTACGTAGGTCTGAACACTTGTAAATTTGGCTGGATTTTGGAATTCTCTGGAGCATTCATGCACTTTCCTGGTGGTGTCATGGGTGCTCCGTGGAGCCACATACTGACTGCAGAAATTGACTTAATTGTCCCCACTGTTTCACCAGCACATATTTTGTAAGTGGATAGATGAGCTGAAGAGATGGAGCAGAAGGGCGCAGGTGATACTCAGATACCCCACTGGAAAGATGCTGAGCAGGAGACCTATTCTGGATGGAGAAGGGCCTGGTAGAGCCAAACAGTTCCCCTCCGTCCTGGCCTGACCTTCCCTCTGTTTATTTATTACCTATTTATTTAGAGTATTTGTTTTATTCCATTTTTCTACCCCCAGAGTGGCTTACAAATAATCAATAAAAGAATGCAGTCTTTGGCCACAGTCTTATAGTCTAAAAGACACGACACACAAGGAAAAAGGAGCAGGAAGGGAAGAGGGAAAGCATTAAGCCTTTCAACAGGAATGGTAAAATGGCCGCCCTTCCCCTCTCATCTTCCTCAGTACAGCCTTGCTAGAATGGCTTCTGAAGATGACAGTTGAGGGAGGGGGAACTTTCATGGAGGGGGTCTTCAGCAGGGCTGGTAGAATGGCCTGCTTCCCTCTCTCATCTCCCTCAGCCTCAGCGCAACCTGCTGAAATGGTTGCTGTTATCATCATCAGCAGCAATGCTCTTGTGTTTTCTCCAGAGCCACCTCAGCAATCTAGATTCAGTGATTACAGAAACTTTTATGTCCAAATCATTTTACCACTTTCAGGGATTCATCTGTCACATCCGTCAAGACTTGCCTGTGTGGCCTTCTGTAACAGGCGGTAGAATTTGGCTGAATGGACACACCATCTTATGTTCTGTGACTAATATAGAAGTGTCATGATATTTCTGAGCAGAGCAGAATTGACAAAGTACTCTTCTGAAGCTCACTTGCTGGTCTCTCTTGACAGCTTCAGGTTTTGGCTACTCCTTTTGACTACAACATTCACTGCTATTGGCCACCTCACTGTACCCTTCAGATTGAGGTAGAATGTCCCAAGCTACTGAACATAATGAGTTTTGAAGAACGTATAATATTTGCAAGTGTACATAACTGAGAGTAGTGGAAGGTTTTTTTTTATTTGACAAAAGTAATACTAATTCTGCTGTTAAAATTCCTCAGCAGCCCAGCGTAGCTCTAAATAGAATTTGTTCTTCTTTTGTCAGAGGTAGTCCATTAGTAAAACAACAATAATAAAAAAAGTCTCTTCCTCCTCCTCCTCCTCTTCCTCAACCTTCAATAGAATTATTTTGAACCTCTCAGGAGGCAGAGAAGAGACAGGTGATTCCCATGAAATGTTTCTACTGAAAACCTACAGAAAAGACATAACATGTCAAGTTTCTTTGCTATTGGTATGTAGACTCATTTACCTGTGAAACATAAAACACACACATATACACACTTCAGTTTCCATGGGTCTCATAAGAATGTGTGGTTCTACCCAAAGATAAAATGGCAACGTTGCAATGCCTCCACTGGTGAATGGTGTCCCCCCCCTCCTTTGCTCTGAAGGGAAAGTCTTAGTCACATGATCGCCCTGCACAACATCACAAATCTCCCCTCTCTGTTTTGTTGGCCTTATATGCATGAATAATTTTCCCAGTGCTTGTTTGTAGCGCAGCCAGAGAAAGAGAGAATTACTCCCTCACAATCTCTTGTTGTCCTCAATCAGCATTCTGTTGGCTTGAGCTGGCTTACAACGGTGTAAAGACATCGGTGGCATGTGTTATAATATATTGAGCATTGTCCTCTTGAAGAACGCACGAAAGAAAGAACATTGTCCAACCAGGGAGCAATTCATTGGGTTTTTCCCAGAAACTCTTGGGTCAAGTTTTTATAGGCCTATTTGATTTTCAAATTCTTTTTCCTCCCCTTTTTCCTCACAGTGTGCCATAGTGTCCAAACTTGTCTACATTTACTTCTCATGTTTTGTGCATGGTAGATGTCCTTTAAAAAGAGTATCTCAAATAAGTCTTTATTCTTGTTTTGTTGGCTCTTCTTCTGTGTTTTCATGAACTCTGGCCCCGGCCATGGCAACTGCAAGAAAAATGTTAACATTGATTGACAGGATTGAAAAAGCCTCCGTCCCTATCCGCATTTCAAACACTTTGAGAACAATGGGGTTTGGTGTGATTGAATTAATGAGATAGCGCAGACTGTCAAAAGAGCACACATACTTTACATAAACCTGATTATCTTTACATGGCAGAAATGAAGAAAAAGAGAGAGAGAGAGGGAGAGAGAGAGAGAGAGAAGAAGCAGGGAGTAGAGGTTTTGGTTTCAGCCGTACCTCCAAAGGAGCCATCAAAGTGGACGCCCTGGCACAGGGAGTGATGTGCCGACTGAGTTGGCCTTTCTCTCCCCAACTGAGCCTGCTTAGCATACATCAGCCATGGTCTTTAACAAGTCTATTCAGGAAGCTAGGCCTCAAACAACACTCTTTTCACTACTCAGCACCTCTCTTGCTGATTCCCCTCCCCTCCCAGGAGCCATTGTTTAACTTGAACTAAGCACACATTCCAACAATTAGACCTGATCTAGCTCCTCCTGCCCTAACTTAACCCCCTGAAGACTGAGATCACTCATGACTATAACACACATTTAAAGAGGTGAGCCCCAGCTGGTGCCTCCTTTAGGGAACAGAAGAATAACTCCAGTGGGAAGATGGCTTTGGGAGAGAAATGTCTTTCCACATCTCACTTGAAACGACATTGGGGTCCTCTGGGAAATGTCTCCAACTGACTGAACGCCACCGGAGTTTGAAGGGAGGCAGAATGGCGAAGACTTTCACTTTCAAAATGGTGAGTATACGTCAGGCTGGGGCAACAAGCTGGGGGCACGCCAAGAGGAATGCAATCTACCGGTCACATCTGGCAGCCCACCAGGGATTCTATTAACCTTGTGTTTTTGGTGCTCACCTGGGGCTGGGAAACCAAGGCAGCTGTTAAGCCCTTGGCAGACCATAAAACATGGCTGGTGGGCTAAGTTTGGCTAGATCAGATACAGCAACCATCTCCATTCTGGTGCCCTGCAGATGTACTAGACTGCAACTCCCAGAATACCTGACCATTGGCCATTTGGGCTGAAGATCGTGGGAGTTGAAGTCCCCAACTTTGATGATGGGGAAAGCTGAGATACAGGTTCTCCAGGCCTGTACTATGATTCAAATGGCTTCTCATTCTAAATATCTGCCTCTGTGCCTTCCAGCTGGAGTTCATTGCTTTCTTCTTTCCTTTTACTGTAGTTTTCCGGTGCCAATGATGGTTCTTCTCAAACACCTAAGGATGGACCTAGGTCAAAACACTGCTGAAAGAGGAAATATGTTCTAAATTTCAACATGTCTGCCCTTTCCCACTGGTAGCACTGGAAGATATAGCTTTTAACCTCAGGATACTGCATGGCTTCTCACACGTGTGGGTATCTTTCACACTTGTGCAGTTCACATTTTTGTTTTTAGAATTCTTTTTTCATATTTATTTATTTATTTATTTATTGCATTTCTATACCGCCCAATAGCCGAAGCTCATAACGTTTGACTCATAAAAAACTATGGTTGTGTTTTTGTATTTGCATTCAAGTTGGGGTGTGTGTGCGCCAATCCCCTCAGGAGGACTGAGGTCAAGTTCACACATACATGTACATCACTTGTTCTCTCAACACTTAATGACTTGTGGCAGAATGTGAGTAAGGACTCCATCGAAGAGCCTTGTGTTTCAGGTGGTGTAAAACTCTTTTGGTTGTTAAGGAGTGATTCATCATCATGTATTATACTCGACTGGAATCAATGTTTGCTTCACACTGTGCTGGTCTTCCAGTTATTTATTTATTTATTACATTTTTATACTGCCCAATAGCTGAAGCTCTCTCGGCAGTTCACAAAAATTAAAACCATAATAAAACAACCAACAGTCTAAAAACACAAATACAAAATACAATATAAAAAGCACAACCAGGATAAAACCACGCAGCAGAAATTGATATAAGATTAAAAGCCATCTGCTGGGACAGGTATTTCTGCAGCATCTCTATATCAAAGCAGGATTGGATCATTCTCAATGCAGGGAAGAAACTGAACACCTGGCCTCAGAGGAGGCTGACTGTTGCTTCTCTGCCTGAGTCTTCCATAGTTTTAATGTCTTTTTGTTGTTTTCATTGACTGTTATGAGCCATTCCCCTGCTTCTGTGCCTGATTGCTCATCAGGCACAAAAGACCATCAAAAGAGCCCTGTTGGATCACACCATGTAGCCAAGCCATCTATCTTCTATGGTGGCTACCCAGCCAACAGTATCTAAGAAGCTCAGAAGAAGACCAAGAAGTCATCAGGTGAGATCAAAGGTCTCTCTGTGCTGATTAGACTGGGAAGGCTACAGCAGCAATCAAATGATGAACATGCATGAGAGAACCAGCTCTTTTGTACAAAAGAATGTGAGAAATGGAAGGACAAAGATGACATTGGGGTGATGGTTTGTTTCGTTTTTTTTTTTAAAAAGCCACAAAAATAAGTGACAACAATACTGGAAAAGGGAATAAACCATATTTCTGCCATCTTTTGCTACTTTACCCCAACATTTCCTTTGTTATGCAAGCAAAGTTCTTTTGGATGCTCTTGTTGATATGCACTTTCTAGTGTTTACTGACCTAGTGCACCCCAGATGTGTTGGACTACGACTCCCAGCATTTCTGACCATTGGCCATGCTGGCTGGGGCTCATAGGAGCACTGCACTACACTCATTGAAATCCCATTGAGTACAATGGGACTTAGTCTCAGGTAAGTGTGCCTGGGATCACAGCCTTAATAAGGCTGTTACCAGGACCCAATCCCACTGTTCACATGTCCAGCAGTCATGTCAGCCTATAGGTGGCAAGGCTCAAGCCCACTGAGCTGCTCCTTGAAGCTCAATCCACCTTGTTCCTGTTCCCAATTGTGAGCTCCCTTTCATAGAATCATAGAATAGCAGAGTTGGAAGGGGTCTACAAGGCCATCGAGTCCAACCCCCTGCTCAATGCAGGAATCCACCCTAAAGCATCCCTGACAGATAGTTGTCCAGCTGCCTCTTGAAGGCCTCTAGTGTGGGAGAGCCCACAACCTCCCTAGGTAACTGATTCCATTGTCGTACTGCTCTAACAGTCAGGAAGTTTTTCCTGATGTTCAAATTGGGAAAGCATTCATTTGGATGCACTTTTTTTTTAAAAAAGGACTTACTCAGATGCATGCTCTCCCCCATTGACTGAAGCATGAAAATGTGCATTTCCCCCAATGCACATTTTTTAAATGTGCGTTTTCTTAAGTATGCATTTTGTGAATGAGCATCGCAAGCCTGTGAATGTGCAAGGGTTGACCGCAAAATACACTCGCTTTCGGAGGTGTGAACGGAGCAAGTTCAGATCTTAAATGAACGGAAATGAAATTCTCCTACATCCCTATCTATAGAGAGCTAACAGAAAAGCAACTATCATGCTGATTACGTTTTTGGCAGGGTAGGAGGGGCAGAGAAAAGGAACTCTAGCCCCCTTGCTTTTAGTTGTTGGTTTGTACCATCTACTACACATTTACTAACAGGGCTTTACGCTCACAGTTCTGGTAGCTGGTTCTCGGGGAAAGCAATTTCTGATTGAGGGTGGGGCATCTGTTTCATGAACACATCACTAAAAAAAGAGGATAAAAGGACACAGATGTACATATCATGTTCTACTTTATATGTATGGAGGCAAATTTAAAAACCATTATTGTAACTCAAAGAGAAATACAAGTCACCTCATCATAATGGGAAAGACTGCAGGCCTTGCTCAGGGACCAGCTCTTCCTTCTAATGGGTCTTGCTCGTTCAACTAGACTTGGACTGGAAGGTCCTTCAAATAGAGGACTGCCCTCTGTAAAATAGGACACCTGCTCACCCTACTACCAGCAGGACCAGAGTGCTAATGTTTAACATGAATCCACTTGCTCTAAAACTCATTCGATTTTGACATATTCACACTGGATAGTTAAAAAGAAATCCTAGTGATTTCTCATCAGCAGACCCATGCAAGGTAGAATTAGTTGGCAAAACTGGTAACACAAAGACAAGCGTCATGCAGTTAAAAGACTATTGAAATATGTGGTATCTGGTGTTGAGGATTAACCAGGAAAGCGTTGCTTTCTGAAAGTTGGTTTTCAGAAATCAACAGCGTGGAGAGATGTAATATCACTTGCTTTCAGTTTGAAGCCACTGCTAAAGTCAGTGGGACCAGTAAAAACTTGGAAGCCCTACATGGGATTTGACGAACTTTCCTGCATTTCTTTTTGACCGTTTGCTTTACTTTGAATGAAGACAATAATTAATTTAACTGAGATCTGAGTATATTTGAGCATGTTGATTGTACGTCTACAATTAAAGGTGCTGTTTGCACTGGCTAAATCCTGGTTGCCCATGCTGTGACTTCCCTATGTGAGCTCTGAGACTTTGTCTGAGATTTGGCAGCATGAACAACTTGGGGGAGTTTTTTCTTTCTTTTTCTTTATCACAACTGTGGAGTCCTTTGCCACTTTGTTTTATACGAAGAGCATTCTTCACACAACAAACCCAGTATCCTTGAGTAACCGGAAATCATTAATAATTAGAATTATCACTGGCGGCAGAAGAACAGGAGAAGCTTTGAGCCTGGCACAATGTCCTGGCCAAATATGTTTGACTGGATGGGAAAAAAAACATTTACGGAGATTAACACCCGCCGAGCTTGCTTGTTGGTGGGTTGTCGCAGGTTAATGGAAATGTGTGACAACAGCCAGCAACATTAGCACAGCCTTTATCTTGGAGGCTCATAAATATTCTTCTAAACCCCTGCTAACACCCGTGTTTCAGGCTTTTTTCTGAGAAAGAATTAAGACAGCTAACTCCATGCTTATTGTAAGGATTATGCATATTTGCTTCAGGTTTCCCCCCCCCCTCCACCCCCCTGATTGTTTGGACTCTGTTGCTTTGGGAACATTTATCTCAAGATTGTATCGAAAACAAGGACGGCATGATTCTTTTCTTGTAAAGGAGGGGAAATATCTTGAAATATCTCCCCCAGAAATAAAATGCGGGCTGGGATTAGGTTAAACTCAAGGGTCTTCCGTGTTCTTAAGTGTCATTTAGAGATAGTAATTCACCTTTCTTTTTGTGAGGGAGGGGGCAGAGGGATTTCTGTGGGAGGATGGCAAGATTCTTGTCAAAGTTTAAAGATTTGGTCTTGCCGATATTTAAGGTGTTGTTGCTTTTCTATAGTTTCATTTAAGCACATCTGTTGTGCTTAGTTTTTAAATACTTCATGATTAAGCACAATGTGTGTGTGTGTGTGTGTGTGTGTGTGTGTGTGTGTGTGTGTGTGTGTGTGTGTGTGTGTCCCTATCCTAATCTAGACCTGGGAAGAGTGTAGTCTCCAGATCAGGGCCCCTGAGGTCAATGGCTTAAGCTGAATCTTGAAGTGCAGCCAGCTAAAAGCCCTGCTCTGCTAACAAGAGGGGAAAAGGAAAGCAGGCTTCTAGTATTCGTTGTAGCACTAGGCCAAATTTGCACATGTGAACAAATTGAGAGCAAAACACCCAGGGGGCTGAGATATTCCAGCAGCCATCTACCCACCTCTAATTTCTAATGGTCTTTTCATTCCTGTTAGCTCTCCAATCTGCTTCTGCTTTGATGCCGTTCTCCCCACCCCAAGTTTTTTATGGCGTCGGCTTCATTGCATGATCCCAGCCAATCAGGGTTGTCCTCAAATGCTGCTGGAATTTGCATGGGGATGGTCATTGTGCCACACATCCTCACTGTAATATCCAAATAGATATCCACATTCAAATACACAGTTGGGCCAATACTGTCTGTATTGCTTCACTCTACCATGGCACTTTCGTCACCACAGCACAGACTGCAAATCAGGGAGCACCAGCCTGGCGGTTGCTACAGCATCAGGGAACCATCCCCTCTTCCCCTTCTCCATCCAGCGTTTTCACATCCTTTCCTGTAACCTCCCCGATTGTCAAGCATAGCGGCCTTGTCGAGGGGCATGACAATATTGGTAAAACTGAACTTCCATATCTCTGATCCGATCTGGAGAGGGTTTTAAAGTGTGAGCAAACATGGCCCACAGTGGCTCACTAGGAGGGGATCTACACTAGTCAAGTTAGAACGTGTCTTACCATTTTTAAGTGTGCATTTGGTAGTATTTTGCTACATGATGTTCAGTTTGTGATGTTTTATTGTGGTCTGTTCTCTGGTTTTTATTTTTAACTTCTCTGAAATAAGTCGTTCTATTTGGTATGATGTGGCCGATTTCATCATATTAAATGGGTTTCCTGTAGTTCTTAAGTAGCCAATCACATTCCTGGGGGCATGTTTATGCAATTTCCGTGCCCAAAGTTGGAGCCGTTCTTTTCTTTCAAGCCTCTTTTTTGCAGACACTTTTAGTTTCACTTTTGGGAGGCTGCTTGCTGGATCGTTTGTAAGTGGTGGATTCTCCACGAGAAGAGGAAGTGGGAGGGGAAATTGGCAGATGGGGGGGGGGAGAACAAACGGATTTCTTTTCTTAGTGTGTCCAAAAGGAATGCATTCCCACGGAAAGAGAAAAGTAAGTAAACGTTTTAAAAACGGCTACGTTTTAAATCATTCAAAAACCAAACGTTCACTGACTAACGTTTCATATACTAGTGTAGATCCCCTCCAGGTTAAGTCCCCTGCCCAAGACTCTGAGACTATCACAATATCTTCAGCACTGCTTGGACAGTAAAGTTCCAGCCCCCTTCTTTATTTACACAAAGGATTTGTGGCTTTGTCATGCATTCTGTGGCCTCACGTTATTATTTATAACAGTAACCACTGTCAGTGTGAACTGGCCAGAAATATAAGGGTGAGGACTGACACAGAGCCTTTAAAGCAGGGGTGTTTAACCTTTTTCAGCCCGAAGGCCGAATTCAATTCAGGATAAGATTTTTGGGGCTGCATTCCAGTGGAGGGTGAGGCCTAAGGCAAAAGGGGAAGGACCAAAATACCAGCATATTTTAGCTTAAAGCTCTTTCTGCCATTAAGTAAAGAGAGACAGTTGAGCCTTTTGGAATGAGAACAAAACAGCACAAAGGCCAGGAAACCACCAAAGGATGTGTGGTTGGAGGCAAGGGGAAGGTGGCGTGGTGTCCTGGAGAACCCCAGAGGATTCCAGCAGGGTCAGATTTGGCCCCCAGGCCTCAAGTTCTGCACCCCTGTTTAAAGCAGGTTCTCCCTCTGCCCTGTGAGCCTGGCTTCCTTCCAGCTTCTCGATCTGCATGACAGACACACGTCAAATGCTGGGTCAGCTACCGTTCTTGGTCATCCTGCATGTCCCAGGCTCGTAGACAGTTTTATTTTGTAATGCAACATATATGTTGTCTCTCCATTTATACATCCGTGGTACATTTAACTCTTTAAAGAGCAGATGCTAAACTATTCTGGAGTTAGGGAAAGAGGTGTCATGGTGACAGCACAGCAGCTAGACAATCAGCACTATCTACAGCTGGCTTTTGCGACAGGCTTGTAGGATTGTGAGTCCCACCTCCGTCAACTTTCAGAGCTTGACCCTGGGCAGGAAAAAGTGATATTCATTTTGAATGTGATGAGGGTACTTCCAAATTGGCCTACAGATCTACAAATGTTATATCTATTTTCGGCATAAAGGTCTTTGGGGAAGATCTATACGTGATTTGAAATACTAGGGTTGATGGTTACCTGCTCCAAACTGCTACCCTACAAAGAGCTATACAGAAAATGGTTCTTTGTTAGTGCTTGTATCACTGGTTCGGTGTTTAAACAATTCCGAGACTTGTATTCTGCAGAAAACAAAGCAGGGAAGGGGTTAAGGAGCGGCATTGAGTGCAGTTTCTCAATCAGCTTTGCGAAGCCTCAGGTCAACTTTGCTCATAAAAACTCTGCACAAATATTTCTTTTTCTATCAAAAAGAATTCTAATCTGCACAGACTGGTGGCACTCCGATTATTACACATTATTAAAAATTAATTTAGGGGGAAAAATGTCTGGTCTTTGCAATCTCATGGAGAGACGCCTTGACAAAATCCCCTGTCCTATATTGATTAGATCATGCCTAAAATATACTTTTAATGTCTGCCTTTTTAATTCATTTTATTTTGCTCCCTGCCTTCTCCAGCGTTGACAGTGGTACAATGATAATGTGCATGAGTAACACGTTAGAAGGGCTTTTGTGTGAACAACGATGGTCTCCTTGGTTTGTTATGCACTTCAGTATATTCTTTGCCTCTGGATCCAGCCTGACCCCCCGCTCTGATTCTCTAGCACATGCGTGGGAAATAGGGCTGTGCTCTGCTTTGCTTCAGAGAAGCAATAGCGGAGTGGCCTGATTCGCCTCCGACAAAGGCAGAGATGAATCGTGTTGGGGGGGCTGTGGATTGAGGCGAAGCGATTCGCCTCGATCCAAAGCTCTGGATGCAGGTAAGTGGGGGGGGAGAGGGACTCACCTGGTGCCACCGCTGCCGTCTGGCGATGGAGCCAGGTAAGGGGCAGGGGGGAGGGGGGTTACCTGTGTTCATCACGGGCTTCAATTGAGGCCCCAGCTTCAAGCCGGAAGGGGCCGTGGCCTTCTCTTCTAGCTTGAAGCCGGGGCCTCAATTGAAGCCCATGACGGACTGCGATGAACACAGGTAAGGGGGCAGGGGGAAGTTGGGCTTACCTGTTTCTGCCGCTGCCATCCATGCGGGGATGGAGTCAGGTAAGGGGGAGCTTACCTGCTTCCGTCACGGGCTTCAACTGAGGGCCAGGCCTCAAAGCAGAAGCAGGCCATGGCCTGCTTCTGCTTTGAGGCCTGGTCCTCAGTTGAAGCCCACGACAGAGGCAGGTAAGGGGGGGAGTTTTGCTTACCTGGCTCCGCTGCTGCTGCCACAGTCCATGCAGCGGCAGCGGCGGAGCCAGGTAAGGGGGCAGGGGGGAGGGGTGATTACCTGCCTCATCGTGGTCCATTGTGGGCTTCAATTGAGGCCTTGGCTTGAAGCTGTAGGAGGCCGCGGCCTTCTCTTCTGGCTTCAACCGGGGCCTCAATTGAAGCCTGTGACGGAGGCAGGTAAGGGGATGCGGGGTTTGGTTTACCTGACACTGGCGGCGCCATCCATACAGCGATGACGGCGGAGCCAGATCTCGTTCTGCAGAGAGGAGAGGGGGACAGGCAGATTGACCTGAAGTGGTTCGGGCTCAATGGATCAGGCCACGAAGCGGTTCGGGGGGGACCATGCACAGCCCTAGTGGGGAACATCTGGCCCACAAACCGAATTTGGCCCACACAGGTTCCTAATCCAGCCTGTTATCACTGATCTGTGATCAAAGATATAATAAAGGGGTCCCCTGTGTGCCCCTCGCCTTCCCAATGGGAGAGCAAGCGGCATGAAAGACAATTCCCTAGTTATCACCAATCGTAGATTGGAGGTAACTTGGAGCTTCTCTTCAGGAAACAGTGGGTGAGCACTCAGCTGGTCCTTATAGGAGCTCCTACAAGAGTGGGCTGAGTGGTCCTGGCCTGCTCTTTTTCCTCACCCAGTGGGGGAAGGTGCAGGGCAGGCAAAGCTGGTCAGGGTGGCTTTACTACATGCAGGGCGTTCCCAATGTGGGAAAATTAGTGTGCAGTGGAGCCAGTTCCTGGCTAATGCGCCAGGTGGATCATCCACCTGGCATGTCATCTGGAGTCCAAATGATGTCATTTGGCCCACAGAGAGCTGGGCGTGGGGGTCATCTGCCTCCCCACTGAAATTGCATTGCCCACCCATGCTCTAGACTCCCGATTCTTGGCTCCCGGCTCTCCTCAGGCTGCTGCCTACAGCTCAGCCCTGATAAATTTACATTACTTAAAAAAGAAAAGAAAAAAAAGCAAATCAATCACCCACAGTTTCATTAAAAAGAACAGGTTAAAACAGTCAACTTCTGAGCATGTACTAACAGTGGCTGCTGGCTATGAGTGCCTAATATGATTAAAGCATATCCCGCAGGTGCAAAATCAGCACATGTTGTATGATTCTCAGTTTAAATTATGAGCTACAGAAAAAATATCATTCAAGCATTATGAGCTAGGAAAATCCATATTCGGAGCCCATTATTTTTGAACATTCATGACATCACTAGCCTTCACATAGGAGTGTTATAGTGGGTTTTAGAAGGCCTAATTGCCTTATAAGGCAAAATTTAGAAACTAATTGTGCAATCCTATATGTGTCTACTCAGAAGTAAGCTTCACTAAATCGAATAATAATAATTTATATATTTATTTATTACCTGCCTCTCCCTCTGGATTGAGGCAGGAACAACCCTAAATAAAACATAATACATAAAATTAGTTAAAAGAGCATAAAAAACCAATACAATATTAAAATAACAATCACAGCATCTTAAAATTCTTAGGTTTAAAATTCATCTGGGTAGGCCTGTCGGAAGAGAGATGTACTCACAATAAGTGTGAATAGCAACTTTCCCCAACCTGATCTCCTCTGGATGTTCTGGGTTACCACACCCAGTATTCCTGACCATTGTCAATGCTGTCTGGGGCTGATGAGAGTATTTATTTATTACACTTATATACCACCCCCATAGCCAGAGCTCTCTGGGCAGTTTACAGAAATTCTAAAATTGAGATAAAAACAAGTAAACAAAATTTTAAATTTTAAAACGCAGAACATGCACACATAAAGCATTAAGACATCTGGAGGGCAACAGGTTGCAGAAGGCTGGTGTATAGACTTGCCATCTAAATCGGTTGGAATGTTCACTCATTTTATAAATACCTCTCTTTAGGAAGAATGATGGAGAAATCCATTCAGTTCACCTTTTAATGTGAACTTACTCAATTTTGCACCTTCGAAACACCATGAGACCCCAAATTTAGCTATCCTTTGAATTTTCTCTTTTTCCAAATTTTGCAATGGGAAAAAAATGCACACCAAAATGCATATGTTAGAGAAAATAATGTTAAAATGGGAATACAGCTGGCAGAAATGTATGCAAAATTTATTTATTAGGAGAAATATACACAAAAATATTTATGAAAGGTGTTTTTTTTTAAGAATTCTCAACGTTCGGGATGAACCAAACTAAAGGCTGGAATAATGAGAAACCAGGAGAAACTGAAATTGACAGATTTGTCCTACACTTTAGGTTTATTAACAGTTATCACATATGCAGAAGAAAGCAGCAGCCCAACTAGGACTGGACTTTGGGCCCTGCAGCCCAGGTGGCCCCCAAATGACCATCCAGAGACTGGCAGTTGATAAGGACAGCAGAAGCAAACTCCATTTTATTCCTGTAGTCATGATGGTGCAACAATGAGATTACAATGCAAAATTGTATATGCTCAGTGTATTTCTCTCTCTCTTCAAAACTCAGGTTTAACAATAGGGATGTCTTGAGTGCCCGACTGAGTTCGGGAGACTGTACCACCAGACCCAGTCAGTCACATACGGTGCGAGTGCAGACCTGCGCATGAGCACTCATGAGGCTCCTACGAGCATTCGGCAGCCATCTGCCGTCACTGCTGAAATTGCACACTAACCCCCACTGCGTCAATAGCAGCCATAAAGGCCCCATTTACACAAGGGTAAAGGCTTGAACACTTCATTGGAGGCTCTGGAAAATGTGCAATTCCCCCTGTTGCATCAAGGGTGGCCATAAACCCCCAGTGTAGACAGCAGTGGGAAATGTGCAGCTTTGATGCCAAATGCTTGTTGGACCAAGCCTCAAAAGAAGGACAGTGATGGAGTGAGCATCCGATGAGTCAGATGCAAGTGAGTTTGCCCACCCTACTGGCTTGAGACCAAAATATCTGAGGGAACGCCTCTCCCAACATGAACCAACCCGTGCACTGCGCTCAACATCTAAGCTCCTCCTCCGAGTGCCTACTCCGAGGGAAGCTCGGATGATGGCAACAAGGGAGAGGGCCTTCTTGGAGGTGGCCCCCCGACTGTGGAATGATCTCCCCGATGAGGCTCGCCTGGCGCCAACATTGTTATCTTTCAGGCACCAGGTCAAGACTTTTCTCTTCTCCCAGGCATTTAACAGCATTTAACAACGCTAAGTTTGTTTTTTAATGGACCCCAGAACTGTTGTTTTATAAATGGATACTGTTGGTTTTATATCGTTGTTTCTGAAGGTTTTTAAATTTTGTGTACTTTTTAAAGTTTACTGTTTTAACTTTTGTGAACCGTCCAGAGAGCTTTGGCTGTGGGGCAGTATATAAATGTAATAAATAAATAAATAAATGGTTTTGTTGTTATTATTTTAACATATCGGGAGTGTAGAAGCAGTTATGAAGCATGGAATGGCAGTGGAGTGGGGGAAGAAGAGAAACGTTAACTGAAGTAATGCATATGCCTGTCTAAAGCACCCTCCCCCATAAGACCATTAAGTCCAGAGTCTAAAATCATCTAGTTGTACAACCATAGGAATGGTTCAGAAGCAGTTTTAACCTCATGTGTGAAAATGCCCAGGTGAAACGAAACATCATGAGCTGTGGAATTGCCATTGCTCTGTGGCTGTAGCTAGGCCTAAGGTTTATCCCAGGATTGTCCTGGGGTCAAACCTGTTCATCTAAGTGCCACACAGGGCATCCAGCGCTCAGGCAGGGACGAACCCGGGATGATCCTGGGATAAACCTTAGGTCTAGCTACGGCCTGTCTCTCTCCCTACCTCACACTTTTTCATAATGATGTTCAGGTCAATGTAATGTGTGGCCTTGCCCTGTGACTTGCCCTGCCTGTCTACAGGATGAGGCACAGATGGGACACTGCACAGCATGATGACATCACACACTGCATCAAAGTGAGCATTACATGGAGGGAAAAGCAACATTTATCACAAGCTGCTCCACGTTGCTTGTAACGTCTAGTTCTGCTGTTAGTGCCGGCGGTTTCAGGGTTAATTTTCAGTAGGGGACAAAAAGCAAGGAAACAATCTGGATGCTAGTTTCTAAAAACGAATTTTCAGCGTGTAGCCCACAGACGATCATTGATTGTGGTAAATAAATAAAGCCACTTCTGACTTTTATTGTTGTAGGGAGTAATTATAATTCACACAGCCAGACCTTTTGTGCCACCGAAAGCTTCGTTTGTGGTTTGCATGAGCAGATACATTAACTCCTGTAAGCTCTTTTCATTAGAACGCGATTACTCATTGAGGACTGATCAATATATCATCTATACAACATCTTGAAAGTGGATGTCTGGTCTCATTGTGGGCTTGCTGATAATGACTTCTTTATTCAAGGCAGCTTGTACGAACAAGGAGATAAAGAAAAGAGAGGAGAATTATAGCATATGCTTGTGGAAGTATTGTAAAGGATATAAACAAAAAGTAATAGTAGACTTACAGGGTAGGGAAAGACAATTACAGGAGAAGAAGAGAGGGCAAGGGAGGAAAAAAAAGTGAAAAGGAGGAGGTTGTGACCATTTTCGAGAAGTACAAAATGCAGAAGCCTCCTTTTGAAAGAGGCATTTCCCAGTGGAGGGCATCGGCCTTCAGGCTTCAGCCTTACGAAATGTGCTTGGATTGAGAGCTGAAGAGCCTCCAAAGGAAAACAAAGTGGGCTCCTCCATCCACAGCTGCCCCCACCCAAAAGGATACACAAGGCCATTCTAACACCTGATTTACCCCCACTTTTAACATCTTTGCCCTTTGTTCAGTACCATAAGTGTGATTATGCACCTTATGAAGCTGCCTGGTAGTGAGTCAGAACGCAGCATTCAGTACTGCCTAGGCCAGCCTTCCCCAACCTGGTGCCCACCAGATGTTTTGGGCTTTAGTTCCTATCATCTCCAGACAGCATGGGTATTCCTCATAGTTGCTCTAGCCTCTTCCAATTCTATATTATCCCTTTTGAGGTGTTGCGACCAGAGGTGTACACAGTATTCCAAGCATTGCTGCACCATCCATTTTGTTTTGGGTGGGTGGGTAAAGGCATCCCTTTT
This sequence comes from Elgaria multicarinata webbii, assembly GCF_023053635.1. Taxonomy (NCBI): domain Eukaryota; kingdom Metazoa; phylum Chordata; class Lepidosauria; order Squamata; family Anguidae; genus Elgaria; species Elgaria multicarinata. The sequence continues at coordinate 11,695,116 of NC_086177.1, read as the reverse complement.
GTACTGATTCTCAATATGAAACATGGCTTTTTTACAGCAGTGGCATGCTGGGTCAGTGTTTTCTACCACAACCTCAAGATCCATTTCTTAGTCAGTCACCACCAGCTCAGATCCCCATAACTATATGTGCAGCACTTTCCCCTTGCTTACCTTGAACACTGCATTTGCCATTTTAATGCCAGTCCCCACAGTTGGAGATATTGTTCTGGAGCTCTTTGCAATGCCGTTTTGTTTTAAGCACCCTAAATAATTTAGTACCATTAGCAAACTTGGCCACTTCACTGCTCATTTATAACTCCAGATCATTTATGAACAAGTTAAAAGCTTTGGTTTCAATAAAGATTCTTGGGGGACCCCAATATTTACTTCCCTCCATTGTGAAAACTGACTATTTATTCCTCTTCTTTAACCAGCTTCTGATCCATTAGAGGTTCTCTCCTCTTATCCCATGAGTGCTAAGTTTGCTCAGGAGTGGTTGGTTAGGGGCTTTGTCAAAAGCCATTTGGAAGTCGAAGTAAACAATGTCTACCAGTTTACCTTTATCTTTATGTTTACTGTAACTTCCAAAGAATTCTAAAAGCTCAGTGAGAAAGGACTCACTCTTGCAGAAGCTGCGTTGATTCTTCTTCAACAAGAAATTTCTTCTGTATGTTTAATAATTTTATCTTTAATAATGCTTTCCACCAATTTGCATAGAACAGCAAATTAGCTTACCTGTAATTTCCTCTGGATACCTTTTTTAAAAGTGATGTGACATTGGCCACTTCCTAGCCCTCTGGTACAGATTCTGATCTTAAGGACGTGTTGCGTATGCCAGGAATTCAACCCGGGACCTTCTGCAGGCAAAACATGTACTTTACCACCTAGCTACAGAGTGACATATGCAAAAGAGACAGTTCCATCTCCTGAGGAGCCTAGAACTTTGTCACTTTTATAGGTAATCCAGCTTTAGTTACATACGTGGCATGCAAGAGTGGGCTGAGATAGGGATACATATCTACATCTGTATCAATGGAACCATCCATAAAGCATACTGGGGCCCAGGAGGGTATCATAGCCACATCAGCTGTCAGCATTAATTTCTCTTCTGCATCAAGACAGCACTTATTTTCACATTGTGCATGGTTTAGATTAAATGTAGCACACAGTGCTGCTCAAAGCAACAGCTTCATAGTTTTCATGGTAAGACTGGCAGTGAATGTCATTAATAATGAGCAGAGGATGACTGAGTTAAAAGTACATAGAATATGTACATAGAAACTATCAGTAATAATAGTCTTCATCATATCATGGGGGCCAAATTGTGATTCAATTGGGAAAGTAGATCCTCCTCCCATGAGGTAGCCACATGAAATATATTATGGGTTGTATCCAATATTATTCCTACTTAAGAACAGAGGCACTGAAATGAATGGGACTTAAGTGTGACTAACCTTGGATACAATGCTCTGGGCTCCAATTCAGCTATTATTGCTTATGACAAATCCCAATGAAACCAATGGAGTTACTTATTTATTACATTTATAGCCTGCCTCGTTTCCTCCTTAATCCTCCTCCTGTCCATTTCTCTTTCACACAACTACAACTCTGTAAGGTAGGTTGGGCTGAGAGTCTGTGAGCTTCCATGGCCAAGTAGGGACTAGAACCTGGATCTCCCAGTTCCCAGTCCAACGCTCTAGCCGCTACACCACACTAGCTCTCAACTAACATTTAATCACATTTACAGTGCTATCCTCAGCATCTTTAATTAGTCACACTGTGCTCAATCAGATTACAGGCATAGTTATGGCTAACTTTATCTTTGGGTACACTGCCTGCATGGAGAAATGTTTTGTGTGAACTGGCAATGGTGCTATGAGCTTCTGTTACCCTTTTTGAAACCTCCATGATCATGGGAACAAGAGAAGTTTCTATGGATCAGTTGAGCATTGGTTTACCCCACACACTACTCCATGCGTATTCATATGGCTGGAAGCATTAGCATTGAGCATAGGACCTTGGGAAGGTCTACATAATATAGAGAATGCACAGCAGGAAGAAATCTGAATTTGCTTAGAAGATTGAATTTTTTAAAGCCACAAGATGTAAGAACATAAGATGAGCCATGCTGGATCAGACAGAGGGTCCATCTAATCCAGCACTCTGTTCACACAGTGTCCAACCAGCTGTCGAACAGGGATCCACAAGCAGGACATGGTGCAACAGCACCCTTCTACTCATGTGCCCCAGCAACTAGTGTATACAGGTTTACTGCCTCTGATACTGGAGGTTGCATTTAGCCATCTGGTCTAGTAGCCATTGATAGCCTTCTCTTCCAGAAGTTTATCCATTCCCCTTTTAAAGGCATCCAAATTGGTGGCCATCACCACATCTTGTGGCAGTGAATTATGTAGAATCATAGAATCATAGAATAGTAGAGTTGGAAGGGGCCTACAAGGCCATCGAGTCCAACCCCTGCTCAATGCAGGAATCCACCCTAAAGCATCCCTGACAGATGGTTGTCCAGCTGCCTCTTGAAGGCCTCTAGTGTGGGGGAGCCCACAACCTCCCTAGATAACTGGTTCCATTGTCGTACTGCTCTAACAGTCAGGAAGTTTTTCCTGATGTCCAGCTGGAATCTGGCTTCCTTTAACTTGAGCCTGTTATTCCGTGTCCTGCACTCTGGGAGGATCGAGAAGAGATCCTGGCCCTCCTCTGTGTGACAACTTTTTAAGTATTTGAAGAGTGATATCAGGTCTCCCCTCAATCTTCTCTTCTCCTGGCTAAACTTGCCCAGTTGTTTCAGTCTCTCTTCATAGGGCTTTGTTTCTGGACCCCTGATCATCCCGGTTGTCCTCCTCTGAACACACTCCAGCTTGTCTGCGTCCATCTTGCGTCATTGCATCAAAGGATAGCAGATGCAAGTAATCAAGATACAGTGAATGAGGGATTTCATTGATCAATTGTCTACCGCAATCACTCAATTAACCAATCACGTTCAAATAAATGCATATTTGAGATTGTGGTAGGATCGACACTACTGCTTTATAATGGTATTGAAGTGCACTGAATTGTTGGGGGCCATGACACATTCCATATACTGTTTCCAAACTGAGCATAGTGTTATGTCCTGCTTGGTATAGATCTAGCCAATGCACAGTTTAATCAACAAAAACTACCAGTGACTCTTGGGTGGAAAAGACAGTAACACACCAGAAACGAAGTATTGGGGGGATCTACACTACTGCTTTAAAGTGCTTTAAAACGCTTTATAACAGTTTTGACAACTGTTGGGGCCCAGGACACACTACATATAGTTTTCAAAACGTTTTCAAAGTGCTTTAAAGTGCTTTAAAAGCAGTAGTGTAGATCCCCCCATGGTCATGAATAAACACATGAACCTTTCACTCACAGTCTCACAGGAAAAAAAAATATTCTTGCTGATCAAAATTGCCTCTCCCATTATGTCAATTAAAGTGTTGGTTGAATTATCTGATTAAATAAACAAATGCTACAATCTTACACACACTTACCTGGGAGCAAATCTCACTGAACTCAATAGTACCTATGTTCCATAAGAACAAAACGAGCCCTGCTGCATCAGCCTAAAGCCTTTTCTAGTCCTTCATCCTGTTCCTCATGGTAGCCAACCAGATACATAGACATGTGTAGGATTGCACGGTGAAGTTTGCAGCCCAGCTATGTAGATTTGGAATCAGCGCAACGACAAGGAGCTTAGTTAATGGTTCTAATAAAAAAGCAAACATGTCCACAATGAATGACCCAAAGAGAGCCCTTGCACCTATGAACATACTCAAGCCTCAGAGTCTTCCTCAGGCAGTGAAGGGTTGTGCAATATCGGCTCTTCAGGTTGGCAGGCAGCATAAGGCGTTTGGATTGGTCACGCCTGGTATAGATACTTGGAGCCTTGGCTTTTTTCCCCATACCTGTTGCAGTTTAGGCTCCAGTTTCCTGCAGCTTCTTCATAGGCCTTCATTTGGCGATAGCCACTCACAGCCCCAGCTGAGTCTTGGCAGCACGTGCTTCATCTTGACATGCCACTACGGTAAATATCATCAGCTTTTCTCCAGTCGCTCTGATGCTTTGCTCTGGACTGCCTCCAGGTCTCTCTGCTTCTACCTTTTCCGTCCTATCAGCTCTTCACTTCTGTCCTCATTCTTCTTTTTATATTTACACCTCTTAATTTCTTTCTGCCTCTGTTATTGGTCTTATGATTGAATGTCTAATTTATTCATTAAGCAATATCTTTGCGCTAGTGTTTTCTATAATTATAGCGTGCATGGTTCCGAGCCACGTTTTATTTGATTCTGAAAGATAGCTTATACAACAAAGGCACTGTAAAATAAAACAAGACTGTATCCCACCATATAATAATCATGTGTTTCACTTGTTGGAGTTAATTTATATTGTTTACTCCATATTAAAGTCATACGAATTGGAGAACTCAATATTACGTATGACACTTACACGCGGTAGCTGGGGGTGGGTGGGAAATGTTGAAGACTGAGTTACTCCTGTTTAGTGTTCCTGTTCACAAGGTGGTGTGGTCATGGCTCAGTGGTAGAGCCCCTGCTTTGCATGCAGAAGGTCTTGGGTTCAATCCCCGGCATCTCCAGGAAACCCCTGCCTAACGTCTTGCAAAGCCACTTCCAGGCAGTGCCAACAATACTAAATTAGATGGACCAATGGACTGACTCAGTATAAGCCAGCTTCCTATGTTCCTAGTGCTCCAACCAGACAGCCATGCCTTCTTTCAGAATACTCCATGTTATTCGCCATTCCTATTCAGTGTACATCACTTGCTCACTATTGGCAAATATCCCTCTAATTAAACATAGCACCTACTCCCCTACATCTTAAATATAAGTTTATTTTGAACAAGTTGCCTTGTGCAGGGAATGCTTATCAAATTTGCAGGTGACACAAAATTGGGTGGGATAGCTCATACCCTGGAAGACAGACACAAACTTCAAAGTGATCTTGATAGGCTGGAGTGCTGGGCTGAAAACAACAGAATGAAATTTAATAGGGAAAAATGCCAAGTTCTACATCTAGGAAATAGAAACCAAATGCACAGTTACAAGATGGGGGATACTTGGCTCAACAATACTACAAATGAGAAGGATCTCGGAATTGTTGTAGATCACAGGCTGAATATGAGCCAACAGTGCGATATGGCTTCAAGAAAGGCAAATACTATTTTGGGCTGCATTAGTAGAAGTATAGCTTCCAAATCGTGTGAGGTACTGGCTCCTCTCTATTCAGCCCTAGTTAGGCCTCATCTAGAGTATTGCGTCCACTTCTGGGCTCCACAATTCAAGAAGGATGCAGACAAGCTGGAGCGTGTTCAGAGGAGGGCAACCAGGATGATCAGGGGTCTGGAAACAAAGCCCTATGAAGAGAGACTGAAAGAACTGGGCATGTTTAGCCTGGAGAAGAGAAGATTGAGGGGAGACATGATAGCACTCTTCAAATACTTAAAAGGTTGTCACACAGAGGAGGGCCAGGATCTCTTCTCGATCCTCCCAGAGTGAAGGACATGGAATAATGGGCTCAAGTTAAAGGAAGCCAGATTCTGGCTGGATATCAGGAAAAACTTCCTGACTGTTAGAGCAGTGTGACAATGGAATCAGTTACCTAGGGAGGTTGTGGGCTCTCCCACACTAGAGGCCTTCAAGAGGCAGCTGGACAAGCATCTGTCAGGGGTTGGACTCGATGGTCTTGTAGGCCCCTTCCAACTCTGCTATTCTATAATTCTATGATTCTAGGGAGAGAGGCGTGGCCTGCTGCATTCCTTCTTCCAAAACGCTGATCAGCTCTATTGTCCTTTTTTACTGGGCTACGTGCTTGCAGCCCAGGTTCCTGTCATACAATCTGAAGGGAAACTGCATATAACACAACAATACCTATGTACACAATTCTTTATCGAGCCAGGGGTACAAATGCAGGAGCCAGGTCTCCTAGGTGAAGGGATCAAAAGGATGATTATCAATCCCTGTGAATTTTGAAAAGGTACACTTTATTTTGTGACACCCTCCCCCCCGGTGAAGAGATGTTCAATTAAATCTATTTTGGCCTCCTTACAGAAAGTTCTTGTATAAATTGGCATATTTAAGCATTTGAATAACTCTTCAATTTGTTTATTTATTATATTATATCCCATGGGCTTAGGGTGGCTTACAGCCATTTCCTCAAAGTCAAATCTATCACTGTGTGTCTCCAAAGGGCTGACAATCTAAGCAATGGCTTGAGGAAACAATATTTAATTCTCCCATTAAATCAGTGGGGCTTTAAGTGCATAATTTGTTGTAGCTGTTGTTGTCATCATTGGCCAAACTCTGACGAGTTTCTTCAACCAGTTCATCTAATGGAATAGTTCTTTCCCCCTCTTATTTATTTATTACTCTGTACAGCACCATGTACATTGATGGTGCTATATAAATAAATAATAATAATAATAATAATAATAATAATAATAATAATAATAATTTATTGCACTTATACCACTCCCAAACCACTCTGGGCGGTTTACAGAAGTGTTACTCTTAACACTTGAGACCTATGTGCAGGGCAGAGGCCTGCTTTTCTTCCTCTTTTTAACCCTCCCCCACATTTTTACAAAGGGGGGGAGGCACACAAAGAAGCAAAGCACTGCCCCAAACCTCAGCCATCTGCCATTTTCATTTCCCAGATTGCCTCTGGGCCCCACTGCATTCTGGGGCAAAGAAAGTGGCAAATGCTTTGAAGTTGATGGACTGCACCCCACCGACCCCTGCAGACTCTTTCTTCCAAACAAATTTACAAGCTTTATTCAAACAAAGCCTTCCTCAGGCTGTGGCCTCTCTCTCCTCACACCATAAGCAGTACCCCTACTTCCTGGTTCCTTCCAGAAAGCACAACCCATTCAGCCAGAATCCAGTTGTTCATTCATATTGTTACATTCCTTCTCTTTTGAAAAACAAAACATTAAAATAAAAAATAAACCTGAACATTATACATAGTCTTTCAGGTGTGCAAATCTCTTCAATAACTCACCCACTTTGAGTGAGTGTGTCTGGGTCAGTAATGACATCCTTCTGCTACCATCCTTTATTCTGCTTCCTGCTAGACTATGGGTAATTCCTTGCTGTAGTCTCTTCTTCTGCATTCATATTCATTGGACTATACTTTGGTGTCTCTCTGTCCTAGACAGCACATGGCAAGGATTCCCTCCTTGTCTCATCCTGCAGGGCTCTGGTTACATGCTTGCTTTTCATTCAAATTAATGGCTTCACCTGAATTCTTCTGTTGTTTTCCTTAGATGTCTTCTCTTATATCTCAGTATTTGCCACTATCCATCTGTACCTTGTATGATCATGGGTTATCATGTTGAATTACGGCTGTTTTGTACCAGACTCTGTCCTGTTTTGTTTATTGTTGGACTCTCTCTGTGTCCCCTGTCTCTAGGTGTGGAAGAACTCTGGTTGATCAGTTGTAATACAGGGCCTGACTCTGTGACTGCTGCCTCTTCTGGTTGATTGGTTGTAATACAGGGCCTGACTCCTCGGTTCACCAAGGAACACTCCTGTAACCCCTGGCTCTAATAGCCTCCCACTTCTTGGTAAACTGTGTTCTTCAACTTATTAACCTTTGTGCTTTCGACTTATTAACCTTTGTGCTGGACTTGAATTTAGTACTTAAGGTGGAGTGTTCCGATGATCTAGATATGCTAGATATGGGTCTGTCCTTGCTGCTTTTGCTTTTCTTAAAAATTTCTTAGCTACTTTTCCTGTGGATTCTACTTTGCCATTACTTTGAGAATACCCAGGTGATGAAGTGGTATGTTCAAAATCCCAGTCCTTGCTGAATTTCTGAAATTCTGCTGCAACAAACTGAGGACCATTATCTGAACAAACAGTGTCTAGTATCCCATATCATGCAAAGTGTGCTTTTATCCAACTGTGACCATTCTGACAGAGATATCGGATAAGATACCTGATATCTTCAACATATTTGAAACATAATCTACAATATTGATGGTTTCCACTTTAAATTCTTCTAATCTATCCATGGCAGCTTCTGGTAGGCATACCTGGCTCAGGGTATCTGCAAACATTAGGCCCCTGTCAGGGCAGTAGTTGATTTATATATCATACTACTGTGGATGCATCACCATGCATTGAAGATGCTTTGGTGCTCTGAGTAAGGGGGTTCCCCCCCATATATTTTCCAGAAGTTTATGGTCAGCCTGGACAACTACTGTGCATCCATACTGGTTAAATTTCTCAATGGAGAACTGCATTAATTTATCCTCTAGGCACATGGTTGTATACAATTTTATTTATTTATTTATTTATTTATTTATTTATTACATTTTTATACCGCCCAATAGCCGAAGCTCTCTGGGCAGTTCACAAAAATTAAAACCATCATAAAACAACCAACAAGTTAAAAAACACAAATACAAAATACAATATAAAAAGCACAACCAGGATAAAACCACGCAGCAAAATTGATATAAGGTTAAAATGCAGAGTTAAAACAGTATAATTGAAGTTAAAATTAAGTGTTAAAATACTGAGTGAATAAAAAGGCCTTCAGCTGGCGACGAAAGGAGTACAGTGTAGGCACCAGGCGGACTTCTCTGGGGAGCTCATTCCACAACCGGGGTGCCACAGCGGAGAAAGCCCTCCTCCTAGTAGCCACCTGCCTCACTTCCTTTGGCAGGGGCTCACGGAGAAGGGCCCCTGTTGATGATCTTAAGGTCTGGGTAGGTACATATGGGAGCAGGCGTTCCTTCAAATAACCTGGCCCCAAACCGTTTAGGGCTTTAAATGTCAATACCAGCACTTTGAATTGGGCCCGGACCTGGACTGGCAGCCAATGAAGTTGTAAAAGGACTGGCGTAATGTGATCTCGCCAGCCAGTCCCTGTTAGTAAACGGGCTGCCCTGTTTTGTACCAGCTGAAGCTTCCGGACCGTTTTCAAAGGCAGCCCCACGTATAACGCATTGCAGTAATCCAAACGAGAGGTTATCAGAGCATGAATAACTGTAGCTAGGCTATCACTGTCCAGATAAGGGCGCAGTTGGTATATCAGCCTAAGCTGATAAAAGGTGCTCTTTGCCACTGAGTTCACCTGTGCCTCAAGTGACAGTTTTGGATCGAAGAGCACCCCCAAACTACGGACTCGATCCTTTAGGGAGAGTGCAACCCCGTCCAGGACAGGGCAAACATCACCTCGCCGGACAAATGAACCACCCGCTAACAGTACCTCCGTCTTGTCTGGATTGAGTCTCAGTTTGTTAGCCCTCGTCCAGTCCATTACCGTGCCCAGGCACTGGTTCAGAACAGTCACTGCCTCACCTGGGTTTGATGAAAAGGAAAGGCAGAGCTGGGTGTCATCCGCATATTGATGACACCTCAGTCCACATCTCCGGATAACCTCCCCCAGCGGCTTCATGTATATGTTAAACAGCATAGGGGATAAGATAGAGCCCTGTGGAACCCCGTGGCTTAGGTGCCACGGCACAGAGCAATAATCCCCCAGCACCACCTTCTGGAATCGGCCATCCAAATAGGAGCGGAACCACTGCAACGCAGTACCTCCAACTCCCAGCTCAGACAACCTATCCAGAAGGATACCATGGTCGATGGTATCGAAGGCCGCTGAGAGGTCCAGGAGAACCAACAGGGTCGCACTCCCCCTGTCTCTCTCCCGACAGAGGTCATCCCACAGGGCGACCAAGGCAGTTTCCGTTCCAAAACCAGGCCTGAAACCCGATTGAAATGGATCATAAACAATCCACAGTTGTTTATGTTGTCCTGTTGACTTTTCCTGCAGTATGTTTACCCACAGAATTTCCTCATATTCACTATCACTCTACTTATTTATAATGTCCACTCTAGGTTTGGGCTTTTTCTGGTTTGATGATATTTGGATGCATAATGGCTAAGTTTGTCACATTCATTCCCATAAGCTGGGCAACTCTCTTTTGTTTTGCATGTTTCTCCCCACAGTACTTGCATTGCTCTATGCTGTTCACTGTTGTCCTTAGATGTGATTTTGCCCCCTCCTTCTTCTTTATTATATGGACAGGTTGTCTAAATCTTAAGATCCTAGTCATTCTCAATATCTTTGGGCACAGTTCAGCCAAAGTTAGTCCTGTTTATTAAATGGGAGAGTTTTAAGCATGGGCTTAACATCTGCTAGAGAAATAAATGGAATTTGAAAGTCATTTAACTTTGACTAAATTAAGCCCATTATTTTCATCATTGCTACTGATATTTCACCATATCTTGGTACAGGGTTAAATTTAAAAACAAACCGCACCCAAATTATACAGATTTGAAAAGTTAAGACATTTAAAAGGAATATTTGCATAAACAGAGCAGCAGAAGATTAAAAACCACAGTCCCAAACCTCTCAAAAATATTGCCAAACATCCAATGTTTTATTGGCCTGACTAGGAAAACTATATCATCCTGCAATCAATTCTGAGGTCTGAAAAACTGTTAAAATTCGAAATGCATTGAGGATTTTCCCATGTTCCAACAAGGTAAATCTTTCCCTGATCCTTCCACTGACAAATCTATCCTGCCAATCTCTGCACCTCCAGGCCTGTTCTATCTCCACCTCAACAAATTCTGCCCTGACCCCACTGCTGGAATGAAGGGTTTCATCCTGGCTCTACCTGCCTTAGCTCTTAGTCCTAGACCCACTTCTGCAGCCTGTACAGTTGACATTAAACGAAATTGAAACTAACCCCAAATTCCTGCATCCGGGCTGGCATCGAAGGCGGGCATGGTTGGGCACATGCTGAGGACCCACACCCCGCAGGGAGGCAACTGACAAGAGCCTTGTGGAGTTGTTCCTCCTCTTCACCATTGCAACCTGCTTGTTCACCTGACTCTCACGTTGGCCTGGACAATGGTGGTGGAGGTGTGAAGGAGCAGCAGTAAATGCCACTACCTACTCATTCACTGGCTCTTTGCCTGTCAAGCAAGCAAATGGTATCACTGATTAGAAAGAGGATGAAGAGCAACTGCAGCTGGTGACGATGGTGGTGAGAAGGTAGTCTCACTGAGGGAGGGAACCCATTGAAGGTTTTTTACTAAGGGTCCTCAAAAACCTGGAGCTGACACTGCCTGCATCATACATAAGCCATGACTCCCCCTCCCCCACATCTCTTCTCAGTGTCCAGTTTCCTAGCTCATCCCTACAAGAAAAGAAGTAGAAGCTATGGCATCCCTGCAAGGAGAAAAGTCATAACTACTACCTATGCAATTGCTCCTTCAGTTCCCCACCCTTCCTATATTTTGACTCCTGATGCATAATAATTTATATTTAAGTTGGACCCTTCAGATGTAGGACAGACAGACAACAGAAGCACAAATAAACACGCACACACAGACAATTCAAGGAAAAGTTTAAGACTAAGGAAAAATAGAAAGGTTGAAGGAAAATAATTAGCTGACAAAGGCTTTATAAAACCATAGCATGTGGAACAAAGACTAATTAGCCCTTTAATGCACATCTGGTTTGAAGATAGTAGTGCTGTGTATAGTATGTTCAGCAGAATATTCCAGAAGATCATCCACAAATATAAAAGTAAAGCAGAAAACATCATGCCTAGGTGAGAGGGTTATAGTAACATCAGATGTTCATGCAATGTATTTTATGACTTCAGGGCAATACAAAGCCCAGACTTCTCATCTTCTCCCATAAATAATCAGGCAGTCAACACTAATGCAATATGCAGGTGATGTTTGTGAAGCTGTAAATTTAACTGGAGTTTAATTGTAGAGTGGTATCCCTTTAAATAATGTTAAGAGAGAGTATAGAATCATAGAATAGCAGAGTTGGAAAGGACCTACAAGGCCATCGAGTCCAACCCTCTGCTCAATGCAGGAATCCTCTTGAAGGCCTCTAGTGTGGGAGAGCCCACAACCTCCCTAGGTAACTGGTTCCATTGTCATACTGCTCTAATGGTCAGGATGTTTTTCCTGTTGTCCAGCCAGAATCTGGCTTCCTGAAACTTGAGCCCATTATTCCATGTCCTGCACTCAATCAATATGTTTATTGCTCAATCCACAGATCATTGCAACACATACAAACTTGACATTTTGCTATACTATACATGATAAAAATTACATATGGTTAAAAATTACAGAGCTATCAAAAACGTAACATGCATTACTAAAAGGATAGTAAGATAGGAGCACAGCGGACACAGAAACCTTTAATTGCTTCTCAATGACATTTCATTTATATCTCTGAATCTTTATAACAACACACACCAATAGTATCTAAAAACTTTGCTCTACATCTATTAGCTTTCACTGCAAATAGTGCAACCTTTTATATCACATATGGGTTGGTTGAATATAATAAATAACTGTTTTTCCTTAGCACCCCAGTATTTCACTTTCTTTAAAAAAGGCTCTAAATAACTTTCCCTTGTATCTATATATAAGGGGCAGTCAAATACATAGTGTGTTATGTCCTCTGGAACTGGCTCTCCACAAACACATAACATGTCTTCTACAGGTATGCCGTGGAATCTCCCCCATTTCATCACAGTATCCATTTGTTCAAACCTTAAACGTGTAAGGGCTTTCCGGTGTTCCATTTTCATGGGTACTGATAGGTATTTCTCAAGTTGGTGTAGGTATTTTGGACCTACAAGGCCATCGAGTCCAACCCCCTGCTCAATGCAGGAATCCACCCTAAAGCATCCCTGACAGATGGTTGTCCAGCTGCCTCTTGAAGGCCTCTAGTGTGGGAGAGCCCACAACCTCCCTAGGTAACTGATTCCATTGTCGTACTGCTCTAACAGTCAGGAAGTTTTTCCTGATGTCCAGCCAGAATCTGGCTTCCTTTAACTTGAGCCCATTATTCCGTGTCCTGCACTCTGGGATGATGAGAAGAGATCCTGGCCCTCCTTTGTGTGACAGCCTTTCAAGTATGTGAAGAGTGCTATCATGTCTCCCCTCAAACTTCTCTTCTCCAGGCTAAACATGCCCAGTCCCTTCAGTCTCTCCTCAAAGGGCTTTGTTTCCAAACCCCTGATCATCCTCGTTGCCCTCCTCTGAACTTCCTCCAGCTTGTCTGCATCCTCCTTGAAGTACGGTGCCCAGAACTGGACACACTACTTAAGATGAGGCCTAACCAGTGCCGAATAGAGGGGAACCAGTACCTTGTGTGATTTGGAAGCGATACTTCTATTAATGCAGCCCAAAATAGCATTTGCTTTTTTTGCAGCCACATCACACTTTTGGCTGATATTAAATCCTTTACATTTTGTACTATAATTGCATCTGAAACATTTCAGAGGTGTTGCCATGTTAGGTTATTGAGCCCTGTGATACCTTATAGGCTGACCGTTTATTGTGACTACTGCTAAGCTGAAATTTCTGAGAATATTTCTGATATTTTTCCCTATTACCACACCCCAGAAAAAGAGGACAACTGTGCAGATTTTTTTGGGTGGTGGTCACCATTCCTCCCCTTGCCCCACAATGCCGTGGAACAACATTTGGTTCGGGGCACATAGAGGATGCAAAATGGTGGCCAAGTTACCAATTCAGCTGTTGTTTGCCCACAAATAGGGTGACGAATTTCAAGAGGCCATGTGTGCCCAGCTCTCCCTGTCACATAATCTTTGGTGGAATAGAGCTGAGATACATGAAGTGTCATCTGCAATTTAAAAGTGTACACATCTATCTATCTATCTATCTATCTAGGTACAGTGAAAAAGCGTTTGTATCATGTGATCAAAGGGCATAATCCTATTTTACACTACTGCTAATGTAAATTGCATTGCACTTGCATAGGCAGCTTCTAGTACAACACCGAAAGCTTTTGCTGGTGTAATGTGTTTTCCAGGGGAACCTGTTGCGCCAGCAAATGCAATTTCCATTGTGCTAGAGGTCACTTACTCAGCAGAACGTAATTCAAGTTAGTAGTAGTGTTGGATAGGATACGGCAAAGAAAAAAAAGCTTTAAAATGAAAAAAGGGCATCAGTAGACGTACCACATTTCTCTGCACGGCCATGTGTACACAAGATAAGAACAATGGTCAATGGTAGTAATACCGTCTTTCTTGCTATGCTATTTTAACACCTAAAGAGGAACAATTATTGGCACTGTAAAAGCTAAGCCTAATCTCACTTGAGTCCAAATTCAATAACCAGAACCAAATTTTCTAAACAAAAAATCCAGCAGTTCTGGATGCTTGAGGATTCTGTCTGGTGGTGCCTTTGTAGCAAATTGACCTGATCCAAACCTCCCAGGCTAATTTACAGAGCAGAATGCTCTTATCCTTTGGATTTTGCGCTTCTCAAAAATTTGCAGTGCAAAATTTTATTTATTTATTTATTTATTTATTACATTTCTATACCGCCCCATAGCCGGAGCTCTCTGGGCGGTTCACAAAAATTAAAACCATTCATAATATAAAACAACAGTATAAAACCATAATATAAAATACAATAAAAAAGCTCAACCAGATAAAAACAGCAGCAATGCAAAATTACAAATTTAAAACACCATGTTAAAATGTATTTATAGATTGTTAAAATGTTGGGAGAATAAAAAGGTCTTCACCTGGCGTCTAAAAGCATATAATGTAGGTGCCAAGCGAACCTCCTTAGGTTCTCAGCTAATTCTCAGCTCAAAAAAAAAAAGGAACAAATATACATATAAAAGGTGTATTTTATACTATGATACCTTTAGAAATGCATTGTGGGAAGAAGAGAAAATACATTCAGAATACATATTTGAATGTATTTTTATGTGGCTATTCACAGATCAATGCGGAAATCAGACAGAACAGACTTAGGTATGGACACGGGCAAAACTGATCTGAACAGTCTGATCTGAACTGATCTGTGTCTATCACTATCAGCAGTTTCATACTAGAACTTTCTTTTTAACTCTTTGTTTAAATTTGGGGATTTTGAGATCAGCAGCAATGTGTCCTGGGAGATTGAAATATTCTCTACTTCTTTTTTAATGGTTCCATTTATTGATGTTAGATTTGCTACACATTCTCTGACCTGTTTGCCCTAGGAACACAACGGAAGGCCATTGTTGGTAGGTGATGTAATGTCAAAGAATGAACAGATGAATGAGTCCCTGATGATTGGTATGTTTAATCTTATTGGGTGCTGTAATAGTATTGCTTGGGCATGGGGATACAGTCAAATGTAATAATCTTGATAGCAACAGAGATGACGATGAATATGTCTGTAATCCACCTTCAAGGCAATTCACTAGAACACAGTTTTAGAATGGTTGGACAATAAAAACCAAAGCAGCAGAAAAACAGCCATATGAGGTCACATATAGATCTCTTTCAAGAGGACATTCTACAACCTAGGTGCTGAAGTCCAAATGAACCACCCCAGGGTATGGTCTGAGGGCAGGTGATACAGCCACCTTGCTGAAGTGAAGCAGGTCTTCATCTGGCCAGTGCTTGGATGGGAGACCATCTTGAAAGCCCTATGGATGCCACCTTGAGTTCTATGATGGGAGAAAGGAGGCATATACATGTAAATATTTAACCATAACAACAGCAACAACGAATTGTGTACCCAATCACCTATAATTCAAGTGAAATTGACAAGTAACGGTGGTTGAACATAAGTACCAAGGGGGGGGGGTTATGGAAATAGACAGTCGTTAGGGTAGCCTTCACTTCCCTGATGCCCTCCAGATGTTTGGTACCACATCTCCCAGCATGCCTGACCATTGGCCATGCTAGCAAAGACTGATGAGAGTTGAAGTCCAAAACATCTGGAGAGCACCTGATTGGGGAACATCACCTTAGGGTATTATAGTCCCCAGTTCCAAATTATTCATGGCCTTAATGGTTAAGATCAGCAATTATTTATTGGAGTAACTGATGATCCATCCATACCCCTTCACAAAACTGACCCAATAGGGGTCAATAAAGCCCTTTCAATTCTTTCCTTGCCTGATTGTTTCCATCAATGGAAGACTTGTACATGGATCCAAGACTTGAGCTCAATTTGTGCATTATTCTCCATCCTCTTACATTTAGGAAATGAAACTGCAGGTTTGCACATGTATGGCTTGGTGTTGAAGGCATCAAGCAATGAACATAAATCTGTGAACCAATCCCATTAAACTGAGAGCCCTAGTTCAGAAATGCATTTATAATATCTGAATGAATGAATAAAACTTTATTGAATAAGGCCACAGCTAGACCTAAGGTTTATCCTGGGATCATCCAGGGTTCGCCCCTGCCTGAGCACTGGATCCCCTGTGTGTCACCTAGATGAAGAGGTTTGACCCCTGGACGATCCAGGGATAAACCTGAGGTCTAGCTATGGCCTAAGTCTTCTGACCATTTCAAAAGATCACATCATCGTTAAAAACATACAGGCATTAATTAAAATTTACAATTTAAAACAATATGCAGTTCCTATATGATATATTATTTAAGACTAACAGTTAATAAAACCCCTTGTGTTGTGAGATTTAATAAAATCTACTTATTAAGCCATTTTTCTAATTCTTTTTTTCCTTATTCTGGCTGCTTTGAGAGCAAAAAGGGCAACCCTCTGAGTCACAAAATAATTAGAACCACGTAGGAGGAAGGACAATTTATCCTTCACTGTCCAGTTTCTCATGCGTATTAAAAACATAGATTTCTCTACATTTTGAATACAAACATTCAAGTAAATAGTGAGCTAGATCTTCAATAGCAGGGATGCCACATATATATAATCTGTCTTTCAATGGGATGCAGAGAAATCTACCCTGTAGCATCATTGTATCCATCAGCTCGAGACGAAGCTGAGTAAAGGCTCCTCGATGGACCCATTTCATATCGAAGGACAGGTATTTTTCTTCTTTAAAATGGACTTTAGATGTTGCTAGCCATTTCATGGCCCTTGAATTTGCCACTGCGGCTATATCACTCTGACTTCTAATATCTGAGATCCCAAGTTTAACAGCATTTCTTATGTTAGTATTGGGGGTGCTGATTGCCAGCAGACTGAAACCATAGCTTGGTAACATCTTTATAAATTTATACAGCCAGGAGGTTTCCAAGGTTTTAGCCATCTGCTCGAGAAGACATTTCTTGGGCAGCCTGGCCTCGTTCACCAAAACTAACTTAAACCAATAATTGAATAGCCCACAATGTATTTGATCTAAGGCTGTCGTAATACCGACTTCCGATGGACAGGTGCTGGACAGGTTAGAGCAACCCCTAACATTGTACGCAAGAAACGATTTTGGACCCTTTCTATTTCCCTACTATTGATGAAACCCCATATTTCAGCCCCATAAATTTGTACCGGCAACACTTTAGCCTTATATACATTAATGAGTGGCAAGAGAGAACCGGGTTGTCTATAATTTATGAGCCTGTTCAAGGAGTTTGCACAAACTGTTGCCTTTAACTCACTTCTTTTTAACTGCGATGCCCATGATCCTGTGGAAGTGAAAGTTAATCCAAGATAGATAGCACTTATAATATCTATGCACCCTCTTCTTCCTCCAGCCAGGAAAAAAAAACACATTTATTTTGATCAATAAACTCCTTGTATTTTTCCTTATCACAGTAAAGCATTGTGACTAATAGTGACATGTAAATGTTAGCAGCTGAAGGCCAATGGATGTTATAAAATTGATGCATATTGATGTATTATGAATGCAGGGTGAGGGGATCGATGCAGGGGTTTGCCTGTTCTAAAGTGTCATAGGATTTTTATTTAAAAAACAATTTATATCTCACCTTTGATCTCTGAAAAGTCCCACCAGCAGCTTAACAAAATATAGAAATTATGCAATACTAAGCAAGTGCATAAAATCAGAGCATTTAAAGACATCATTAGCATTTCAGATTAATTAAAAACAGAGTCAAGACACTCCGGGAAGTTCAGCAAAGATTAAATGTATGGTGAAATTAAGTTGTCTTAACAACACATCTAAACATAACAGCACATCTAAGTGAAACTGAATATCTCCAGGCAATGGGTTCCACACACTGGGTGCCACAACCAAGAAGCCCCTGTCTTGTGCCACTGCAAACCACACTGCTAAAGTTGGCAGAACACAGAGAAAGGACCATAACAATGGTCATAGTTGGTGGGCAAATTCACTGTAAGCTGACATTTCAAATTCCCACAATGCCCTAGAGCAGCCTTTCTCAACCTGGGGCGCTCCAGATGTGTTGGACTACAACTCCCAGAATGGCTGGGGCATTCTGGGAGATGCAGTCCAACACATCTGGAGTGCCCCAGGTTGAGAACCACTGCCCTAGAGTGATGTTTACATTGGAGGCATAATAATCTTTTTAAATTTTTTAAATTTATTTTACTTACAACATTTGTATACTGCTCCATATCTAAAAATATCTAAAACGCAAGAAGTAAACCACTAAAGAGAAAAATGAAAAGATACCATATTAAATTTATACTTAAAAAAAGGAAGAATGCCAATGAAACTGTGGCTGTCAGTTAAGGAAAGCTTCCTGGAATAGAGCTGTTTTCAGGAGGCACTGGAAGCAACACTGCTGGTGCCTGCCCAACCTTGAGAGGCAGAGCGTTCCAAAGAAAGGGGGCCACCACACTGAAGGCTCTGTCAGGTAAAGGTTTTGGCAAGGCTTTTGAGGCCTTGCCAGTTAGATTTATTTAGTTAGATAAATTTGGAAGTTAGATTTATTTAGAAGTAGTTTGGAATGTCAGATTCTTTGCAAACTTATCTCTGTCAGAATTCTCAGGGAAAGAGTTGAACGGATTAGCTTCACACCCACCCCCTGATCTTTCAGAGGGAGTGCAACCCCATCCAGAACAGGCAATGAGCCTATCTTCTGGACTTGAAACCCCCTGCCCCCCCCGGAGGGGGGCTTCATTTCCTTTCCTTGTTCCTTCCTCTTCCATGGCTCATCCACTAAAGCTACGGTTTCCTTGTTTACTGTAGGCAGGCTTAGAAAAGTCATATGATTTCCATGTTATATGTGACTATTCCTTCTGGACTTACTGCATACTGTCCAATGCTTGAATCAGCCCGACATGAAGCACTGACATCCAGGGTGGTGTAGTGGAGAGAGGGTTGACCTGGAGACATGCGAGTACAAATGCCTACCTAACCGTGACACTCGCTGAGCGATGTTGGGCCAGTCATTCCCAGCATAATCTACCTCACAGGGTTGTTATGAAACCCCCCTCCCCCGATGTATACCACCTGCCACTCTGAGATTCTCTGAGGAAATCTTAATTTTGGGGTGGGTGGGGAGAAATTATATACTCCAACCAATGCAGTGGTTGAAATGGTTGTTTGAGACCATTTGCCATTGCTAGACCAGGCGTTAGCCCGGTGTGAGGCCCGGTCTCCCTCCTGTGCATCCAGATGACGCACAGGGGATTCTGGGGTCAGGCTGGGCTAAAGCCTCCCTTAACCCGGCATAAGCGGATTCGCTTATGGCCCGGTTTTTCCGCAGCCCCGGCCTGAGGTCTAGCAGGGTCCGTGGCTTTTTCCGGCTGCTTGCTTATTTGCGAGTAGCCGGGAAAAACCATGGACTGGGCACAGCGCTCATAGGAGCGCTGTGCCCATCGGGCTGGGGGGGGATCACGGGGGGGGAGATAGGGGCCGGGGGGAAGGCCGGACCAGGCAGGAGAGAGAGTGGGGGAGAAGGATGGGCATGGGCATGGCGGACGGGGGATGGGGGAGAAGAGTGGGCATCAGGCACGGGGGCAAGGGCGAGGGAGAAGAGCGGACATCGGGGACGGGGGGCGGGGGGAGAAGAGCGGGTATTGGGGATGGGGAGTGGAGGGAGAAGAGCGGGCATCGGGGACGGGGGCGGGGGGAGAAGAGCGGGCATTGGGGATGGGGAGTGGAGGGAGAAGAGCGGGCATCGGGGACGGGGGGCGGGGGGAGAAGAGCGGGCATTGGGGATGGGGGGTGGAGGGAGAAGAGCGGGCATTGGGGATGGGGGGTGGGGGGAGAATAGCAGGCATCGGGGATGGGTGGTGGAGGGAGAAGAGCGGGCATTGGGGATGGGGGGTGGGGGAAGAAGAGCGGGCATCGGGGATGGGGGGTGGAGGGAGAAGAGCGGGCATTGGGGATGGGGGGAGAAGATCGGGCATCGGGCACGGGCCTGGTGGACGTGGGGGAAGAAGGACGGGGGACAAGGCATCGGGCATGGGGGGAGGACAGGCGAGCGAGCGGATGGGGGGCATCAGGAATTGTAGGGGGGATCAGGGGCAGGGGGAGCAGGGGGCCCTTTATTTTTTTTAAAAAAATCACTTACCTGCTCCGGCGGTGCGCTCCTGTGCACATGGCCCTTTAACTGCTGGAAAAAATGGCAGACGCGACTGGGCTTCCCCTTGCCCCGTCGCGTCTTACGTGTGGAAAAGGGCGACGGCGCACGCTAGCTGTAGCACGCCATCGCCCCGACTCCCGGCCGGATTTTCAGGTAAGCCCATTGTTCCGCAGGGCTCTATCTTATCCCCTATGCTGTTTAACATATACATGAAGCCGCTGGGGGAGGTTATCCGGAGATGTGGACTGAGGTGTCATCAATATGCGGATGATACCCAGCTCTACCTTTCCTTTTCATCAAACCCAGGTGAGGCAGTGGCTGTTCTGAACCAGTGCCTGGGCACGGTAATGGACTGGATGAGGGCTAATAAACTGAAACTCAATCCAGACAAGACGGAGGTACTGTTAGCGGGTGGTTCTTCTGTCCGGCGAGGTGATGTTTGCCCTGTCCTGGACGAGGTTGCACTCCCCCTAAAGGATCGGGTCCGTAGTTTGGGGGTGCTCTTCGATCCAGAACTGTCACTTGAGGCACAGGTGAACTCAGTGGCAAAGAGCACTTTTTATCAGCTCAGGCTGATACACCAGCTGCGCCCTTATCTGGACAGAGATAGCTTAGCTACAGTTATCCATGCTCTGATAATCTCGCGTTTGGATTACTGCAATGCGTTATACGTGGGGCTGCCTTTGAAAACGGTCCGGAAACTTCAACTGGTGCAAAACAGGGCAGCAAGGTTATTAACAGGGACTGGCCGGCGAGATCACATTACGCCAGTCCTTTTACAACTTCATTGGCTGCCAGTTTGGTCCGGGCCCAATTCAAAGTGCTGGTATTGACATTTAAAGCCCTAAACGGTTTGGGGCCAGGTTATCTGAAGGAACGCCTCCTCCCATATGTACCTGCCCGGACCTTAAGATCATCTACAGGGGCCCTTCTCCGTGAGCCCCTGCCAAAGGAAGTGAGGCAGGTGGCTACTAGGAGGAGGGCTTTCTCCGCTGTGGCACCCCGGTTGTGGAACGAGCTCCCCAGAGAGGTCCGCCTGGCGCCTACACTGTACTGCTTTCGTCGCCAGCTGAAGACCTTTTTATTCACTCAGTATTTTAACACTTAATTTTAACTTAAATTTAAATTTTACTGTTTTAACTCTGTATTTTAATCTTATATCAACTTTGCTGTGTGGTTTTATCCTGGTTGCGCTTTTTATACTGCATTTCGTAATTGTGTTTTAAACTGTTGGTGTTTTACTGTGGTTTTAATTTTTGTGAACCGCCCAGAGAGCTTCGGCTATTGGGCGGTATAAAAATGTAATAAATAAATAAATAAATAAATAAATAAATATTCCAGGGAAGTTTTTCCACCTTATGTGTAACAGAGGGTTCTGGGTGCACTTGGGATCACCGTTCATAATTGTGGGCCTGCTGAGAGGACAGGACTCATGTACCTTTAATATTTGTACAAAAGAGTGTATTTTAGTAGTTTAGTATAGCTGTTCATGCAGGGATAACTAAAGCTACAGTGGCTGAAACTCCTTTTTCTACACTGTTAACAATACTGAAGACTTGTCCCTGTGTGGTGTTCTGGCCTTATCATTGCCCTGCATGTATGGAAAGTTTGCTACAGAATATGACCAGGACCAGATCCACACTAAGCAGGATATAACACTTTGAAAACCGTATATGCAATGTGTCCTGGGCCTGAACAGTTGTCAATACTGTTATAAACCGTTATGAAGCAGTAGTGTAAATCCTGCCAAGCACTGGCACAAGACAACTTACTGGCACAATGGTGCCCTCCCCACACACCAGGTCAAGGTGAAGAGTACCTAATGCCATCCAAATTATCTTAATAACTAAGCCTGAAATTCCTTCAAGAATATCTTCACCTCCCTGGCACTAACTAAATGACCATTGGCTTCCCTTTCATGACATCCACAATTAGAGGCAGCTGACTCACTTGGCCTTATTTATTTATTTATTTATTTATTTTTTATTTATTATTGCATTTATATCCTGCCTTTTTTCCTCCATGGAACCCAAGGCGGCATACATAACCCTCCTCCTCTCCATTTTATCCTCACAACAACAACCCTGTGAGGTGGGTTGGGCTGAGAGTCTGTGACTGGCCTAGAGTTACCCAGTGGGTTTCCATGGCTGTGTGGGGACTAGAACCCAAATCTCCTGAAACCCAGTCCAACACTTTAGCCACTACACCACACTGGCTCACACTACACCACACAGCCCTTATGAGAGGGCTGGCCCTTATATGGCCAACAGAAGGGCACTGGTAATGGTAGAGCTGGTGTGGTGTAGATGTTACAGTGTTGTACTCGGAATGAGGAGACAGGGCTGGTGTCATCGTTGGTCATCTGCCGAGGGCCCACACCTCAGTAGGGACTGACTGAAAACATCCCCCTGGAATTTCCTTTCCTCTTCACCTGCCTCTCACTCTGGCTTAGCCAATGGTAGTGGTGAGAAGGAGGAGGAGCAGATGCTCACTGGCTCTCTGCATGTCAATCAAAGAAGTGGTACCAATGATGAAGGAAGAGGAAGAATAGCAGCTGATGCTAGTGGTGGTGGAAAGGGAGACTCACTGAAGGAGGGTGTCTTGCCCAGGTGTCCTCAGAATCTTGTAGCCAGCACTGCTGGAAGACTAAGATCCAACTCTTCACTCAGGTGTAAAGCTCACTGAGGCCATAGCTAGACCTAAGGTTTATCCCTGGATCGTCCTGGGGTCAAACCTGTTCATCTAGGTGACACACAGGGGATCCAGTGCTCAGGCAGGGGCGAACCCTGGATGATCCCAGGATAAACCTTAGGTCTAGCTGTGGACCTTGGGACCTTGGGCCAGTCACTATCTCTCACCTTAACCTGCCTCACAGAGTTGTTATGAAGATAAATGAGGAGGGGAGGGAGAACCATATATGCCACTTTGAATCCATTGGAAAAAAAGGTGGAATAGAAATTTAATGAATGAATGAAATAGATAGAAAAACCCCTATTCTTTCTTCACCATTACTGATCTTTTCAATGGGGAATAAGCTTCCAAGAAAAAACTAGGGATGTTATAAATGAATGGATCAAAATACCACATGACAAGGAAATACATTTTAATATTTGTTTTAAACATGCATTAAAAACTCTGCTTTTAACTCCCCCCCCCTCAATTAGGACTAATTTTGAGAAGCTAGCCGAGAAAGGCAACTGTTCTCCTGCTGTGTTTCTTAAAAAGCCAAACCAAGACATTGGCTAAAGTGGGTGAGGGGGAGAGAAAGCCCTCACTTTATTGTTCCGTTTAAAGAAAGAAAGTCAAAGAAGAAGGGGGAGAAAAGGAGATGAAGGAAGTAGTTTTCACACACATAACCTCCAGCTTTTCGGCTCACCTGGTGGGCTCCCCTTACCCACAATGCCCTGAGTGGATGATTAAAAAGAAATGGGGGGCTTAAGTGTGGGGGTAAGTGCAGGGTCTCTGGAGCTTTGCAGAGCACTGAACCGTGCTGCTACAGCTGTCTTCCAAACAAGCCCGACATTCTTTATTTATTTGTTATGAAATATTTATGGATGTTATGAAAGGTTTAAAATAATGTGTCTGTCTCTCTCTCCTGCCTATCCACCCCCCCTTCTCTTTTGCCCTGGCACACTCTTTTCTAATGCATAAATAATTCTGGCCTGTGGACAGTGGGACAGCACATTAGGTGGGATGTTTCCGCTGTATCACATTCTTTCTGCCTGAGAGAAAATATCATTCCCAGTAATTTTCTACACTTATACAATCTGCGTTGACAGTAAATAATTGATGTATGAATTTAGGACTAAACTCCAACACAATATGACTTTATGTCAAAGGGTTACTCCCAGCAGATTTTGAGCTAAATCATCTTGCAAAATGGGTTCTTTCAGTGGGAAAAAAAGGCTTTTTGAATAATTTTAATGGAAAGATGGGACCTCCGCGTAGCTTTCCTTTTGATGAGGTCTTGTTTTGCATGACTGGTAATAAAACCAAGCAATCTACCCATTATAAGATTGGAAATGTTTCATTTGTGTTCACAAATGGATTTTTTTAGACTGACACAAGCTGTTTTTGTTCCTTTCATTCTTTTTTTCCTTCCTCTTCTCCCCCTTTTCTTTTCTATCTCTCTCTTTTTTTATTATTATTATTGTGGTAGAAGAGAGTTTGCATGTGATAGGGTGCCCTCTGCTTTTCATCCCTGTATCTTCCATACAAAGTACAATTACATTTTAAATTACAAGCCGGATATATTTGCAACTTATAAAGATACATAACTGGGAAGAAAGGCTTAAAAAAAAAAGATTACAAATTTCCTCCGATTGCCTCAATTAAAATCCTTTTCATCCCTAAGGGAAAGTGGTTACTATCCAGCAGAGGGTAAGAAAGAAACAGAACAGAGAATGGACCCTTTCATGATACAGTTGGAAGTAAAGAGTTCTATACCTATTATAGATGAGACAGGAAGATCAAAGGAAAGACATTACTTGAATGACCCATAGTCAAATATCCCCTTTTTTGTGTTTTGTTTTAATGTACAATAGATGGAAGGAAGGAATGTTCCGGATTTCCTTTTAACATTCTGCTTTTGCATCATTGCTGATGCAGCAAGAATATATAAAGAGTGGAGGTTTTTTTTTACATTAAAAATATAATTACAGACTTTGAATAAATGTCAGGATTATTATCTTTGTCATGATTTCTTTGCTGCTTAAAATTGTAATGACACTTGTTCACTTAAGTTAAGCCTCCACTTACAGGAAAATAATTGAATTTGTTGTGACAGGTAGCCTGAATGCTGGCAAAAGTGCTTATTGTGAAACTGGACAAAATTGCCTCTTGGGACTATAAAAAACAAAAGCCATGCTTTTCTTTATCAACAATGGAGGAAATATCGAACAGAGGCCATGTGCTGGAGATGGCAGACCTTGCCTCTAAGAGGGGTTGGGGGAATCTAGCTTTCTCTCTCTCTCTCTCTCTCTCTCTCTCTCTCTCTCTCTCTCTCTCTCACACACACACACACACACACACACACACACACACACACACAGAGAAATTAGATAAGGCTACAACCCTATGCCATTTACTTACATGCCAACTTTTACATTATGCACTTATGCAGGAGGCCACTATAATCACTTCCATGTGTTGATGGCTGAATCATAAGGTGGCTGTACCACGTTAGAGTTGCTCGTTTCTGACTTGTTCCATTGCATTGAGACTTTCTTTTCCAAATCGATCTATTCCTGGTCATAGCTGATGTAGTAATTTTTAAATTAGTTTCCTTGTGGTGGGAATTATTTTTCATTATTTGTTTATAGAATTTTCTATCTTGCCTTTTCTATTATCTATATTCAAGGCGACTTTATATAAGAATCGATTTGCACCGGACCCTGGAGTAGAGAGATCACATGGAATTAAAAAAAACAAAAACTACACGTGGCAGTGGAACATGTGAGCTTTAGGCTTGCTCATGTGTCCACTGACTTCAGTGAGATTTAAGCAATCTAAATGTGTGCAGGATCACAACCATTTGCCCCAGCCCACCAAGGGATATGTATTTAGTTAGTTAATTTAATTTATATTCCACCTTTCTACCAAAATGTGGCACCAAATATGGCACTTAAGGTGTCTAACAATAAAATAAAATAAAATAAAATAAAATCCAGATTAAACATTTGTGTGTGTGTGTATGTGTGTGTGTGTGTATCTGTTGGATATATGATGGATGTGTCTGACATAGAGATGTTGGAAAAATCCATGGTCGATTAAAGTGATGGACCATCTTTGGGGTCGGGGGAGGGATTTGTGCAAAAAGCAAACAAAAAACCCTGATTCTGTCAATGAGTGGATGATGGAATGAAAAGCATCTGACAATCAGATGGAATAGATTTAACAAAATTCACACATTATTATTATTATTATTATTATTATTATTATTATTTATATAGCACCATCAATGTACATGGTGCTGTACAGATTACACAGTAAATAGCAAGACCCTGCCGCATAGGCTTACAATCTTTAGTCTCACATGAATGACATGGCTAACACAAGTAGTGCTGGACTGGGTCCACAGTCTTTAATGGGGCTATATTGATCCACCTATATCAATTGGTTCACACACTCAGCCAGCCAAGGAACCTGGCTGAAGGAGGGTCCTGCTTTCCTCCAAGCAATAAGACAATGTGAGATGTGACCACTTGTCCGCCTCTTTATAAAGGGAAAGAATCCTACAACTGGGCCTATACTTGTATAGTGGTTTGCTTGGGGTGCCCAAATTTTATGCTCTCTTAATGCATGTCAGAAAGAGCCAGTGTGGTTTGAGAGCCAGTGTGGTGTAGTAGCTAAAGTGTTGCACTGGGAGTCGGGAGATCTGGGTTCTAGGCCCCACTCAGCCATGGAAACCCACTAGGTGACTTTGGGCCAGTCACAGACTCTCAGCTCAACCTACCTCACAGGGTTGTTGTTGTGAGAATAGAAATAGAGAAGAGGATTATGTATGCCGCCTTGGGTTCCATGGAGGAAAAAAAGGTGGGATATAAATGCAATAATAATAATAATAATAATAATAATAATAATAATAAGTATGCAATGCCTATTATAATGCACAAAAGCTGGATTATATGCTTGTCTACTCATGTTGAGCAGATAAGTATATGATCCAGGTTGAAGGTGGAAAGGAAGGCTGGCAAATCCTGCTTCTAATTTCAGGTATCCTTCCCTTAAGGCAGTTGCATACAACCTAAACCAAAATGAACAATTGTGTTCAACCAGTAAGGAACCAGAACAGTGTTCTGTTGGATGGAAAGTCAACCTGAAGAGGAAACTATCTCAGATGTGCACTTAGAAATAATTATTATAATTTAGAGGGGATCTACACGTTGTACTGAAGGCGCTTGCGTGCACCTCCAGTGCACCCCCAAATCGATTGTGTAGATCCCTGCCCAGAAGGGACGGAGGAAGAGGCGGAGGAGGAGGCAGCTGGGGAATCGTTCTTTGGAATCCGCCTTCATTGGAATCCGCCTTCTTCCACCGAGCTCTCCGACCCGGGTGGCTCTTTCCCTGGCAGCAGGAGGCCGGCGGGGAGGTGGGCGGCGGCAGTGGCAAGGACGCAGCCCGGATTCCCCAGCCGCCTCCTCCTCCGCCTCTTCCTCCGTCTCTTCTGGGCAGGATCTACACAATCGTTTTGGGGGCGCACTGGAGGCGCACGCAAACGCCTTCAGTACGACGTGTAGATCCCCTCTTAAAGTGAAAGAGAATGCATCTCACCATAGTGGGGAGGCCTGTGACCAGGTAAGCTGTGTGTCTGCTGAGTCTGCTATTGTCCAGGTGCTT